>NW_004567135.1:9656382-9675171 GCF_000260355.1 Condylura cristata | reverse complement strand
GGCGGGTCAGGAGAGGTCTGCCTGGCCATGTGGATCTCCTCCGGGGCAGGCGGGGATTGAACTCATGCGGAAGTGGCTTAAGCTTCTTTGTGCTGTGCTTTTCAACCTGCTGCACCACCAGGGAGGGCTGATAAATACATTTTTTTTTTAAAAAAAAGTACAGACCAGTCTCTATCCATTATTTTATTTCTTGTATGTTAGGAATAAGCATGGAATGGCCAGGGTAGCACTAGTAACTGCAAGCCTCAGATTTTGAGTTGGATGAGTAGAGGAGAAACAGGAAGATACAGAACGAGTGAGTTTATTGAGAGTGTTAAGAGGGCCACTTCTGTTCTTGAACTGTTAGTCCTCATTTCCTTTGGAGTTGCACAGAGGATCACTTCTTTTATAAATGTCAGTACGGACGAGTTAGGAAACATAGAGAACAGGGAAATGCTGTGGAGCTAAGGAACGGACACCGCATTGACAGTGAGCTTGTCTTAACCTCCGCTTGGTGGTAGCCATGGTGCTGGTCACACGAACCTTGCCATTGTCTAAAGCTGACGCGCATACGTCTGGCTTTTTTCCCCCCACATCCTTCTGGCTAGCACAGAACAAGTTGATTTAGAATTTGGTGATTTTTATGTTGAACTGAGAATATTAAAAGAGGAAGTATAGAAAGAAAGACTAACATTTTAAGGGTCATCAAACTTTTTACCTCTTTTAGGGTCTCATGGGGAAGGGGCTGAGGACAAGGGTGAAAAGGGGGTTGAAGGGACCTGAAGGTCAGTTCAGGCTGCGTTTCTTTACCATCTCTTCAGCCTGAGGAGGGCAGATTAGTCACTGACTCTCAGACAAGTGATAGAATTGCATACACCTTTGTGGTGGCTGCCAGGGTTTGCACTTTGATGAAGTCCTTTGTGTCATTTCATTTGTCCTCATCTTGCAAAGTAATCAAAGCACTGTTACCCTCATTTCATACATGAGGAAACTGAGGCTTGGAGATTTTGTGGCTAAAGCTGGCACAACTAGTTAGTTGCAGAGATTCAAGATTTTCTGACTACTAAGCTCTTCTTTTTCTACTTCATTATATTTGTTGTGGTAGAAAGAGAAACGACTGGGGGAGAGATTTAGATTTTGTCAAAAGGCACAAAGGTGCTATTTTATATAGTTATTTTTCACCAAGAGGAATGTGACATATGAAAGTAGTCCTATTTAACATGGAATTTTCCAGACTAGGTGCAGTCTGTTGTGGAGGATCTGTTTGAGTGGGATTTGGGGCCTTACACCCTACCTTTAAACAGACTCGAAACTTGAAACTACTCATTTATGGTATACATTCATTTACTTTTCTTTTTCTGGAAAAAAATTTCTTCATTCAAAAAATACCTTTCAGTATTCTATTTTTTAAAATCAGAATATAGGACATAATGCATTTTGAATGCATTTGTTATTTTAAAAATAAGTCATATTTCTCCTGGTAAAACAGTGCAGTAAACAAGTATTTGGAACCAGTGTTACTGAACTAACAGTTGAAACCACAAAGGCATTTGATGATATTCTTCCAGGTCTGGGAAGGTCGATGGCGAGTAATCCCTCATGATGTGCTACCAGACTGGCTCAAGGATAACGATTTTCTTTTACATGGACACCGGCCCCCTATGCCTTCTTTCCGGGCCTGTTTTAAGAGCATTTTCCGAATACACACGGAGACAGGCAACATCTGGACGCATCTCTTAGGTATGTAGTATCAATGGTGTAATGAAATCTTCAGGTGTTCAAGGGTAAAGATAGAACTTTAAAATGACAAACCCCAGTTCATTTTTTTGTGTGTGTGTGTCCTAATGATACAGTTTCTCACTTACTCACTCTCTGGTTATACTGGTTTGCTTGTGGTATTATCATAGCTAGAGTTTCAGGCAATGTCCTTGAATCAGGTCAAGAAAATTTGCAGTACAAAATGTGGTGCAGTATCTTAATGAATGCTGAAAGAAAGGAGTTATTTGTTGTAAGCTGATTTTTCAAAGTCATGACTTATATTCACAGTTAAATTTCCTTTTGGCCTGAAGAGACTTTAGTCTGTAATATTTTATATTCAGTCATATTTCCCCATATTAGAGAAAGAATACAATGGGAGAAAGCATAGGACTTTGAGAAAAACTGAGTAACCACATGTAAAGGAATCAATTTGAACCCTTACCTTACACCATACACAACAGTTAATTCAGAATGATCAAATATTAAACAGAAGAGCTAAAACTCTAAAAACATTCAGAGAAAAAATAAATGTAAATCTTTGTGACCTTGGATTAGGTGACAGTTTTTTAGAATTCACGCCTAAAAGTATAAGCATCCAAAAGAAAAAAAGATAATTAAGTTTCATCAAACTAAAAGACTTGCATGTGAAAGAACATTACCAAGAATGTGAAAAGGTAGAGAGGAAGGAAATATTTGCAGATCATTTATCTGATTAGGACCTAGTAAAGGACTCTTAGAACTCACCAATAAAAAGACAACCTAATTTTCAAAAAGGGTAAAAAGCATCTTAATAAACATTTCTCCCAAAAGGATTAACAGTTGACCACTAAACATGTGAAAAGATGCTTAATGTCATCAATCATTTTGGGAAGTAATACCTTGAGAAATTCAACGAGGTACCATTCCTGTCTCACTAGGATGGCTATGGTCAAGAAAATGCAAAGTGGTAAATCTTAAAGAGGATGTAGAAAAATTGGAATTCTGATTGTGTTGCTGGTAGGAATGTAAAATGGTGTAGCCATATGGGAAACAGTTACTCAGAAAGTTAAAGTTACCAGTAGTTTTACTCTTCCAGCTCTCAGGAGACTCGAAAACATGGTCACACAAAAATGTATTCATGCATGTTTTTTTAGTAACATTATACATAATAGCTAAAATGTGGAAATAACCCAAACAAGTATCTGTCAATTGCTAAATAAAATATAATATATCCATGAAAGGATAGTTACTTGGCTTTAAAAAGGGATGAGGCATTGATACATGGGTGAGCCTTGAAATCATGATAGAGGAGCTAGACACAAAAGGCCACATATTGTATCATTTGTATACATGAGGCTCCCTGAGTGCAAATCCATGGAGACAGAAGTAGGTTGGTAGATGTCTAGGGCTGCAGGGGTGGGGAATGGGAGGTGGCTGTGACAGCTGTAGGGTTTGTTTCTTTTAGAGGTGATGAAAATGTTGTGGAATTTAATAGTGGCAACGACTGCACAACCTTGTGGATATAATAGTTCCAGGGCTCACCTGGCTTGCATTTCTTATCACACATTGGATTTCTTCTGTGCCCAAGCGCCTGCCTGCTAGTATAGTTAGTGTAGATTAGTGCATCAAATCAAGTTCTTTGCTGATTTCTGACTCAAAGGTAAATGTTTTACTAAGTGGATCAAACAGAATCACTTAGCAAATGTTTAATTGCCCTTGTAAGTGGTCCTTCCCTATGCACTGAGAACATGGTACCTCACTGTGGAGAAGAACAGTGGATACCATTATGGCTATGAAATAGTCTGAACAAGCATTTTATTGTCTTAGCTCTTGAATATATTGGACCAGGGAAGCATACTGTGCATTGCTAGCTATTGCTACAGGAAAACTGTATTTCCTGCAGGATTTGAAGTTACCGGAATTCATAGCAAAAGCAGATACAAAAAAATGTACCTTTGAACAAAATTGGGCTAGGATATGTGTGCCAACAACTTTACAAATGCACTTTCATGCTGGACCCAGAGGTAGAAGTGGGCTAATTTAAGTCTTCTAAGAAGTAGATTGGTTTTTTTGGTTATCTCTTAGATGTTATGTTCATGAATATAATATGCTTGTGAACTGAGAGATTTACGATGCCAGCAGTGTTTATAAAGTGGACCAAAATTTTGGTTCTCGTTGCCAAGACACTTTTTCTTATGGAACTTTCAATTCTGATGTAATTGTGATTGTGAAAGATGGAAAACAAAATCAACATAAAAATACTATCTCTTTAAACAGATAACCTTTTTTCTTTCTCCTGTATTCTTTTCTTAGGTTGTGTATTCTTCTTGTGCCTGGGGATCTTTTATATGTTTCGCCCGAACATCTCCTTTGTGGCCCCTCTGCAAGAGAAGGTGGTCTTTGGATTATTCTTCTTGGGGGCCATTCTCTGCCTTTCTTTTTCATGGCTCTTCCACACAGTCTACTGCCACTCAGAAGGAGTTTCCCGGCTCTTCTCAAAGTAAGTATATTTAAAGTTCGTGCTGTGATCAGTGATTTAGAGCTGGTGGGGTGGGGAACACCAAGCGGAATTGGCAGAATTCTTGATACCATCTGCTGGGAACTTTTGTTTTTTAATTAAAGCAAGCATCTCAGTTTGCATTTCAGCTATAATGTCAGCTCATGTAATGGGAGATTCATTGGAACTTATAGTGGGCAGTGATTTTTAAAATTAAATGGATTTTTTTTTTTACCCTAGACTGGATTACTCTGGGATTGCTCTTCTGATTATGGGAAGTTTTGTCCCTTGGCTTTATTATTCTTTCTACTGTAATCCACAACCTTGCTTCATTTACTTGATTGTCATCTGTGTGCTGGGCATCGCAGCCATTATAGTCTCCCAGTGGGACATGTTCGCCACCCCTCAATATCGAGGAGTAAGAGCAGGTAAGAGCACGTGAGGCTTTACACGGACATCGCTTGTTTGCCAGTCCCTTACTAAAGGCCTGCCACCTGCCACTGTCACGTGTTGTACTGGGATGAATCATTGGGAGTGCCTGTTCTTCAGGGCCTTTCCTATAGCTCTGTGCATTATTAGCGTAGCCTTGGAGGGGCAGTGGTGAGCTCTGTGAGCTGGTGTGTATCAGGCTGTATGGTTGAGTGTTTGGCTATATGCTTCCATGGCCAGTGCTTTCAGCCTTTGTAAAATAGTCACTCCTTTTCGCTCATCTGGCAGTGTGGTTTTTTTGTAGTGACTAGGGTTTTGTTGCTATTGTCTTTTGATTTATTGTTTTTATTTTAAATATGTAATCTGCTTAGTTAAATAAAATTTCACTCCATAACAGTTGTGTCCTAGTGCAGACACCTGCTGTAGGTATAAAGAGGCTTTTTATATTCAGGTCAGTACCTGTTTAGCTGGAGGTACTACAGAAAGCCAGAACTCCAGAACTCCAGAACTTCCTGTTAGTACAAAGCTAATGAGAGATACTCTTGTCTTCCTCTGTACTGGCGGCTCCTTGTAGCTGGGCTGTGCCTTCAATTTTCTTTCCCCATTATCAATCCCAGTGTCAATGAGAATGAGCAAAAACTATTAAAAATATTTTTCTTGATCTTTTTGGAAAACCACATAGTGTTAGAAATCCAAGCTGTGGCTTATCTGCAGTTTCCTGGAGGCTAGCAGTTACCTTCCTGTTAATAACCACCGTTCTGACACTCTGTTGATGTGCGAGAGAGCAGAGAGCAGTGGTCAGGACTGACTCAGCGGTGGTGTTCAGCCGCTTGAGCGTGCGGTGCAGCAGCGTCTGCCGAGTGGGGCTGTGCATGCTGCTCTTTCTGCACTTCAGAAGCCCCGGGTTGCTGAGCGTCTGCCCTGGGGCAGGCAAAACCGTCAGCAGCCTTAGCTGAGCTCATAGAGGAGAAGGAGAGCAGGGTCATGATTATGGGGCTAGAAGTGGGAGCTGGTCTTTACTTAGGCCTCCTTGGTTTCCTCAGTGAGATCAGCACTGTCACTTTCTTGCTCCTTTGCAGATGACTGTTTAATGGTGAATTTGTGCGCGCCCGCGCATGCTCTCGTCGCTGCGTGCCAGCGGCCCGTGTGGCCATGTCCAAAGCGAGCACCAGAGAAAAAGCTTTCCAAGGGGCTGCGTTAAAATTGCTTGTGGCACAGTTCGTGGCAAAGTTTGTGTCACAGTGGAAGAGCAGTCACTGGCTACTGTGAGGAGTTCTCCCTCTGTTGCTTGGGTGACACACAGATTTCAAAGTGGTGTCAGATGAGTGACCTTCAGACTTCAGGACATTTTCTGTTAAAGCCTTGAACACACATTCACATATGTATAAATTATAAAGTTAGACAAATTAGAACTTAACTCTCTACCTGTGGCATAGTCTGAGGTATTTTATTTTATCCTAGTTAATTAAAAAAGTGCTGGTCCCGACTCACTTAGCTGATCTTAGACAGAAGTTTGAAAACACGGCTGTGGTTGATTTTGGAGGCAGCAAGGGCTGCCAGACGACACGGGCAGGCTTCTGCATCTAGTCCTGTGCATGCCATCGTTTCTGGCCTAAATGATTTCAGACGCATCTCTTCTCTCTCTCACTGCCTCTCCTTCCCCTTCCTCTTGTCCCCCATCCTAGGAAGTTCTGTTGCTTCAGATGGATGTGAAACTGTTCTGTAGTGTGATCTTCCCTAGGAAGGGACAGTATCTAGGGAGGTTCAGAGTCCTAGTGCTGTCCTTCTCTTGAGTCTCTGTCTCAACATAATTCACACCCTTTGACTAACGCGTTAAACCAAGCCTTTGTCTTTGAGAACAGAGCAGTACAGTCTGTGCAGCAGTTTGCCTTTCAAACACGAAGCAGATGTGGAATTACTGTGCTGTGGGTAATGTGCCTTCTTGTGATCCTAGGAGTGTTCTTGGGCCTAGGCCTGAGTGGAATCATCCCGACCTTGCACTATGTCATCTCGGAGGGGTTCCTGAAGGCTGCCACCATCGGGCAGATCGGCTGGCTGATGCTGATGGCCAGCCTCTACATCACGGGAGCTGCCCTGTACGCCGCCCGCATCCCCGAGCGCTTCTTTCCCGGCAAGTGTGACATCTGGGTGAGTATGGCCGGAGTGCGTACATCCGTGTCACATGGCCAGGGCCTTGGCAGATGGGGGAGTGACATCAAAAACATTTTAGACTCAATTGAGAGACCTCATTCTAGCCCAGACTCCCTCTTAGTTGTGTTTCTCTGGCAAGTCAGTACCCTAGTCGCTAGCATGTATTGAGCACCACTTGGTGCTTCGCCGTGCTCAGAGAGCACCGTACACCCGCTACCGCACGGGATACGCTGACCCCAGCAAATCTAACCAGAGTCATAAATGCAGTGATTTCTATTGAGAGATTGAGTGTGTTTATGTGTATTTGGTTAGAGGAGGAGGTTGAAATAACTAGATTGTGTTTAAGAGAGAAGAGAAAAGCGGGAAAACATATGCGAGACCAAGAGATAATAGATGGGGCATTTTGCCATTGGTCTCCCCCCAGTTTAGTTTAGCTCGGTAAGATGAACACCGTGCTAACTTCGGCACTATTTTAAGCTTTAGATTAGCAAGTTAGAGCAGAAGGAAACTAGCCACCGCCATGTGTTTTGACCTATCCAGTCCTTCAGGTTTTCCTTCCCTGACCCCTTTCAGATTTTCCAGCGCACCATTCACAGGCCCATAACCGACAGGGAGGACACTGCCCTGCCTAACCACAGACACTCTTGAGCTTCCAGGGGTTCTTTGGGGCGTGTGGTCTGTTGGCAAGAGGGTCTTTGGACATTCGCCCCCATCCACCAGCTGACTCCCTGTTCAGCGTGCCATTTTCATGCCTAGAGGTAGCCGCTGGACTTTGATTTCTTGGGGGGCAGTTGGTTTTCAGCTCAGCAGAATGTGATAGGCCAGGCGTGCCGAGATTGGAGGCCTTCTCAAGTCCAAGCTGTGTCGCATCCATTCTCTGTGCTCTGCTCAGCATAGTGACCCTTGATGCACTTTTGCGGACTTAATGTCTGGGCTTCTCTCCCCTCCCTTTTTTGTTTCCAGTTTCACTCTCATCAGCTGTTTCACATCTTTGTGGTTGCCGGCGCGTTTGTCCACTTCCACGGTGTCTCCAATCTCCAGGAATTCCGCTTCATGATTGGGGGAGGCTGCAGTGACGAGGACGCGCTGTGAGCCCTGCCAGCAGTCAGGGGCTGTGACCCTGAGCCAGACCCTGCACGCCGCCGGCCCCCTCGCTGGCCACGATGCCAGTACTGGAGGAGCACCCCGACCTCGCCAGCCCATGGGCTCTGTGATGCCCCAGGAACTCCGCGTGGTACACGGCTGAGAAGAGAAACACGAAAATAAACCATACCTCAAAGGATGGAGTGCATCAGTTTGGAGGAAAGGAGAAGGCCCAGGCCCTGGCGCACTCGTGGCCCTGCTGACCGGGGCCCGCGAGAGCCCTGCAGACTGGCTTCCGATCCACACCACAGTGGCGTGTGGGGGACGGGCAGTGCCGCCGGTGGCTCGTTCCTCTTTCTCTCTCCTTAGAACAATAATACAAACCAATTTAGGTGAACATTTATATCCTGTTAAGGGGTGGGAGTGTGATTTTAGATGTTCTTTTGGGAGAACACAGAAATTAATGTAAATAAGATTTCTAACTTACTGTTTAAATAAGAATTTATATAAATGTTTAAAACAGGGGTAGGGGCGGGAGGGAGAATTTTTGTATAGAATGAAACATGCAAGTACCACACACTGTTTCAATTTTGCACAAAGTGACTGTAGGAGGATCGGGTGTACCCCAGAATATATAATGCCTTGGTGCACCAAGGTGCCTTCTGAAGGCCGGCGTACTTTGGACCATGTGAACACTACGCCTGAGGGCCTTTGGGGGTCTTGAGGTGGAGGGAAGAGGCATGTGTTTTCTCAGTGGAAGCAGCATGTGAGTGGCCAGCAGGATGTTTTAGGTGAAGACTCTGGTCAGGGTGTCCCTGGAGAGAGTGACCTGTTTATAGGGTAGTGACCCTTCCCGAGGAGTAGAGCCGCCTCCTCGGGCAGTCAGAGGTGCTGGTGGAGTGGGGGCTTGGCGGCGGGGAGGAGACGGTGGAGGAGTTCTGGGAATAGTAGCGCAAGGGCCGATCTGCTTACTTTCTGGTGTCCTGTTCAGTTTTGTGGTGAGTCTTGCCCGACTGGAGGGGTGTGACAGTCCCCACATCCTTGTGTGGAGCTCTGGATCACCCTGGGAATTTCCTTCTATTAAAATCACTGCCCAACTACCCTTCTTCCTCCTGGGAGTAAGAATTTCATTTCGTTGGTATCGTGAGCCCAGCCTGGAGTGGCGGCAGGAGAGGTTCTGACTGCCCACGCACCCTCGGAGCCCTCAGGTGTGAGAGCACCTCCTCGGGGCAGGAAAGACGAGTTTCGGCTCTGGCACACTACCGTGGCAGTCCTGGCGTGACAGTCACTCACCTTCCCTTGAACAGGAGAACCAGCAGAGCTTCCGTAAAGTAGGGTCTGTTACCTACCGTGGAATCAACACCATTATCTGAACCCACTGTGTAGGGATAGCTTGGTGGGAATTTGTCAGAGAAAACTGTTGTTGCTAGGGAGTCTTGGAAGATTCCTAGAGTGCTGTCTTTGAAGAACTGCTAAAAGTAAAAAAGAGGATTGGTCCTGTCCCAGGGTTACCCTGTTCTGGCCTTAGAGATAGTGTGGGGAAGGATCTGGTTCACGGAATTCTGATCTTGGCTCGTAGGAGAACTGGCCAGTTAACCTTCCAGCCTTCTGTTCTTACTGTCACCCAAGCCTTTGGGTGATTGTTACAGCCTGGGGGATGTAGTAGAACAAAAGGCTGAAGCCCTAGGCATGGGGGTTGACATCCTCAAACAGGTGTTTGGGAATATGGGGAGGGTCAATTATTCATTCAGTATCAAGTTTTCTTGGTTATTTTTCTCCTTTTTCTCCAATTTCCAGCAAAAGCTGGGAACCAGGAAGAAGGACTCCATTGTAGAACTTGGGAACAGCTTAAGAGTATTTTGGTTCTGGATAAGGTCACTGCCCTGGGTGCTAGGTGGACCCAGCAAAAGACTCTCTGGGTGAACTGGTGCAGTGCCTGACAGAATAAGAGCAGTGTTACTCCCTTGGAGGAGACATAGTCCAGCAGGACAGTGGCCGTCTGGAAGAAAGCTCACTTATGTCATGGAAACAACAGCACATATCAGAAGCCAGACTTGCTCTTCAGTCATGCACTTTGGGACCTAGGGTATAAGATACACCCTGTTAACACCACCAACAGAAGTAGCAGTCTCTGGGCCCAGTCCCCCACACCCCACAGGAGGGGCCGAATCTGGTTCAACATAGCACAAATCCCTAGGAAAATGCAGTTAACATCAATGATGTGTGATCCAGTAAAAAATCTCCGTCTTTGGTGTGTGTGTGGGGAGCATGTGTGCGCCCATTTATATGTGTGTCTGCAACGCACCACCACCAGCCTCGATGTGCACTTGGTCTCACAGTGCTCCTGAGAACTCTCCAGGTCGGCGCCTGAATGCCTTACTCTCAGCAGTCAGAGGCTTGCTTGCTCTGTGCGGATTTTTAGTTTTCTTTTCTGGCCCTAGGCTGATGAGGACCTCTATAGCTTCATTCTTTCACCATTAAATAGTGGCCTTTCTCAGTATTTTTTCCCTTCCCACTTTATAAATTGCTGAAGCCACAAAGCACATTTTTGGGGGATCATGGAAGGTTGGGGTTCCACAAAAGGCATTGGTGTGATGGCTCCATTCACCTTGGGATTTCCCTACTTGCTGTATTCTCAACTTCTAATAAAAGGAACCAAATGGCATATAAACTTCGACTGTATGTTTTTCTTCACTGCCTCGGCTCACCTCCCCGTGGCTTTTTGGCACATCTGGCTTGAAGCCTTTGTCTAGACGATGAAGCTTGAGGAAGGTTCAGAGGCTCCCCGATAATGAATGCACAGATCAAAGTGCTTATGCCCACCTTTTACCTCCAGTTTGTCTTATGCTTGCGTCACAGTACTAGGTTGAGTGAAAGGGGAGAGCTAACTCTTCAGGGGCAGTTCTTAGTAAATTTTAATTATTTAAGATTTATGCATACAGACCTGGGTACAAGCCAGAGGTGCAGGAGGGGTGAGCGGATTCACCAGAGAGAGAGTGGGGAGCAGAACAGGCGTATGGACGAAGTACACTGCTGGGGGGCAGCAGGCGGGTTGCCGTGTCATGGGGGTCACCTCAGGCGGGATCCAACTGGCACTGAAGCAGCTGCGGCCAGCTCACAGAGCTGTCTCCTAACCCACTGCGCCACCAGGGAGGGTCCCTTAGTAAATTTTATTTAAAATGATACAATGAGCACTGTGTGCAAGGGGATCCGTTAAAGGACTCTATGGTTCATATAATCATGACCACACCGCTGACTGATCAGTATTATTTCATTCTTTTTATAGTGTAGGAAACGCTTAGAAATGTGAAGTCAGCACTATGAAGGAAAGTCCAGTAATTTCTGCATATTGATTTAAGGGCCTTTGGGTTTTTGTTAATTCTGTTATGTGAGAGAGTAGAGGAAACTCCATCTTTTTTGTTGTTGTTGTTGTTAATATCAAGTATATTTTTCCATCTCAGTTGTAATCCCCGTGGGCTTCCCATCACCAAATCACCCGTGTGCCCCACCACAGTCCAGTGCACTCCCCCCTCCCATTTTTGATCCCATTCCCCACTCCACCCCTGTAAAATATCTCTGGTATTGTTCATTATTATTAACCACCCCTCCCCCCATCTCCTGCTATGAGTGAAACCATCCAGTATTTTTCTTTTTCTTTCTGGCTTATTTACCCCATCCTTTTTGCTCTATCCAAAAATGCCTTTTTGAGGGTCGTGTCCAGAAGTTGGGGAATACATCCATTTTCGAATGCTCAGTTTTAAGTGTAGATAATGACTTTAGGTTTTCTCCAGATAGGAGTATAAAAGACTGGGTCACAACCTGCTCTTGATTAAAAACAAACAGAGGTTATTTGTTTTCTAAAAGGCGTCTCTCTTCCCTCCCTCTTCTCCCTCACCTAGAAGGTGTGTTTGGATTTTGTAAAGGAAGCAGATGAGGACTGGTTTGACTTACGGTTTTACAGAACATCAGGGGTTGGTTGGTTCCATCAAAATTATTCCAGATACAAAATTCTTGTTTCTAGAATACTTTGCTTCAATTGTAGCAAGTTTTGTGTTTTCCTTCCCTTGGTGTGTGGGTGGGCATGAATTGTTTTCCAAATGGATGAAATTTTTTTCCTGCTGTCCATTCTGTTACTTGGTGAAAACAAGTTCAGTTTAACTCTCTACAGTCTGCCGGTGATGGCACAGAGCTGGAGGGGGGCAAACCAAGGTTCCTGTTAGGTGACATGGAAACCTGTTGTCCACTCAGAGGCCCCACCCCTGAGCCAGCTACACAGCTGAGGAAACAGGAAGGCCCATCCTGTGTCTGCCTCACCTCAGTCTTCTCACCTGTAAAATGGAGTCAATCAATAGACCTTGCATTCTCCGCTGGGATGCAGTGAATCCCTGTTTCTCAACCCAAATGTTTAAGTTTCTGATAAACTCTTGCTCTAATTTTGTGTGTGTGTGGTCTGTGAACCCTTCTCCCATATTTACATTTTAGACTTTAATGTATTACCACTCCTTTGCCTTCTAGAAGCCAGACTTCACTTAGCATCACAAAGTGGTTGAAGCATTTCACCTGGCAGCATGTCATTAAAATACTATCACTTGGTGGATTTGATCATTTATCCCTGGGGCTGAGGAAAAGGGTCTGACAGCAGCCTTGAGTTTTTGATCACTTAAAGGTGCGCAACATTGATAATGGATTTCAACAGTCTGTCCCCTAAACTCGTTATTAATGACTTTCTGCTCTGAAATTAAGGTGTTGACTTTAGTTTGAGCCAGGCTGCCACCTGCTGTCCTTTACTGGTTCTGTAAAAAGTAGAAAGAGGAGAGGGCCTTCCCTTGTGGCGCAGTGGGTTAAAGCACTGCACTGAGAAGCTAAAGCCACTTCCGCATGAGTTGGATTCCCGCCTGCCCCGGGGGGGACCACATGGCGTGGCAGACCTCTCCTGACCCGCCCGCTGCTCCCCTCAGCTGTGTACTTTGTCGTTCGGCCTGTTCTGCTCCCCGCTCTGTCTCTGGTGAAGCCTCTCACCACCCCTGAGCCTCTAGCCTGTACCCTGGTTCTGTATGTACAAATAAATAAATCTTTAAAAAAAAAAAAAAGTAGAAAGAGGAGAAATATAACAGTTCTGTCTGACCTCCAAAAGCAAACTCCCCAGACTATTCTGTAAAGAGCAGGTTAATTTGACAGAAGTTTTTTTTTTTTTTTTTTTAATTCCACCGTTCCAGCAGGAGTTTCCAGATCTTAGAGTCCACTCCTGCCCATGCCAGGGCACAAGGGTGAAACTGACAAGAAGACCAGGAGCAGCCCAAATCTTCCAAAGCTGGATTTTTGGAAAAATTTATGCATATAGAACTGGGGTACAGGCCAGAGGCTCAGGGATGGCGAGAGGCTTCACCAGAGACAGAGTGGGGAGCAGAACAGGCAGATCAACGAAGTACACTGCTGAGGGGAGCAGCAGGCGGGTCAGGAGAGGTCTGCCGCGCCATGTGGTCACCTCCCGGGCTGGGGATTGAACTCGCACCGAGGTGGCTGCATCCAGCTTGCAGAGCTGCGTCCTAACCTGTCGCGCCACCAGGGAGGGCCCCCTGAGCTTGATTTTTAAAGTGGCCAGAATAGTTCATATATTTGCTTGAAAACGCCCTCGCTGGTTGCATGGAGCAGAGGAACCTTTCAAAACACAATGCTGACTGTTGGCCTGGCAGCCGTGTCTGGGAGGCTGGAGTTGCAGTCAGATGCTGTTGGAGGCCAGAACACTCGCCAGTGCCTGAGGTGCCCTGGGCCCTAGCCGGGAGGCGCTGCGCAGGGGTTAGGAAGTGCAGGCCAAACCTCACAGTGGGCAGGCACCACATGGGGTGCTCTGGCAGGCTGCCAAGGAAATGGAGAAGGGGAGAAGGGGAGAAGGGGCTCCTTGCCGCTGTCCTCTCCTTGCTTGCACCATGATGGCTTCCTCCCCAGCTCCATCACAGGAAACGCCACTATGGCAGTTAACACGGAGTCACACTGACTACATGCTGGGCAGTTATACGCACATCATATGAATATCACATTCAAACCTGGATGTTATTCCAGTAATTCGAACTCAGTTTTCAACTCCAGGCCTCAGCTTCCTGCTCTGTGGAGGTAACAACAGTCGGTAGGTCCCTTCAGCGGGCTGTGATGAGGGCTCAGTGAGGTCATGGCTGTTCTTAGCTGGTACAAATAGTCCTTATTATCCCAGCATCATTCTGCTGCTTAAGCTGGTTGAGTGAGCTCGAGCCAAAGCCTTACCTGCTCTGAAGCTCCATTTCTTCAGCTATTAAACAGGGCCAGTTAACGCCCACTTCACAGAATTGTGAGGATTACATGATGGGGGAAACGTGTCGCCCATAATGCAGGTGCTTCCAGACTGATGAATGTTTGATAACGCTGGTCTCTTCCAGAGGCAGGTGGGGACTCTTTGCTGGTGGGAGCTGAGGCAGCTTTGTGCTTTGAAGTGTGGGGTCCAGAAGAAGGTCCACAGGGTGCTGGGCCCTGTGTGTGCCTATCCCACGGGCAGGCCTGGACCTCCCCACTGCAGGTGCCTGAAACTTACAGATCGGAGGCCGCTTCAGAGTCTCTGTGCAGTTCTGCCCCTGAGGTTGCCATCACAGTAGAGAATGCTGCCTCCTGGGAGCCAGGCCTGAGGGGGTGGGGTGCTGGACGCGTGGGGGAGGAGCGCCTGTGGATAATGCAGTGCCCAGAAATAGTTCCTTTTGGAGTGTTCCAGAAATCTCCAACCCCGGGACACAGTCAGGTAGTCTGTTTTCTAGAACAGCAGCAGAAAAATACCATCGTGGGGCCTGGACCTCTGGGGAGAATGGCACTGGCTGGTGCTGGGAGACCTCATCAAGCTGCCAGGGAGACTGGTCTTTTCTAGGCCTTTGCCAGGCAGTAGCCACCCTTCCCCCCCCCAGCTCCTGGCATTTTCAGCCTCAAAAGTTCAGGCTACTGACTTTCCCTTAGAGAGATGCAAAATGCAAGGCTTTGCAAAGTGGCATTAGGGCTTTGCAAAGATGTTTTTGGAAGATTTTGAATAGCAACAGTTTGTGGACATGATGCACAGCCATGCTGATGTAAGAGGACTTTAAGACCTGCTTCCGTTCTGGGTTTCTTCCATGGCCACGTTACTGTGACTTCCCTGCCTTCCTCCCTCCCCCTCCCTCCGCAGCTCCCCTGTCCCCCAAATCAGAACATTTTTGAACAGCTGTTAGGAAATTGGGTTAGACTCCACCATGAATCTCATTTTTAGTCCTGTTTAAGGAGGTATGTTCACCTCATTTCTGCTATCAGTTTCATTCTGTGCCTCTTTTTAAGACTGTGGGTTTTACACAACACCAACCAGGTTCATAGAAAAGCTGACCCTTTCTTTGATGGGCTGATTCCTGGAGAATAGGTGGAGTGAAACTCTTTTGTTTTTAATTTATTTATTTGTGCGTACACAAGCTGGGGTGCAGGCCAGAGGTGGGGGGAGTGGTGGCGGTGGGGGCGGTGAGAGAACTCACCAGAGTCAGAGCGGGGAGCAGAACAAGCAGACTGACTGAAATACACTGCTGAGGGGAGCAGCGGGGAGACAGGAGAGGTCTGCCGCGCCCTGTGGGTCACTCCATGGCCGAGATCCAACTCCTGCCACAGCGGCCTGGGCTGGGGACAGCTTCACAGTGCTGCGACTTAACCCCTTGTGCCACCAGGGCGGCCCCGCTACACTTTGCTCTTGATCCTAATCGAGCTGGTGCTGGGCTCCTGTAGAGGAGGTAAGAAATGACGGGGTGCCTTTGCGACTTTGCACCGGGGACGCTTCTTGGAAAATAGTTTCTGGTTTCATCTAACACGTTCAGAGCGCAAAGCTGGGCAGCACACGGTGCGTGACTCCAGAATGCCCCGGAGGGTCACCTTGTCAGGCAGCAGCCCTGGCGCCCAGCAGCAGCAGGAGCAGGGGCAGCGAAGCTGGGGTGTCTGAGGCGCCGCCGCAGTCCTGGGCGTTCTCCTGTGGACCCAGATGGGGGAGAGAGGCAGCGTTCAACACGGGGTGGCTCCCAGCCAGAGGAGCACCTCGGGGTCTCTGCGAGGAACAGTGAGGTTCTAGGAAGATCCCCTCTAAAGAGGGGAAGTGGAGGCTGCTCACTCAGCCCGAGCACGGGCGTAAGCCTTCCCTGGTCTTTGGGGTGTTCTCAGAATACCCTCAGGGAAGTCATTGGCTTTGACGGCATCTTTTTTTTTTTTTTTAAGATCGCTTTATTTATTTATGCATATAAGAGCTGGGGTGTAGGCCAGAGATGCAAGGGTGGGGGGGCATGAGAGGATCCGCTAGAGAGAGTGGGGAGCAGAAGAGGCAGAGTGAAGTGCAATGCTGAGGGGAGCAGCCGGGAGACAGGAGAGGTTGCTGCGCCATGTGGGTCACCCCCTGGCCGGGGATTGAACTCCTGCTGCCGTGGCTGCTTCTAGTGCTGGGCTTTAACCTGCTGCGCCACCAGGGAGGGCCCTCTGGGGCATCTCTGACGCGGGTCAGCTGGGGCAGCCACATCCAGCAAAGATGACACAGTGCACGAAGCACCCAGCTCAAGAACTGTCTGTCACCGCTGGCATCATGCCTGGAGCAACTTGCAGCTTGCCCAGAGCCTCTGGCGCTGAGGGCCGCAGCAATGAGTACAATACGGGATGCTCAGTCTCCCCCACCAAGGGCCCAAACCCCGAGAAATGGGGTTCTCTGTGGAAGCACCTTGGATCGGGGTGACTCAGGGCTGGAACGACAGGGGGCTGAGGGCAGCGCGCGAAGCCACACCCACAGCTGCCAGGGCGTCCAGACTGGTCAGATCTGCGCAGGCAGTCAGGGAGCTGGGTGTGGGGGTGAAGCCCGAGCCTGGCCCTCCCCCCCACCCCGCCCGGGCCCAGCCCACCTCTGGATGGAAGGCGTGGCAGGAGTCTGGTCTCCGGCGGAGCTTCTGGGAGCGCATCCTGTCACACTTGACAGACGCGTTATGTGCAGGCCTCGCTGTTAAGGCGAACGCCTCCTGACGGGAGCCGATTCTGGAGGCTGGACGCTAAGTTCTGGAAGAATCTACCTACCGTGGAGCCAGTTGCCTAGCACGTGGGGGAGAAGGTGGCACCCAGGGTCTAGGGGAAAGGTGGGAGGGACAAATAAGGGTGCCCTGCCGGGTGGGATGGGGTGCTGGTGGCGAGGGAGTCTCGTGGGCTGATGCCCGGGGCTGTGCCCCGCCCTCCCTCAGCCCGCACGCTCTAGAGGGCAGCAGGATATATTTGACTTCTGTAGCCTCTTGCAGGACTGGCGGGAAAACGCTACAGTCGCAGGTGGCGTCTGTCACCAGGAGGAGAAGGTTACTCTTAGGAATCTGTTGCATCACGAACATTCTGCAATAGAGCGAGAGGCGAGGGCAGACTTCACGGCGGGCTGCGCCTTGGGCTTCTAGGAAAGAACTGCTGGAGACTTCTAGTGTGGAGCCAGGGTGGCACGGGGAGGGGTGATGCCACCAGGCAGGCCAGATAGGGTGCAGAGGCAGGGACAGTCCTGGGTGACCCACCCAGTCCTCTGGATGCACAAGCCTTTGCAGTTGCATGCATTTTTCCTAGCAGGAGGGAGGGAGGTGAGTCCCAACGGGGGCATTTCTGAGAGTGAAAGGAGTTGCTGTTAGTGCTTGCAGGAATGTCTGGCCTGTGTCGTGGCGCCCCAAGCCTGCAGGGATGTGCTGTGTCTCCTTGCTTCTTGGGGCGGGCGCGCTGGGGGCCGGCCTGGGGGAGCGGTAGTGCTCACATTGGGCCACAAGGTGGCGCAGTGCTCCTGCACTCGGCCCGGAGGCCCCTGAGGAGGGATGGTGGAAAGTTTATGATGCAGTAGGCCGGGCGCATTACATAAATATAGCTACCACTTACTGAGCATTTCCTGTGGGGTGGATAAACGCCCGCGGATACCTAGGTATATATTTAACCTTTACAGAACCATCTGAGGTTGGTATTATTCCCATTTTTGTCCTTGAGAAACAGGCGAGAAGAGGTCACACAGCTGGGCAGTGGTTGTGCCCGCGTTTTAACCCAGTTCTGCCTCCTGCAGTCTTTGCTCCACAAGGTAGCATTGACTTATCCTCACATAAGCCTCTGCGAACACTGCACCAGTCACAATAGTCCCAAGATGGCTGCGGGGGTGAGGTTAAAATCTCGCCCGGAATCACACACGAATAAGAGATGGAACCCAGCCTGAGCTCTGGGGTCGCGAGTCCTTTCTGGGGAGCCCCTGGCGAATCACCAGGCTAGAGGAGGCCACTGTTTCTGGCCCAGCACTTAAGTTCCTGGGCAGAAGAGTCCCCGCGAGGTCAGGGGTGGGAGCTGGCAGGAGAGAACCTTCATGAGGCCTCGCTGCCTGCTGTCAGGGTTGGGCCAGGCAGACTGGCTGGTCTGGGGGTCTCCACACAGGAGCCTGCGTGCAGGTTGGGCCCGCAGAGACACCCTGAGATGCTGCGTGGCCCTCCTGTAAGGTTCTTTCCCCAACCTGCCCTTGCTTCTGGGTCTTGTCCACCCCGTCCACTCATGGGGTTGAGCTGCTGCCCAGCAGGCAAGGGTGAGGGAGGGGGTCACAGCGAACTGGGGGCCTTTGGCTTGGGGTGACTTTGGGATCTGGGGTGGGGCGGACTCACTGACAGGATCTGGCCTGGGGGTCGCCTTTCCACAGCTCCCCTAAGGGCACACCAGCGTCCACTGCCCCCATGGTCCCTGTGCTGCCTGGGCTCTCTGCCTCAGCCTGTTTCTTTCAACAGGGAAGTGGGGAACAAGAGACCCCTGGAGTGTGAGTAAGGGGGGAGGAGGAGTGTCCCCAGAAGGGGGAGGTTCCAGGTTCCCTGCCCCACCCAAGGGATGGTGGGGCTGAGCAGGGAGAAGAAGATGGAGAGGAGGTTGGG
>NW_004567135.1:9649517-9651582 GCF_000260355.1 Condylura cristata | reverse complement strand
AGCTGGGGTACCACCTTCCCTGCTCCACGGGGTGACCTACTGGCCACTCACCTGCCTGTGGCCACAGCCCTGGACCCATGTGCCCTTTCCTCTCAGAATCATGAATGTTCTCACCTAAGGGCATAGCTGAAGTAGTTGATTTTCTCGGGGGGCAGGACGGTGCCTGTGTGGGTGAGTCTGGGCTACCTCCGCCCCCTGAGGAGTGGAGCTTCCCACTGGGAGGCCTGTGATCAGGGGCATCCCAGGATGGAGAGCTCAGCCCTTCTTGGAGGTCGCCTCGGACAGGGACCTGTGACTCCACCACCCCACCGCCCCACCACCCTACCACCCCGCGCCACTCACAGTGATGGAAGACAGCTTTGGCTGCCGAGGCCATGAGGCCCCATGCAGGGTAGTTATGATGTCACACAGGTCAGGGTGTGATGCCACAAGCAATGAATGACGTCACATGGAGCCACAGTGGTGACCGGAGATGGTGTGATGTCACAGAGAGGTGAGGAGAGGAAACCCAGCAGGATGAGATGAGCGATGACATCTACAGAGCCCAACCCCCTCTGTCGTCCCCCCAGAATGAGGGGTTCCAGTGAGCTGGCTCCTGGCTGCAGTGGCCTGAGGGCAAGGCCTGGCCCTCACACCCAGTACTCACCCTCTGCCCCGCCGCCCGTGGGCTGGGGCCCCCAGAAGCTCCACTCCAGCAGGAACCTGCAGACACAGGCCTGAATCTTGAGAGCTGCCTGCCTCCCGGCTGGCCCGAGTGAGGGCACCGTGCCCCCGAGACCCCTGGAGCAGCCTCTCGCCTCCCTGCTTCTGGAGGCTGCTGGTGGGCAGGGAGCCCCACGGACCCCACCCGCCCCCCGGAGACAGCGAGCCTGGTGACCTGCCCCACCCCGGGCTCTCACTCTCCTCTGGGGCGGCCAGAGTGCTCACTCAGCTCCCTCTGAGCCACCCTGCACGAAGCACCCCGGCCTGCCCTCGGCACCCAGCCCCAACCCACACTCACAGCAGGAGCTCGTTCACCAGCCACCTGGCAGCCGACAGGAGGGCAGAGAGAGGCTGGAAAGAGAGACCCCGGGCGCTGGTGGGGCTCCCAGAGCGGGCGCTGTGCCCACGTCCACCCGTCCCGGGGGGCAGTCAGACCCGGGGCTTGGACCAGGCCCGTCAAGGGGGGGTCAGGTTGGGATCCTGAGGAGTGGCTGGGGGACGGTTCTAGGGATACCAGTGACTTGTGTGCCAGCACAGGGAGCGGGGTTGGAGCAGAGCCAGCCAAGGGCCACACTGCCAGAGGCCCCCTTATTCCATGGGCTTCCAGAACCATGTCCCTGAAGCCACAGAGGAGACCCGCAGGCCTGGGGCGGGAGTGCAGGGAGCAGAGGGCAGACATTGGCAGTCCAGTCAAGCATGGCCCAGGGGACCTCGTCTTAGGCCAGGCAGAGGGCGCGGCTGGGCCACACTCACGCTGACCAGGGGCGGCGCGGCGCTGTGGTGGGGGTGCGAGGGTTTGCACATGGCCTGGTAGTCATACAGGGTCACCCTGAAAACCAGAAGCAGGAGATGGCAGTCCAGCCCACCCCCCACCCCCCCCCCTCCAGGGTGCACCCCGTGTGGAGCTGGGACCGCAAGTGGGGGCTGGCAGGGAGGAAATGGCCTTTTGGCACCTTGCTGCTGATAAGATGGTCGACAAATTGGTGTCCCCTCTAAGGGGTCCCACAGCTTGATGCCTCCCCAACTCACATCAAGTCCCTCCCTCAGAAAGGCTGCTTTGGGGAGCTCTTACTTATGTGTGCTTCCGTTGCGGCGTTTCGACACACAACATTGCATTCACTCAGGTATGCACACGATGATGCGGCGTCGGTCTACCCTGACACTGGTGCCCATAAATCTA
Source organism: Condylura cristata (assembly GCF_000260355.1). Classification (NCBI taxonomy): domain Eukaryota; kingdom Metazoa; phylum Chordata; class Mammalia; order Eulipotyphla; family Talpidae; genus Condylura; species Condylura cristata. Next base: position 9,649,700 of record NW_004567135.1, on the reverse strand, counting down.
GAAGGTGGATGCTTACTTCCTTTTCTCTTGTGGTGAGACTTTCATTAAGATTTTGACTTCTGGGCCCTCCCTGGTGGCGCAGCGGGTTGAAGCACTGCACTAAGAGGCTGAAACCACTTCCGCATGAGTTCGATCCCCGCCTGCCCCGGAGGTGACCACAGGGCGCGGCAGACCTCTCCTGAC
>NW_004567135.1:9624314-9649052 GCF_000260355.1 Condylura cristata | reverse complement strand
GTGGGTGGGAGGGGGGGAGAGGGGAGAGAGAGCCAGCAGGATGACGACGCCCACGTCTCCCACCAAAGCCTGGGCTCATAGCAGAGGTCCTGTGGGGTTTCCCCAGAGACCCTCGAGCACAGTTAAAACCCCGTCCCCCCACCGCACCCCACTCCCCCCACTTTGGCCTGCTCCTCTGCCTAACTCTCCCTCTCGGTGCTCTAACTTCTAATCCGGTGGTTGGCTATGAAGTCAGTCTAGGGGGTACAGTCAGACTTTTGGGTAACAGTGTTGACTGATGCAGTGTGAATTGCTTGCAGGACAGTCAAGGTTTTGTGAAACTTGATTTGGTGAGTGTGTGTGTCTGATTGCAAACTATTTTTTTAAAATTTATGACTTATTCTCATTTGCAAACTTGGGGTAGTAAATAAACCTGTATTTGCATTTTAAATAAAAAGTTAAATATTTGGTACATGGCTTATTTGGATTTTTAAAAATAGTATAATGTTTATTTTTACATCATTTTGTGACTATTTCCATCTCAGGTGTAATCCCCGTGGGCTTCCCATCACCAAATCACCTGTGTGCCATCACCACAGTCCAGTGCACTCCCCCCTACCCCATTTTTGACCCCATCCCCCACTCCACCCCTGTAAAATGTCTCTGGCAGATAGTTCATTATTATTATTATTATTTTCTCCCCCAGGTCCTTTATACTCCGGCTATGAGTGAAACCATCCAGTATTTTTCCTTTCTTTTCTGGCTTATTTCACTAAGCATGATCCCTTCCAGTTCCACACATGTCGCTGCAAAAGGCATGAGTTTATCTTTTTTGATTGCCGAGTAATACTCCATTGTGTATATGTAACACATCTTTTTAATCCAGGCATCCACTTTTGGGCATTTGGGTTGATTCCATGTCTTTCCTATTGTAAGTAAATCAGCAATAAACATGGGGGTGTAGGTGTCTTTTCGAATCAGTGTTTTGTGTCTTTTGGGGAGATACCTAGGAGTGGGATTGCTGGGTCATACGAAAACCTCATGTTTAGCACAAACTATCTTTTTCCCCTGTGGGTTATGGTCAAAAGAGTTCAAAGCAATGTTCTCCACCAGCATACTCAATATCCTGCTGGCAAGAGGGCTTGAGAACTCTGGGTCACCTTCCTCGCCCCTCCCTCCAGGGACTCCCCATCCTGGTAGACATCACCCCCTTTCTGACTCCATGGACAGACGTGTGCTGCCATGGACTCCACGTGCTCTCAGCAGCCCAGTCGCCCTCCTGACCGAGAGACTGGGTGAACAGTGTTCTCCCCGCTCCCTGCAGGCTGGAAATGAGGTTCCTGGTGAGGCTGACCAAGTTCCCACGAGCCTGCCCCATTCCCTTTGCGAACGCTCAGCTTATTCACCAACCCCACGGGTTCTGAGACAGGCGGGTGCTGAAAGTAAGACAAGCGTACCCAGGACACTACGGACATGTGCCCTTCTCTGATTCTCTAGAAGGCGTCTTCCTGGCAGAGAGTTGCCATCCTTCCCTTCTTCATTAGTAGGATCCTAGCTTTAATTATGGTAGCAGTGTGCTCAGCTGAAAGACTACATTTCCCAGACATCTCTGCAGCTGGGGTTGGCCAGTGAGATGTGATCATAGTCAGAGGGTGGAACTTCCTGGAGTCTTTTTAGAGGTGCCCACAGTTTAAAGAGCCCCACGCCAGGGCTACTTGTTCTTGGCTGCTGCCATGCACCTTGCTTCCTTCACCCGGAACGTGGGCAAAAAGGCAGGTGCACTGACAGCCATGTTGTGACCTTGAGGCTGAGTTCTCTGGAGGCCTTGGCTGCCGTCATTCATCCTTTGATGCAGGAGCGTAAACCTCTAATTTGTTAAGTGGGGACCCTGTTCCTGACAGCAGAATAAAATTTCTGGCTGGGGCCCTCCCTGGTGGCACAGCGGGTTGGAGCAATGCACTGCAAAGCTAAGCCAAGCCATGGCCACTGCAGTGTGAGTTTGATCCCTACCTGGGAGCTGACCCACATGATGCCACAGACCTCTCCTGACCTGCCCACTGCTGCTCCCCCTCAGCAGTGTATTTCAGTAGATCGGCCTGTTCTGCTCCCCACTCTGTCTCTGGTGAGTTCTCTTGCTGCTCCTGCACCTCTGGCCTGTACCAGTTCTGTATGAATAAATAAATAAAATCTTTAAAAAAAATTTCTGGCTGATGTAGTTTCCTCTGAACTTTGTTAAAGTGAATCAGGGTCTCAAGCAGGTAAACTGATTGGTTTCCTTGCAGAGCATAGAGTCTGTGGGTTAAGGACCCCAGGCTTAAGGAGGGGTGCTCTGGGGCACCACGCAGGGAGGACTGGAGCCAGTCTGCGGCCACGATACTGTGAGGGCTTCCGGAGCCTTGGGCCTGTGTGCCGGGGTCCATCTTCCCACTAGGTCTACTCACCCCACGGCCGTGGGGTGAACCTCAGAGAGCAGTGACCCCCAGAGCTCTGGGGCTGGGCCAAACGGTCAGGGCTGCTGAGCATCCAGCCAGTTTCTTCTTCTCCAGCAGCAGGATAACATCCTGTTCAGGGCTGTGAGGAGCAAAGGGGCTTCCAGAGGGACATCACGCTCCGTGGATCCTGGTGGGGACCCGCCTTTGGCTCCTGGTGGGGACCCTCCTTTCATTCCCTCCGAGGTTGCGTCTTCGCTGGGCTCCCCACAACTACCCAGCCTCTTGACAAGGGCCTTTGGCCCACAGTAGGGCTGGGAAGAAAGCGAAGGAGTGGGTGCCAGCATTGCACCCCTGGGGGAGCTGCCTGGGGCCTTGGGCCCCCGGCTTTGGTTGTTGGGGGGCCTCACCTGCCAGGAAGCTGTGGGCTGAGGGCCGGGAGGGAGGACGGTGCTGTTCCCTCTGTGAGATTTGAGTCCTCAGGGAGGAGCCACCCCCAAGCAGCTGGTTTTCCAGGCTCCACTGCCCCTTCCAGGTCCACTCTGTGGGCCCCACGCGTGGGAGGTACCCACAGGCAGTGACAGCCTCAGAGTCTCAGCTCCAGGGTGACAGATCACGGTAAACATCACCAAGATCCAGTGAGCTGCTGTCACTGCTCGGGCCCAGCTGTCTGCTTCTCTTTCTGGGGCCCAGCAGAGAGCTGTAATCCTGTGGCTGGTGATTCTTTATTAGAATGAGGCCTGGGCTGGAAGAAGGGCCCAGGGGGCCAAATGTCTAATGGGCAGCCTGGACCCAGAAGAGCCAGCGGGCCCTCCCTCGGGGCTGCGGACGGTGCCGTCTCTGTCGGTCGGAGGAGGAAGGGGGCAGGAGTCGGCCTGGGAAGACTCCACCGGCCGGAACAGGGACAGGCACCCTCACAGAGGGGTCTGGCGCTGGCCTCAGTAAAAGCCACCAGGAGGCTGGTCCCCACACCACAGCGTCACTGAGGTTTCAGGCAGTATGGGGGCCCCACTCTGGAGTCCCTCAGCCCCCCAATATGGGGTGGATCCAAGAACTTAATTTCTATACACTGCCAGATGCTGCTGGGTCTCCCCGCACAGGACAAAGGTGGGGGAGGGCAGTGGTCCACCCTCGCCCCCCTGAAGGCACTTGGGTGTGTCTGGGGGGGGGGTTTGGGTGGGTGAGTAGGAGCTTGTGGGGGGAGGATCCCTTGCAGGGTCACACGGGTCCCTGACTTTCGGAAGTCACGCTCTTCCCTTGAATGCAGGCTTTTAGAGAGCAGAATATGGTGACAGGGATGGGTGTCACTTCTGAGACTGGATTTCAAAGGACCGTCTTCCTCTCTGCTCTCTGCACTCGCTCACTCTGATGAGCCAGCTGCCCAGCCCTCAGCTGCCCAGCGGAGAGCAGAAGCAGCTGCTTCTCCAACCAGGCCTGGACCACAGCTCTGGGAGACGCCTGCTCAACTGCACCCCCACACCTTACCCCAGAGACGCCGAGGGAGCAAGCCCAGAGGTTCAGAATCTTTGCATTTGGGCCTCCCTGGTGGCGCAACGGGCTAAGTCTCAGCATTATGAAGCTATTGCAGATGCTTCAGCACGAGTTCAGTGCCCAGCCAGGGAGCTGACACACGTGGCGCGGCAGACCTCTCCTGACCCGCCCGCTGCTCCCCTCAGCAGTGTGTTTCTGTACATCTGCCTGCTCTGCTCCCCACTCTGTCTCTGTCTCTGGTATATAGCTGTTCACCATAAATAAATAACTCTTTAAAAAAAATCTTTGCATTTGGAGGTAATTTGTTGCACAGCAGTATTGATTGCCTGCTATAAAGTCACTGAACGGATGAGTAATTTGATTTTTTCTATTTCCTTTTATTGGGGTAAAATACACATCACATGAAAAATATCGGATGGTTTCACTCATAGCAGGAGTACAAAGGGCCAGGGGAGAAAATAATAATAATAATGAACAGCCATATACCAGAGACATTTTGTGGGGGTGGAGTGGGGAATGGGATCAAAAACAGTGGGGGAGGGAAATGCACTGGACTATGGCGATGGCACACGGGTGATTTGGTGATGGGAAGCCCACGGGGATCACAGCTGAGATGGAAAAAGGCACAAAAAGATGTAAAATTAAACTATTATATCACATTATTTAAAAAAATACACATCACACGAAACTCAGCATCTCAGCCATTTTTAAGCCTATGATGCAGCGGCATGAAACACATTTTGCGTCCCCGTAGCTCCGTCACCGCCATCGGGGCCCAGAATGCAGAACGCTCCCACTCCACCTGCCCCGAGAGCACTGTGTCTCGTGACTTTGATCCTCGCAGAGTGCAACTGAGACAGCACTTGCCTTTGATCACTGGCTAGATCACAGGGTGTGATGTCCTCCACGTCCCCCACACCTTGGCCGATGGATTCTCCTCTCAGGTCGCCCATCCATTGTGTTCACAGACCACGGCTGGCTTTCCCAGGCACAGATGAGTGAACGCTTGGGTTTCCCACAGTCACCTTATTGGGAACAAGTTACTAGGACTCTAAGACCTTGCTTTCGATTCTCTTGGGTGTTTACCCAGAAGTGGGAACCTTCGTAATACGGTCATTCTAGCTGTACTTTTTCAAGGAGCTGCCATATTGTTTTTTCTCCTTAGAGCAGAAATGGGATCACACAGCCGAGCTGGCGCCAGCCCGAGGCTCCCCACCACTCCGCCTTCCTGTGACTCTCCACACTGGTCCCACTGCATCTGGCCTCACTGTCAGGCCTGTTCAGTTCTCCACAGTGAGTATCTGCCCAGAGTCGGGGATAATGCCGGGTGCTGCTTGGGCCACTGTAGTTTCTGGCCTGAGTCTTACTCCCTTCCACCCTCTAAGAGCCTGATACAGCTTAGATCTCAGGGCCAGAGTGTCTGGAGCGGGGGAAGAGGAGCTGCACCACTGGAGATGCTGTTGCAACCACAATTTAGTGACTAAGAACCTGGCATCTCCCTGAGGGGTCAGGATTCCCAGGCGCTGACCTTCAGAGCCCTGGAGGTATCAGCCCTATCACACAAGACTCAGCTACGTGTAACAGTGGATGAACTCTGCTGTGAGTAGCAGTGGGGGGACGTGGGTTGGGGGCTCAGACAGGAAGCTGACACCTCCAGATCAGGACTGGCAGTGTACACACCTTCTTCCAGAGAGGGGTCTCCTGGGGTCATCCACCCTGCCCTACAACTTCTCCAGGCCCGTCAAAACCAATACTCTGCAGACGTTTTAGAAAGCCCCCCAGCCTCTTACTGCTCTTGTATTTCTAGGTAGAGGGTCTGCCCTGTGGCAGCTGTGACTTTCAGGCTGGAGTCTAACCTGGCAGAACAGCAGTGTTTTCCCTGTTATGAAAGAAGGCTGAGAGTGTCACCTGAGGAGAGGAGCGGAAGCCCCAGCTTTGCAGGCCTCGCTGTGGGGAGCAAGGAGGGTGAGGGTGACAGGTGCAGTGAGCTCGGGGCTCTGGAGTTTCCTCTGGAAGTTCCCAACCCTGTTCCAAAGGTTAATTTCAGTTCCCTTGCACCCTGCTTGATTTTACAGGATTGGGGGTGACTTACTTTTCCTTTTTCCTCTTGATCTCCTTCACTCATTTCATGCCTCCACCCTGCCCCTCACTGAGCAACCACCAGTCTACGAACCTGTGTGTTTTTAGGTTCCACCTGTTAGAGAATGTAGTATTCCCCTTTCTTGGCGGAAGAAATTCACTTACCACAAGCTCCCCTGAGGTTCCTCCCTATTGCAAAAGGCAGGAGTTCCTTCTTTTTTAAACGGTGGAGTAATCTTCCCTGTATGCCTTGTTCTCTTTATCCACTTATCTATTCATGGACATTTAGATGGTCTCCATGCTTTGGCTATTGTGAACTATGCTGCAATAAATACGCACTTGGCATTTTGAGTTAGTGCTTTCATTTTCTTTGGATAAATACCCAGAAGTGGAATTGCGGGATCATATGGCGGTTCTATTTTTACTTCCTTGAGGAACTTCCATCTTGTTATCTCTACTGGCTACTAATTTACATTCCCACCAACAGTGCCCAAGAGTTTCCTTCCTCCACATCCTCTTGTTATTTCTAGTCTTTGTGCTGATTACCATCCTAACAGGTGCGAGTGATCTCTCTTTGTGGGTTTGATTTGCATTTCTCTGATGCTTATCAAAGCTGATCACCTTCTCCTGTGCCTGCCCTCCTGTATGTCTTTGAAACAACAGCTACTCAGCTCTTCCACCCCTGGCTTTATGGGATGGCTATAAAAACGACATAGAGTGCAAGAAAATAATAAATAGGTGATTGCCAGAGTTTGGAGAGGAATCACGGGCAGTTATTTTCTTGTAGGCATGGAGTTTCCATTTTGTGAGATGAGAAGGGCTGGATGGTGGTGGTTGTATAATCGCATGAATGCATTTAATTCCACTGAACTGTATATTTAAAAACGGTCAAGGGAATACGTTTTAGTCATGTGTATTTTAGTATAACAAAAAAAAAAAAAAACCTTTTTGTTTTTACAGATTGCAGAGAGCTCTCTTGTTCCTTCTACCAGGTGAGTACACAGTGCAAACAGCTTCCTAGGAACCCTCTCACCAGACTCTGAATCTGCCAGCACCCTGACCTTGGCTTTCCCCACCTCCAGAACTGAGAAATAAATGTTCAAGGTCTGGGGCCCTCCCTGGTGGTGCAAGGGGTTAAAGCACAGCACTATGAAGCTATCACAGCCACTGCAGCATGAGTTTGATTCCTGACCAGGGAACTGACCCACATGACGCAGCAGACCCCTCCTGGTCCGCCCACTGCTCCCCTCAGCAGTGTACTTCGTCGGTCTGCCTGTTCTGCTCCCCACTCTGTCTCTGGTGAATCCTCTCACCCTCCGCATCTCTGGCCTGTACCCCAATTCCGTGTGAATAAATAAATAAATCTTAAAAAAATGTATGGTGTGTATGCCAAAAAAGAATAAAAGGATAATACGTTGGGGGTAAATAAGCCATGTAAACAAATACCTTGTAAAATATCAACCTCTGAATACGTTTGCTGTGTCATATTATTCGAAGTTGTACCCAGTGATCCCTCGACTGTGATGGACAAGTGTGGTTTGGGGAGAAGCAATGAGTTACCCAGTGGGGTATGCAGAGGGCCCCTCTTGGGGGACTGCCTGCCATGAAGAGGTGACCAACCTCTTCTGCAGTGGGCCTCCTCCTTGCGAGGTGATCCTGGCTGCCTCTCGAGCAGAGGCAGTAAAAGGTGGCTCACGGCGGGTTAAAGCACTGCACTAAGAAGCTAAAGCCGCTTCCGCATGAGTTCGATCCCCGCCTGCCCCGGAGGTGACCACATGGCGCGGCAGACAGACCTCTCCTGACCCACCCGCTGCTCCCCTCAGCAGTGTACTTTGTTGATCTGCCTGTTCTGCTCCCCGCTCTGTCTCTGGTGAAGCCTCTCACTGCCCCACACCTTTTGCCTGTACCCCAGTTCTATATGAATAAATCTTTAAGATAATAAAAGGTGGCCCCCCCAGGGGGGCCCCCTCACACCTAGTCACACCAGTCCCAGAGCTAAATATGTTGCTCTGTTTTCCAATGACTGGGAGGAAAATCAAGATGAATACAACTTTGTGACACATGAAAATGACATGAAATTCAAAGTTTAGCATCTGCATTAAGTTTTGTCGGCCAAAGCCACACTCATCTGGTCACGTACTGTCTAGACCAGTTGGGCAGAGGCTCCCTGCACTCTGCTGCTGGCCACTGTCTAGGGCCAGCTGTCCTCTCCCCCAGTGACCGGCCTGCCACAGTCTCTGAAATGCCTGAGGCCACCAGGCCCCATCTGTCCCTAGAAAGCCAATACCACAGAGACCTGGCGACGTGGCCAGGAAGGCAGGGGTCAGCATGAATGGTGGAGCGTTTCATTCCAGCCACGGCTTTCGATTTCTGACAGCGCCTGAGTCCTCCCGGAACCATGAGAAACACGGGCCGGCTGTGGCTCTGACCAGGGAGAGTGAGGTGACCCCAGGGGGCACCAGAGGGGTGAGAGTGAGCAACAGAGGCCCAGGCAACCCCACCGACAATGAGCACTTCAACGCTTGCAGAGATCGCCACCTGGCTTGCCCTCTAGCACCAAGATGAGAACGGGGGACTGTCCTTCACGTCCCGGCCAGCTGCGGGCACGTTCCGCAGGCGCGGCCATCTGAGCCTCGACCTACGGGTACCCTAGCAGCTCGGTCGGCCTCTTCCCCACGCCTCCTGCGCCTCCCTGGTCCCGCTGTGTTCTGATGCCATCTTGGACCTTCAAGTACCCAGATCAGGCCAGCCACAGCTTCGCCAGGCACGGTGAGGCCACGACCTCTCTCCGTCGGCCTCGGTTCTCCACAGCTCTGTGACACACCAGGCCCAGACAGGCTGGCGGGTAGGAGTGACCTGAGAGCCACGTGGTCTGTTTTCCTTGTGTTAGAGAGGAGGAACCCGACACACAGATCACGGCAGCCGCTCGCCAAATCATGTTCCACATCAGTGGCCAAGCTTACTCTGCCCTGAATACCATGTCCCGTCCACGGAGGTTTAGGCTGGAGGCCAAACAAGCTTCTGGCTTGTTTCATCCTCTCAGCTGAACTCAGGTAGGTTTGACAGGCCTCTTTCGTTTGATGCCTGACAAAATGAACAATGAGTCTGGGAGCCTTTTCTCGCTGGCCTTGCTGAGTGCGCGCCAGGCCCAGGAGACACCCCTGTGCCTAGGGGAGATTAGGTGTGCAGCCAGCCTATGTGTGGGATAGGGCACCCTTGACCCCCTCGAGCAGACCGAGGGCAGGCTTGGCGGGCTGGAATTTTCCATAAAGAGGTCCAGACAGCGAGAGACACAAAATGACGAGGGCCTGGGTCTCTGGGGCTCGTGGGGGTGTGGGGGGGGGTGGGCGTGTGTTTTCAACTGAAGTGTCCGTCCCCAAACCCACAGGCTGAAGCCTAAGCCCCAGCTGATGGCAGAGGCTGGGTCTTTGGAGCTGACGGGGCCCTGAGCACCCGTCAGGAAAGCGGGGCCCTCTGTAGGGCCCAGCACTGGGGCAGGGCCGGGGAAGGGGGAGCCTGGCTCATCTAGGCCTCAGTGTGGGACTAATGCCCGGGTAAGAGACTCCAGAGAGCACCCACCCCTCCGCCAGGTGAGGCAGCCGGGAGCGGGGCCCTCCCCTGGCGATGCCCGAACCCCGTCTGACTTCCACGTTTGTAGTCCCCGGCCCCCGCTCTGTGGCTTGTTCGAGCAGCTCCAGTGGCCTTGGAGGCAGGGGTGGGGTGGGGGTGGGTGGGGGATGACGTGACCGGGGGAGTGAGGTGCTGGGCAGTAGGAGGTGCTGGGGAGAATGAGGAGCCCCTCAGAAGCAGGTCTGCTGGGGGCACAGTCCCAGGGAGCAGAGCCCGGCGCAGGCTACCAGTGGAGCCCCCTTGTCTACTCAGACCCTCCCCACTGCCACGGGAGAACGCGGGTGGTGGCAGAGGAAGAAGGAGCGTTTCTCTGCCCACCTGACTTTTGTAATCTCCTTAGGTCGGCTTTGGGTCCACAGAGTGACCCCACTGTCTTCAGCCCTCTCACTGCAGCTGGTTCTAAGCCAGGAGGACTTCCCGGCAGCGGTGTTTCTCTGACTGATGTGGCCATGGGCCCTTCGCTAACTCCACGACCCCCAGACCTTACCTCCTGCGGCCTCTCTGAGATCAGAATGAACCCATTGTGGTCGATGACAAAGCAGTCCAGGCCCTGGGGGGAAGCCAGAGGGGAGTCACGGCCAGGCCCTGCTGTCCCCCGACCTGTCCTGAGGGGCTGCAAAGCCCCCCTGCCCCAGTATCAGGGAAGAGGTGCCCCCAGCACTGAGGGAGGGGGCCGGGGGAATGCGGAACCAGCTCATCTAGGGGACATAGTTTGGGGGCCACATTTCTCTTATCTGCCCTCTCCACGGGGGGCGGACTCACCCTGTCCTGGCAGCCGCCTGGGCAGGGTCCCCCTGCAGCGCCGCACTGGAAGGAAGGAGAGAGCCGGTGAGTTGTGGATGTGCGTGTGCGGCGTAGATGTGGGCCCGTGCAAGTGTGCACGCAGGTAGGCACGGTGCGTGCGCTCTGTGTGTCCGAGTGTGGTGTGCTAGTGTCGGGGAGTGTGGGCGTGTGCTCACAGTCACAGTGCGTGTGTGCACGGGCGCGTGCTCCGTTTGGCGTCTGGACAGTAGGGTGTGTGCACCGCGGGCGCCTGCTGAGCAGGTGTGTGAGTGTGTCCTGGTATGTCTGCACAGGTGCATGGGGCGTGTTAGGGGTCAGCCACGGAGACAGGACGCCCCTGGCTGGCAGCGTCTCAGGTACCCCGTTTCCTCGGGGGGAGCCGGCCCGCTCCCTGCAGCAGGGAGGTCCACAGGGACTCACAGGCCCCTCGGAGGCGCCTGTTCTTTTTTGTCCTTCATGAGGTGGTGCTGACCCGGGTGGCTGGACTGGTCTGCGTCTCCCTGCCCTGCCTCCCGCCCACTCTGTACTAGAGCGCTAAACTGGCATCAGGTGAGGGCAGAGCAGAGCAGAGCAGGACCGGATGACACTGTGGGCAACAGTGAGGACACTGAGGGGCCCAGGAGCCCAGGCTGCTGGCTCGGGGAGAGGGCAGGAAGGGGACAGACAGGGTGGGGAGGAGGACCGTGGCGGGGAGAGGGGCCAAGGCTTGGGTCTCGACAGAGCTTCCCCCCACCCCTGACTTCTCTTTACTCTGCCCTGAGGGGGCCTGTGTGGCTGGCTCTGGGGCCGCAGAGAGGGAATGAGTTGCATGTTCTGGGTGGGGGGGTGGGAGGGCTGTGCCCTTTGCCACGGGGATGAAGTGTGCAGGGACCAGAGATGGAGGGCTAAAGTGTGGGCGTGGGGGGCCACAAAGGCCTGAGGGGAGGGTCCGGGAGAGCAGCCTGAGGGGTAGGAAGTGGGTGAGAGGCAGGAGTGCTCCAGGGGGGAGCACCTTCCTCCCATGGCCTGGCCGAGTCCTCCAGCCCTGCCCAGGCAGCCACCGCCACACCCACCTGCTGTGTCACTGCCCAGAATGTGTGTCGCAGGAAGTCCAGTCTCATCTGCACGCCCACCGCTGCCAGGAAGCCGGCGAGGGAGGCGAGACCGCGTGTGTTTTGGGGAGGGGGTGGTAGGTGGGGAGAGATGGAGAGAAAAAATGTTCAAGTTAAAGGAAGGCGGTGCATTGGCAGGGAGGGGGGACAGAAGCCTGGGAGCAGAAGCCCGGGCAGAAGAGACCTTGGCTTCCAGCTGCGCAGCAGAAGAAAGATACCCAATGCAACACAACGCAACACAACACTACGCAACACAACACAATGCAACACAACACTACGCAATGCAACGCAACTTAACGCGGTCGGGCTCTGGAGGACTAGAGAGCAGCATCCATGCTCAGATTTGGGGAACTCAAGGAGGCTAGAGCAGCTCATTCTCTCCTCTCCCACAGATGGAAAATTGAGCCACATGCTCAAGGTTACATGACCAAAAGGGAGGGGTTGAGGCTGTGACTTGGGGTCACTGCCACTTGGACAACTCAATGGGTTCCTAATTTCAAGTGTGATGTGACACAATTATACCCCATTCCTGTGTAGGGTCTCCCCCATCTTCATAAGAAGGCTCCTTCCGGGTCATCCCTGGTGGTGCAATGTTGGAGCTCAACACTGCAAAGCTGGCCTCGGCCGCTTCAGTGTGAGTTCGCTCCCCGCCCCGGAGCTGACCCACGTGGTGCGGCAGACCTCTCCTGACCCGCTGCTCCCCTCGCCAGTGCACTTCATCAGTCTGCCTGTTCTGCCCCCCACTCTGTCTCTGGTGAACACTCTCACCCCCCCGCACCTCTGGCCTGCACCCCAGTTCTGTATGCTTAAAATAAATCCAGATCTGGCCCCACTTGCTGGCACCTACAGGAAGATACCTGCACAGGTGCCAGCCTCCCTGGCTCCTAAGTAGGAATCCAGGCTGGTGCTCATGTACTAAGATAAGAGAAGTGGGGCACAGAAGAGGAAGCAAAGGCAAGCTGGACTGAAGTCAATGAACCTCGGAGGGTTTCCTGCCATCTGGAGTAACAATATGGAAGGCGTGTCAAGTACCAGGCACCTTTACAGCCATGAGTTTATTTCCCCCATAGAACAGAACAGCTCTGGGATTACTCAGCCTTTACAGCTGAGGCCACGAGGCTGACACTGCTCCCCTGGCACCTGACCGCTGGACACAGGTTCAGGACACGCCGGGTTCATCTCGAGGGCTCTCGGCCTCCGGTCTCCAGGCCTCCACGCTAGGTCTGGCCTTAGGAAGAGTTTCAAGGCACGAGTAAAGCGCCTGCCCCCTCTCTCAGCACCTTCGTCCATGAAATGGGAGTGGACCTGGGTTCTCAGCCAGGATCTGTGCTGGGGGGACATTCTAAGATGCTCCAGGACCGTTCTGAGGGGTTTTCTAGCATGCTCATTCCGACTTCCTGAGAGCCTCTGGCTCTTCTTAAATTGACCAGGAGTTCCAGTATGGCACAGAGATACAGAATAGTATCTTTTTTAAAAAAAAAATATTTAGAGTGATAACAAATCTGCAACGGATAAAAAGTGAGACCAAGAAAGAGCCAAGGAGGCCAGAGTTAGGCCAGAGGCTGTGACCTTTGAATTTCTCTGTTATAAAATGGGTCATGGGCTCTCCCTGGTGGTGCAGTGGGTTAGGACACAGCACTGCAAGCTGGCTGCAGTCGTTTCACTGCGAGTTCGATCCCTGACCCCAAAGGTGACCCACGTGGCGCGGCAGACCTCTCCTGCTCACCCGCTGCTCCCTCAGCAGTGTATTTCAGCTGATGTGCCTCTTCTGCTCCCCACTCTGTCTATGGTGACACCTCTCAATCTCCCCCGCCCCTGGCCCTGCACCTCTGGCCTGTACCCCAGTTCTTGTCTGCATAAGTAAATAAATCTTAAAAGAAAAAAAGAAAGAAAGAAAGAAAGAAAAAGGCCGAGTAGAAGAGGGAGATTTCTGAAAACTTTTGGAGTGGAGTCACATGAGTGCTTCGAATGGTCAAATCTCTGGGATTTAGGAAAGTGTAATTGACCCCATTCTTAGCTTCAGTGGTCAGGAGCTCTCGAGTTATTCCTGGAATAAGACTCTGCTTAGTGCCAGGTCTCATAGCATCATGCAATCCTGAGCTGGAAGAAATTCTATGATCCTAACAAGAGAGACTTGAGAGGAGGGGGCTATGTTTTCCTTAATGGAACAGGGTCTCGAGGCTTTGGTGGGGTGGAGAGAGGCGTGCAGAGTGCATGCTCGCCCGCCAGTTTCCAGCAGCACCTCAAGGCAGGGGTCTGGATATCCTTGGGAGACTTTAGGACATTTCATCTGCTAACAGCATTCCCACACGGGTCACCGACAGGCATTTTCAAAGGTCACATGTTCAGAACAGAACACTGGCTCATCCTACCAAAACCTGACCCCTCCTGAGACTTTCCCACATGGGGGCACCTTTCCTACCTCATTGCAATCCACAGTAGCCACATTCTGCAGCCGGTATTTGTAAATCTTCCCTCTTTTGCAGCTATCACCATGGGCTAAAGCAACATTTCTCTCACTTGGCTGAATGCACCAGACTTTCCCCGCTCCCCACCCCTCCCTCCTCATGTCTGTTCTCCATGTGGCCATGAGCGTGATCTTCCAGAAGGTCATGGCATGTCATTCCCTTGCTTAAAACCCTTGGACACCTTCCACAATTGCTCTTAGAACAAAACCTGAACTCCTTTATAACAGCCCGCTGAGCCTGGCGGGAGCCACGGGTCTCTCTGATTTCAACCTGAATCACTTTCTCCCTGGAACATGCTAAATTTGTTCCCACCCAGGGTATTTGCATGTGCTGTCCTCTCTTCCCAGAATGCTCTTCCCCTTGCATTGTACCTGGCTGGCTCTTCTCATCTTCGGAGCTCAGCTTAAAAACATCATCTATGGAGCCCTCCCTGGGGGCGCAGCGGGTTAAAGCACAGCACTAAGAAGCTAAAGCCACTTCCGCATGAGTTCCATCCCGCCCCGGAGCTGACCCACATGGCGCGGCAGACCTCTCCTGACCCGCCCGCTGCTCCCCTCGGCGGTGTACTTAAGTCAGCCTGTTCTGCTCCCCACTCTGTCTCTGGTGAATCCTCTCACCACCCCTGCATCTGGGGCCTGTACCCCAAATAAATAAGTCTTTGAAAAACACATCATCTATCTTTACAGAGGCCCAGATGGGACAGTTCTGTCCCCTGCATGGTTCTTCCTCTATCTCAGCGCTCTTTAATTTCTAAAGGACATGAATTATTTATTTTATTCCTATTTACTGCCAGTCGTGTCCCACTAGGATGAGGGGAGGACTAGTGCCAGACAAGGTCTGGGTTAGCACCTAGACTAGACCTCACTCGGAGGGGGTCAATAAATATTTCTTGAGCTGCTGAGCACATAGTTCTGCACTCTGTCCAGCCACAGCCTAGATGCCCCCTCTGTCCCGTCACCCCCACGTCTGCTCTCTGGCAGATGCGCCCTGAGGCCGCAGTTCACTGAGAATCAGGGCGTCTAAGTGAGACACAAAGAAGAGCTTCCTCCCGGGAAGACCTGTCAGATGTTGAAAACAGGAGTTGGTATCCCATGAAGAGGTGGGGTGGGGTGGGGGATACTTAACAGATCTCCGTCTGCTGGTATCTTGCTGGGCCAAACAGCTTGCCCTCCTGGACTTCAGTTGTTTCAACACTGATTCATCAAATGCCTCATAAGCTGAGTCTTGCCTGTTCAGACCTTGAGGAAGCCCACCCTTCTCCCTAGCGAAGTGCCACCCCCGGGACCCTGCTCTGCTCGGCTGCTGTCAGAGCCTGCTGGCCCTGGAGGAGGCTGGCCGCTCTCCTCCTGGCGCCTCCTGTGAGCCAGGCTGTGCAGATGACAGTGTCATGTGAAGCTGCTTGCAGACAGGTGCAGGACTTGCGGGGAAGACCCAAGCAGAGCTCTGCAGAAGGCGAGGGGTTTTGACTTCCCGGCGGTGTCCCCAGAGGGCTGCTGAGAGAGCGGCTCTCACGTTGTGCACAGGGGTCCTGGTATTAGGCCTTGACCTTGGCTCCCTCTGCCTACGTCTGCTACAGGGTGCAGCCGGCCCCTCCCCGGCTTCTGCCAGCCTTCACGCTCTGCCTGCCTCTCCACACTGATCTCATGCCTTCCTCCAAAGCAGCTTTTCTTTAAGACAAACTAACAAAGAGCCCCAATAAGGCCACAGGCGGCAGACGGCTTATCAAGATGCACCTCTTTGCTCTGTATCCTGGCTGTCACCTCAGCACTGCTTTGTCATCACAGACGGCAAAACAAAACAGCTGTGTGCTCGCGAGGACACACACACACTCACTCTCTCTCCCCCCGCCAGGAACCATGGCCCTGCGAGGTGCCAAGCTCTGCCCTTCACCCCCCAGCTCTCACACCTACTTAGTCTTTCCTTCTCCTCTGCTGTGGTACCCAGCCCAGACCCTGTTTATTTAACTGAATCCAGAGCTGCAGATGGGGCGGTTGGGGAGGGGGCCCAGTTTTTCTAGCACAAGCTGGGCGCAGGTGGCCCTCAAGGCATTCTTGGGCCACGATGCCAGGCCAAGGGGGAGCCCAGAGATGGGCATTATCCTACCTCCTCATCTGCAGAGCAGGGATCCCAGGCCAGGACTGCCGAGCTCATCAACTAGCTAATTAGCTAATAGCTAATAGTTAATGAGCGTCAGAGCCTAGACTCAGGTCCCCAGGTCAGGACTTAGGCTCTTTCTCCTCCTCCATTCCTCACTCAGCTGCTGAGGAGCCAGGGAGCTGGGCTGGGGGAGGGAGCCCCTTCTCTGGAAGCACTCACAGTTCCTATAGGGAGATAATAACTCCACAGGCAGCTGAGACCTTTTCAGTCCAAGGACAGAAACAGAAGCATAAACGCCGTCTGAAGCAAGTATCACTGATCAGAGAAGGAGAAGGTCCAGCTCTCAGACCAGCCTGGGAAGCGCCAGAAAGCACGAGGCCTTTGGGTTGAGTTTTTAAGGAGGGGAAGGCCCAAGGAGGAGAGCGTTCCTGGAGCAAGGTCTGGAGGCGTGTTGGGGCAGGTGGGAGGGTGTCTGCAGCCTCCCTGGGGGGTAAGAGGGTGGAATCACCAAGAGGCAAACGGTGCTCCCTCGCCTGGGCCCGCAGTCTGAGTCTTTGGGGTGACATCCCCCCAGCAGGCAGGCAGAAAGGGGAGCCCTGAGGAGGGCTGATCACCAGCCGCAGCCCTATGGTGCGCCCTGCCAGGAGAGCGGGCACTGTGGAAGAGGGACGCCGGGCTGGCCCCTGCACAGGCTGAAGATAAGCAGGAAGGGTTATTTAGGGACGGGGCTCTGAGGGTTCCTCCTCCTAGTCCCGCCTCTGGCTTCCTTTGCCTTTGGAGCAGACACTTTGCTTCTCTTGGAATATCAATTTCTCCAACTTCTTTGTCCTGATTGGTTGGTAAGGAGCCTCCCAGATCCCGACTATCAGTCTTCTCATCTAGATAAGAGTGAGGGTGGGGGGCTCCTGGTGGGGTCCCCCAGGCTGCAGGGCCCCACAGCCTGCTCTCTGCAGCTCGCCCTCCTCGGTAGCCCTGGGGGGTCCCGGAGGCTCAGTGGCCTGAGTGGCCACGTAAAACTCTGGCTTTGTGCACCTGGGGCCCCTTTCTAGAGGCCCCCCGGGAGTCAAGGCACCCCCTCTGGGATGACTCACCCTGGGACCAGAGAAGGGTTTGTTTTTCCCTTCTCCACAGGCGGCATGGAAGACATGGCCCATGCATCTCCAAACAGGACAAAACCCAGCTTCCTGGGGGTCTCCCTGTCCATTGGGTCCTGCTCTTCCTTCCCCAAAAAGAAGGGGGCAGGTCAGAAGAGGGGCAGCCGTGCAGGGAGGGCTCCGGGGAGGAAGATGGAGGAACAAGATAGAAGAGCCTTCCCCTGGCTGCAGCAGTAAACCCACGGTGCTTTTTCCCACCGAAATGTGAGCATTTGAAGGGTGAGCGCGGCCTCCCCTGGGGTGCGCGCCTGTGCGCGCCTCGCCTGTGTGTGCCGCTGTCGCTGTCATCACAGATGTACCCCCAGCTGTCACTCCCTTGCTCCGGCTCTGCTCGAGCACGCCACAGCCACAGGCGCTGGCTCACTCGCTGTCTCCCCTTCCTCTCCCTCTCCCTCTCCCCCTCCCAGCCTCCCTCTGGCCCTCCCCCTTCCCCCCTCAGTTTATTATTGACCCAGCGGCGCGCAGGCAGGCATTCTGCCTCCCAGTGCTGTGTGCTGCGTGCCAGGTCTGCGCGCCTGCAGCAGCGGGACTCGGGGTCTGGATTCCCCCAGCAGTCCCAGGAGGAGGGCTCGGGCTCAGAACGACTTGCTGTAAGGTGCTCGTGAGGTGAGGAAAGGTGAGCACGGAGCAGGTGGGAGGAAGGGCTGGTGGCTGAGCAGGGTGCTGCCTGGCGCGGGCTGGGGGCTTGCCCGGTCTCTGCCCTGCAGGGAGCTGCTGCCGCCTCCTGTCTGGTGCGACTGCTGGAGCCGGGGAAGTGCCCAGGACCAGACGTCTGGGCGGCTCAAAGAGACAGGACACAGGGAACTCTCGGCCACAGTGTTGGGGCCAGACACCGGGATTCTGCTGGAGAAGCGGCAGCTGGGGAAGCAGTGCGGGAGGGCAGTGGTGGTGCCGATGACAGGTCCGGGTGTCACAGAATCCAGCCCCTGCAGCCTGGCTCAGCACCAGCGGCGAGGAACTTGGGCGCTGTGGGACCGGGGTGTGGGGGTGGGGGGGCAGGGCTTGGGGTGGGGGTGGCGGGCATGGGAATAGACCCCAGGCCCCAGCCTCTGTGCAGGACACCCTCCTGTGTGACTGCTGACCTTCAGGTCGCTGTCCTTGGACAAGGGAGCAAAGAAGCCCTTCCCCACTGGACACGGGCCATACAGCTGCCGGCAAAGCCTCCCCGCTGGGGGTGTGGCTGGGACTGGAGGGGGGAGTCGAGGCCCTGCGCCAGCCTGCCTGAGGTCAAGGTGGGGGTACAGACCCAGGTTTATGAGAACTCGCTCAGGCGGCCCCCCCAACATACACCAGCCCTCCACAAATGGGTCAGGAAGCCTTGCCTTGCGGTGGGGGGTGGGGGTTTGGGGGATACCCAGCCAGGCTGTGCCTACTTGGTTTCCCGGCCCTGTGGGGCGCCGACATCAGGCTAGGAGTGGGCGGGCTCTCAGCAGCCTGAGGCCCACTTTGGCCATGCAGGAGAGGGTGCTCAGAGAGACCTGACTTCGGCTGTGCCCAGCAGCCGTGGGGACGGGGCCGGTGAGGCTGGCACCTGGCTGCCAGGGTGCGCCAGGCATTGCCTCTGTGTGACTGGGACTGACACCCTGGCAGCTTAGATAACTCCGCAGCTGGGGGAGGGGAGGGGAGCCAGCACGTGGAGATGGGGCGGGGGAGCCCAGCCCGAAGGGAAGCCCGGAGCAGCTTCCTGCCGCCAAGAACCCGACTCTTCCCATCCCACCTCCCCACTGGCACTGCCTCTGGCATCGCCAAAGAGGAAGGCCAGGAAAACCAGCCTGGGGGTGGCGGGAGGAGGAGAGAGGTTTCTTAAGCAACCGCTCTGGTTTCTTTGGGGTTTGGCTAGAAGATCGTCTGGGGCCCAGAAGAGCAAATCTTGTCCCCATTTTCCAGGAACCAAGACCGAGAGGTGACTTTGGGGCAGCCTTGGGCAGAGTGGGCAGCAGGAGGAGGGGGTTCGCGACGGGTGGGGTGTCTGGGAGGGGAGAAGGGGGTCAAGCATGACATGCGGCTCCGTCACAGGTCTCCATCCCTGGCCGCCTCCGTCCCTGGGAGGCCCCGCCCCGGCCCAGGCCCCGGGGCCTCAGGTGATGTGCAGCTCCTTCCTTTTGGAGAGGGAACCCCTCTCGTGAGGACTGAGCTGGGGGTCTCTTCTCTTCCACTTCTCAGTGTGTCTGCTTGGGGCTGGGAACATATGACAAGGAAAACAGAGGGCAGGAAGCAGGGTCGAGAACGGGGTATGCGGCGTACAAGGGACCAGGAGGCTTTGTCTGTTCCAAGCACAAGTGCAGGATTTGAAAACCCTGCTTCTGTGTGGCCTAGACGGCGTGTGCTACAGGGGATGCCAGGGAGGGTCTACACTGTTTCCTGGAAAAGCCCCACGCCAGTCTGGGAGCAGCCGTCGGGAAACCCGGCCTAGACCGCAGTCCCGACCCACCCCCACCCCTCTCCAAGCCCTCCCAACACACAGGGCCCTGGCTCGCCCCTCTCAGCCCTTCTGGGGGACAGCACCCTCCTGCCCCTGCTTCTCACTCCCGGCCTTTGCCCCTGCAGACCGGCGGGGGTGCAGAGGAAATGGTGAAGGCCCTTTTCATTCGTAGGTCCTGTGAGTCCTTCAGGCTGAGGGGACAGAGAGGGCCCATGCCAGGGACCCTTGACTAAGAGGACCTACCAGGGAGGGCCCGGGCCGGGCGAATACAACGTCCCAGGAGTCAGGCACCCCTCGGTGGAGGCATCGTGGGTGCTCACTGGCTGTGTGGCGTGGCCGTGACTCGGGAGGGTGAACACCACAGAACCTCAGTGCCAGGCTTGCGTGGGCTGCACCAACTCTGCCCGCAGGACTGACCTCTCTGGAGAATGGAAGGGGCAGAGTATGAGGGGCCAGGGTCGAGGGCCACTTGAGGGGACGGGCGCCCCACAGGCTGCTCCTGGGGGCGCCGAGGCGGGCGCTCCAGCGGAAAGCAGCTCTCACCCCCCAAGTCTCCAGGGGATGCTGCACCCACTCAGCTCGGCAGGAGCACGTGGAACCTTCTGCTCCTCCCGCTTGCCTCCTGTTCCCTCACTACCTCCCCACCCCCGGCTTCCCCGGAGCTCCCAGCCTACCCTTCTCACCTCAGCACCCAGCTCCCTGCCCTCCCCACTAAGGCTTCTAGAAAGCCCCCTCTGCTTCTCTGCTAAGATCTGGCCTCAGGAACTTCTCCTCAGGGCATCTGTGAGGTTATTGGAAAGACAGGAGGCGGGGAAGGGGCCCTGGCTGATCTCTAAACTGTTAAGTGCCATAGAAAGTGGGGCTGAAGCTGCCTTTTGCTGCCTCTTCCTCCCTCAACCAGTCAGTCACCTCTGCAAGGCAGCCCATGGTCCATAGCCTTAGAGGCCACTGAGTGAGTAGCTGTGCCACCAGACTGCTGGGACACAAGCAGCATGGCCACGCGGCCTAACCTGAGGTAACTTACTGGAGTTCTGTGCCTCAGTTTCCCCCATCTGCAAAATGGTGTTCCTAATTCCATCATCCTTGGAAAGTTGTTAGGAGGACTAAGAGGACTACCATACAGATGTCTGGGCCATGGGTGTCGTTTCTCCCCCACAGAGGCTTCTCGAAGTGGGGGGCTACTGTCCTCAGGCTCTGTCACAACCTGGCAGGGGCCTGGCATCCAGAGACAGACCAGCATGGTCTCCTGGGGGCGTCTGTCCCTGTTGGGAGAAGCCAGCTCTTCTGGGAGAGAGGTGATCTAGGCCAGGGCTTCACAACTTGAACGTGCATGTGAGTTAAAGCACAGATTCTGGCGGTCACTTGAGGGTTCTGAGTTTGTTTTTTTTTTAAAGATTTATTTTTATTTATGCACAGAACTGGGGTGCAGGCCAGAGGTGCAGGGGCGGTGAGAGGATTCACTAGAAACAGAGTGGGGAGCAGAACAGGCAGATGGACAAAGCACAGTGCTGAGGGGAGCAGCAGGCGGATCAGGAGAGGCCTGACGCGCCATGTGGGTCACCTTCCAGGGCAGGGATCGAACTCATGCTGAAGTGGCTTCAGCTTCTTAGTGCTGCGCTTTAACCCGCTGCGCCACCAGGGAGGGCCGGTTCTGAGTTTTTAAGAAGTTGTCAGGTAAGGCCCAAGCTGCTAGGCCATGGAGCTCACTTTGAATAGCAGGGAGCTAGAGCACAGCCCATGTTTGGGGTTCCGAGGGGCGAAGTGTTCCTCAAGAATCTGACTGCTTTTGGCTCCAAGGTTCCACTGTCCACCCCTGGTCTCTCAGAGAAGGCGGCCAGGGACCCCTCTGAGGCACGGCCACTGTGGAGTCTCTGACCCTGGGACCGAAAGGCCCACGAAGATTGAGAGCAGGCCCTGTAACCACAGGCCTGAGACTGAGATCAGGACCCCCTCGCTCCCTGACTCTTTTTCTGCTCCCCATTCTCCACCCTGGGTGGGGACTTCCCTCCCAGACTGTGTTAATTTATTCCAGCCGCTGGCCCGCGCCTGCTGCTGCAGCTGCTCTCTGAGCCTCCTAATGTAGGTCACCCCCTTTCCTAATGAGGCTAGATACTTCCGGGGCAGGAAGGGGTCCCTGGGTTGGGGGTGTGCTGGTGGGCAGGCCCATCATCTCCTGGAGGGTCGCTGCGTGTTGCCCAAGGAGGCAGGCTGCTCTGCAGGGAGCAGACTCCCCTGGCCCGGGGCGAGGGCTGGTGCCTTACATCTCTCCAGAGATCCAGGGAGAGGTGTCCACACCCCGCCCCCCTTCACCCCGCCTCCCAGTGGGGCCTCTGCGTCTGGGTTCAGGCCACCTGCCTGACTTGTTTCTAAGGTAACATTCATGGCCAGGTCGGGCGATCGGGACCTCCTCACAAGGCCACAGCTGCACAAATTGGGGCTTGATGGTCACCCGCTGGCTTCATTATGAGGGTGACACTGGGCCCGGAAGGATGGGGTGGGAAAGAGGAGACGCTGGAACGGGCAGGGGCCTCAGGTGGGAAGAGGGCTCAGTGAGTGGGACTCGCCCTCCTGCTTCCAGACAGGAAGCCAGGAGAAGTGGGAGCAGGGGTTGGGTCTCCAGCCCTGTGGCTCTGTCCAGAAAGTGTCCCGGCTTAGGGACCCCCGAGGGTTTTCCTAGCCCTGACTTCTGGGCTGGCTGCGTCCCCGCACACTTGTGCTGGAGCACACGGGGGCTGCCTGGCATCCTGAGTGCTGGCATCCGAGCGAGGGAGCTGGAGGGCTGCCAGCGGGCGTGTGTGTGAGCACGTATGTGTGTTAGCACGAGCCTCACTGCATGGCTCTCTGTGGGTGTGTTTGCACCACGTGCAGTGTGGGGAGCTCCAAGCACAGGTCTGCACCTGTCTGTGCACACATAGGTGTCTCCTACAGGGCTCTGAGGGGTGACAGTGCCCGCGAGCCCATGCTGACCTCCCGTGTAAACTCGGGCGGCACGGCATGGCGCCTGGGGTGGCTGCTGACCTGTGTCATCTGCGTGGGTGCGCTGGACTGAGGGTTCTTCCGGAGTGAGATGTCCTGAGGGTCAGGGCTGGAGGCGCATGCATGGGGCGCCTGGCGTGTGAGGCGGTCTCTGCATGGTGTGTGTGAGCGCGTCGGCAGGGAATAACACGTCGCACTACAGGCCTGTGCAGGCTGAGCACAGACAGCGGGGGACAGGGACCAGCGTGCGAGCGGCGGGAGGACCCCCAGAGCCCAGATCCCTGGACTGCTGAAGGGCAGACACGCCCCCCACCCCCCGCCAGAGGAAGGGGCTGGCGTGTCCTGCATCTACCTGGGCTCGGTCTAGGGCTCGCTCCTGAATGACCCTCTAAGGCGGTGCTTGATACAGCAGCTGTCACCTCTCCTCCCTTAGGCTGATCCTCAGATATCCCACCCATAACGGTTACAGCCAGCACCTCTGCGATGATAAGAAAATTCAGGCTCAGAGTTCACAGGGTCAGGCAGCCAGGGAGTGTCCGGACGGCGCCCTCCGTGACCTGTGTGAGTCAGGAGCCTGCGGGGCCTGGCCTGGGAGAGCAGCTGCAGGGTGACTCCAGCTGCTCTCAGCGTCTCTCCCACTCTCAGCCCAGGGACAGACCCTCCAAAGGCAGCTGGGGACGGGGCGGCTCCCCACAGCCCCATCTGTGCCCTGCTGCTGCGACCCACCCAACCAGCCCCAGCCAGGCGCTGCCAGCCCCTGCCAGCCCCTGTGGGGCCTTTCTGGCCTGGGCCCCTCCCAAGTGCAGGCAGAGGGTGAGGAAAGGCACTGCAAGAGCACAGTCAGAGGCCCCAGGACACTCGGGCTGCTGTGTTCCGGGGGTCTGTCACCTGCTGCCACAGCAGCCTGGGTGGGGGTGGGGGGGTAGGGCGGGGAGCCAGAAGACACCAAGAGCTGCAGCAGGACCCTGGATGCTGGGGGAAACCTGCTTCCCCGGCTGAGATTTCAGAGCTAAGTGCAGCGGCAACCTCCACCTCCTCAGCTGCTAACTCTGCCACTTGCTCCGGCTCCCAGAATTAAACAGGCTGTGGGAGGGGGAGAGGGGAGGCTGCAACTGGGCATCACCCAGGGACAACCTGGCAGGAGGTTCGGACACTCAGGGTCAGCCAGGAGCAGTGGGCTGAGCGGAGCGTGCCCTTTGGGAGCCAGTGGGCTGACGGAGCGTGCCCTTTGGGAGCAGGAGGGGGGCTGCAAGGGAACGCGCCCTTTGGGAGCTAGTGGGTCGAGAGGAACCAGTGGGCAGAGAGGAATGTGCCCTTTGGGAGCAGGAGGGGGGCTGGGAGGACTGTGCCCTTTGGGAGTGCTGGGGGGCTGGCTGTTGCTCCCTACCCCACCCCTTCCTCAGCTTGCCAGCGCAGGGACAACCACGACAGTCCCCCTGCCAGGGGGCTGGGAGCATGGAGACCGAGGTCTCCATCAAAGGGGCCTTGGTCATATCAGGGAGAAGGAGGGGGGCTGTGTCCCCCCTATGAGTCATTGGCTTGGAGCCAGACAGGTCGTCGCGCCCCCTCTAGAACTCGCTGGCTGCGCCCCTGGCCTCTGCCAGCTCTCCTGCCCAGGCACCTCACCCTCTCCTCTGTGTCCCTGTCTTCTGCACCAGCAGCTGCTGCCGCAGGAGCCCCTGAGCTGATGAGTCTTATTATAGACCGGCCGGCGGAAGACCGTGCGTGGCGACTCACCTCCAAGGTGAAGGTGGAGGAGAAGCAGGGGGCCGCCCAGCAGCCAGCGCGGGCCAGGCTCCACGCCCCACGCACTGCCTGACTCTGCGGAGGGCCATTCTCTGCCTCCCCGGGGGCCATGGTAAGAGCGTGTGGCCTCATCCTGCTCCTTAGGGGGCTATCCCTTGTCCTCCCACCTGTGACACGGAGACAGTCCGGACACTGGACACGCAAGGCTCTGCAAACATTTAGACACCAACAAACCGGGAGGCAAGGGGGAGGGGCCAGGAGAGGCCAGAGGGAGGCAAGGGGGAGGGGCCAAGAGGCCAGAAGGTGGCAAGGGGGAGGAGCCAGGAGAGGCCAGAGGGAGGCAAGGGGGCGGGGCCAGGAGAGGCCAGAGGGTGGCAAGGGGGCGGGGCCAGG
>NW_004567135.1:9602736-9624214 GCF_000260355.1 Condylura cristata | reverse complement strand
AAGGGGGCGGGGCCAGGAGAGGCCAGCGGGGATGGGGACGCTGGAGAGGTCACTTCAGGGGCTCCCTGCGCCCCACAGCACAGAGCTTGGGCCTGCTCCCCAAGCTTGAGGGCTGCCAAGAAAGCGCGATGGCCCCTCCATGCTGCCTCCAATCCCCCATGGGAGACTGAGGTTTCCTGGCCTGTCTGTCCCTCATCCTTCTTCTCACCCCTGCCCCAGGGAATCAGAGAACTGGAGAGGGAAAGATGCTGAGTGTAAAGAGACACCGGGTCCTCTCCCTGACCCCTGGGCTGGAACGGACCTCGAATGCTGGCTTTGCCTCAGCTCTCTCTCTCTCCCCCAGGACTGACAGGGAGCACAGAGGTGCAGGGCCCTGGGAGGCACGCAGTCAGCATGCTGGCCCCGGGAAGCAGCCCCGAGCAGAGGGCCAGGTTCGCCCTGCAGTGGAGACAGATCTCCTGTGAGTAAGGGGCTGGCGGTGGGGGGGGGGGTGCTGGTCTGCAGGTTGCACTCTGGGCTGCAGGGTGGTCTGGGGTGTATTCTGGATGCCCACAGCCTGGGTGGCACGAACCAGGGCTTACCCTAGTCCTCGGGAGTCATCCAGGGAGCCGGAGAAAGCCACTGCTGAGACGTCAGTGGTACATGCAGGCCGCGGCAGGTGTCTGCCTCCGCAGGCAGCCTCCGCTTGCATGCCCACCCCAGCACACCCCTCGACTCAGCCTGCTGCTCTGAGAAGGAGCTGCCTTCCCGTTCTACCCCCAGCACCATTGGGGGACCGTGGAGATATCCTCTTTCCCTTTTCTCAGCCTTGAAATGCAGGGAACTAGGGACTCCTGGATGCATTGCTGGAAGGGACCTTAGCAACCAGACCCAAGCCATCCCTTTGCTTGTGGGGAAACGGAGGCCTCCTTTGGACATGGCCAGGTGAAAGCAGTCCCCAGGGTTCTCTTTATTTGAGATAAAGGGATGAAGTCAAAGAGGAAGGGTTTGCCTAAGGCTATGAGTAAGGCAAGAAAGAGTCTGGGGGACACAGACCTGCCTGGCTCTCCCCTGTGTGTCAGCTCAACTCGCTGCTGCCCCACATCAGCAGCCTGAATTATTCACCACAAGAGAGGGGCTGATCCCAGAGCCACTCAGATCCTCTTTCAACCTCATTCTAGAATCACTCAGCACCTTGCAATACAGGACTCTGTTTTCTTGTCACTAGAGCTTTTTATGCCACCCTTGATTTCTCGGGGGGGAGGAGTGGGGTAGGGGAGGGGGTAGAGAGGGGCAGGGAGGCAGAGGGCTCCCCTCTTGCAAATGCTTTCTTCTCAGTTTCTAGTTATGTCGAGCTGTTTGAAAGGGAAACTGGGTGGGTTGAATTTTTTTTTTGAAGATTCATTTATATATGCATACAGGACTGGGGTACAGAGGTCCAGGGGCAGTGAGGAGTCACGGGAGACAGTATGGGGAGCAGAACAGGCAGATCCACAAAGTGCACTGCTGAGGGGAGCAGCGGGCGGGTCAGGAGAGGTCTGCTTGCCATGTGGTCACCTCCGGGGCGGGGATCCAGCGTGCAGTGCTGCGACCTAATCTGTTGCGCAGCCAGGGAGGGCCCTGAATTTTTTTTTCATAGGGAAAGTGAAATCTGAAGAATGTTGATTTCAAATGGCACAAGTGGGGGAGGGGCAAGGGGGCTGTGGGCCAGGACCCCCTGGTGGTACGTGGCTCAGAGGAGTGAGAGGGGACGGAGGCAGCGAGGGGCCCCTCGTGGCTGGGGTCTCATTGGGCTCCGGCCATGCTTGTGCTCATTTCCCCTCCAGAACAAAAGGTTCAGGTGTCTCAGTGTCACTGATCTTCCATTATGGGGGGGTGGGGGGGAGGGTGGTGTCCCATCCTGCTCCTTCAAGTTCTGCCCTTGGGGACATCAGATACCCAGATCCCCGCCAGACAGGGCCTCGGGCACCAGCCTGGTGTGGGCGTTTCAGTGGGGGCTGTCCTCTAGGCTGATGGGCTGACTTGCTGGGGTGAACGGGTCTGTGCTCATTTCTTTCTCCTTTCCCAGTGAGCAGGCTTTTGAGTCTGTTAAGGAGAGTTTAGAGGCCACTCTCAGGGTTGCGGCTGGATAGCGGGATGAACGGCTCTGCTACAATTGTCCTCTGGGGGCTGCTTCTCCCAGCCCTTCTGAAGACTGGGCCCTGTGCTTGCGGCTCAGAGGGTTTCAGGGCAGAACACGGGGCCAGGAAAGAAATGTTCAGGAGAAGCAGCCTGGTGTGGATGGCTTTAGAATGAGAATAAATGCGGAACATGTCCTGGCCCCAAGCCTTGCCGTGGCTCACGCCCAGCTTTTTCTCAAGGTGGAAAGGGAATAGCTGGATATCCTGTCCTCGTGAGCCCACAGTGGCCTGCAGGGTGGGGTCCTCTGTGGGCCGGGGCTCCCAGTCCTCACTAGGTTACTGGTCCCACCTTGGATGTGGGGCTCGGGCCTCATGCAGATCTGACAGCACTGAGGAGGTTAGAAGGAAGTGATAGGAATGCAAGGCTGGAAGTCCATGCGTTCTTTTCCCTTTGTGCCCGGCATGGCTCAGCCTGGTGCAGAGGAAGGCTCAGAGGCAGCAGACAGCCGCGTGATCATTTTCTTTTGGCAGTGACTGACTATGGGAAAGGAGCTGGGCGCAAGTTCTCTGATGTCCTTGTAGCTTTTGTCAACTTCATGATGTCAGAGGGGCCCAAGGAGATCCACTGGGGGAGGGAGTCCTGTGTGCTGGGACATCTGTGTAGGCCATGGTCAGTGCTTGTCAGTGCAATCTGCCCCTCTCCACTGAAGTGATCTCCGCCCGGTGGGTCCTGCTGGTGATGTTCATTAACACAGAAGTGTTTCATATATGTTAATTACCTTTTTATGTGGTCAATAAATGTTTGTGCATTGGTTGTGGCTATGCCAATGGAGGGGAAGCCAGCCAAGAGGCTGTTAGGGCATGAACTAGAAAGAAGGGGCTGGAAGCAGCAGGTGGTAACCTGGCATTCTCTTCCTGCCTGTCTGCCTCCCCTCACTCTCCAGGGATAACCTGCTGGGTCACCCTGTATGCTGCGGAGGCCCTCCCTGCCTGTCCTTTCTCCTGTAAATGTGACAGCCGCAGCCTGGAGGTGGACTGCAGTGGCTTAGGCCTCACCAGTGTGCCGCCAGACTTGCCTGCTGCCACCCGAGCGCTCTTGCTCTTAAACAATAAGCTGACTGCCCTGCCAAGCTGGGCTTTCGCCAATCTGTCCAGCCTGCAGCGGTTGGACCTATCCAACAACTTCCTGGACCAGCTGCCCAGCTCCATTTTTGGGGATCTGACGAACCTGACGGAGCTACAGCTGCGCAATAACAGTATCAGGACCCTGGACAGGGACTTACTGCAGCACTCACCGCTGCTGCGCCACTTGGACCTGTCCATCAACGGCCTGGCCCAGCTGCCCGCTGGCCTTTTCGATGGACTTCCAGCCTTGCGTTCCCTATCACTTCGTTCTAACCGCCTGCAGAACCTGGACCGGCTGACATTTGAACCCCTAGCAAGCCTGCAGCTGCTGCAGGTTGGGGACAATCCCTGGGAGTGTGACTGCAACCTGCGTGAGTTCAAGCACTGGATGGAGTGGTTCTCCTACCGAGGTGAGCACCCCAGCCCGCCAGGGCCTGAGGAAGTGGGAGGGTCACTCTGCTCCAACAGTGTCCTGGAGGCTGGGTGCTGACTCAGGGCTGAGGTCAGGGGGGAGACGGGGCGCCCTTCCCCTCCAGCAGTCCTGCCTCCAAAGGATCAGTGGTGGGGTGCTACTCTTCCTCCTCCCTGACTGCTCCCCTAAAACCTCTATGTCTTCATGCCTGCTCCCCACCTCTTTTCCCTTCCTCTTTCAGACTGACTCATGTAACTGGATCTCACTTCGGTAGGGTTCATGGGGAAACTCAAAGACGGTTCATGGGGAAACTCAAAGACAGCACAATTTTCTGTGCACCCCACCTTGCATGCTCTTGGGCAACCTTCAGCACTAGAAGTGGGAAGAAAAACCACCCTCCTGATTAATACTGCAATTCTCCTCACACACAAAGGACTTGGAATATGGTTTAAATCCACGGGTAGAACCAATTACTCATTTTGATGATGATCCCAACGTCCTTTCCCAAGAGACTTTGTTATTAAAACTTTTAACAAGGGCCCCTGGTGGTGTGATCGGTTAAAACGCAGCACTGTGAAGCTGTTCGCAGCTACTTTAGCACAAGTTCGATCCCCAGCCAGGGGGCAGACCCACGTGGCGCAGCAGACCTCTCCTGACCCGCCCGCTGCTCCCCTCAGCACTGCATTTCAGTCCATCTGCCTGTTCTGCTCCCCACTCTGTCTCTGGTGAATCCTCTCACCACTCCTGCACCTCTGGCCTGTACCCCGGTTCTGTATGCATAAATAAATAAATCTTAAAAAAACTTTCAGAAAGAAGCCAAACAGTTTTAGTTTTACCGTCTCCCCCAACTCCATCCTGTTTCTTTCCCCCCCTCCACCCCTCTTTCCATCCTATTTCTTAACCAGGCAAATTCTGTCACAGCCCATGAGGTAGAAAAGGAGGCAAAGCAGCAGGATAGAGTGGTTGGAAATGCCAGATGTGGGTCTGACTCGTGGCTCTGCCCCTTATAGCTGTGTGGGCGTGAGAAAGTTGACTGACTTCTTTGTGCGAGGCCCTCCTTCTCTCTGCAAACAAGAATATTGATCTCATAGGACCATTATGAGGATTAACTAGTAATGCATGGACAGTGTCTTGAAAAGCGCTCAGCATCCAGGACACCCTCAATAAAACTGACTTGTTCGCTTGCCAGGAGCAGTCACATGCTAAGTGGGCTTACTGAGATAGTTTGGTGCCCGGCTTGAAATGGATGCTCAATGAATGTCTTCTGAATGAGTGAATCATCCAAGCTCTGTGGAAATAATGCTAATGCTTTTATTAATCTACCTCCTTTCATTTTGTATCTAGTCCCCATCTCAGTTATCTGCATGATATTCTCATGTGTTAGTGAAGATTTTATAAACTATAAAGTGCCATAAAACATGAGTCACTGATAATTTCTCCTATTCTCGTGAGTAGGGAAATAATAATTAATACTTGTAGAGTTCCAGTTTACAACTATTGTTTCAAGTACCTTATCTATTTTAATCCTCATTGCAGCTAATGGAGATAGCCCTTATTTGATACCTAAGAAAGCTAAGACTCCTAAGTAATTAAATAAGTCAAACAATTTGCACAAGGTAACATAGGCAGGACTCAACCTCAGATTTCTGGAGCAGGAAGACTTTGCCGGCATCTGCACACCCAGGTCTGGTGGGCACAGAGTTGTCCCTGGACATGTCACTGGGTGTAAGATTTGCTGTGGGTCACGGGTGCCCAGAACTCGGGGGGCCTACGAGCCGATTGCCTACAGATCCAGATTGGTGTTAGAAAACGTCCTTGTTCTTTCACACAGTCACCAGGAGTGAAAGGACCTTTGCGAGGCATGTAGGGTTTTGGAGCTTTTCAAGAATAGAGTTGTTTTCAGCCTTGCATTCCTTAAAAAAAATTTCCAAGATGTTTCATCAGCATCCTGGGAAGAGACTGAGGGCTATTGTTTGAGCAGATTTGAGGCAGCTGGCATGGGAGAGGGAATTGGCAGAAAGTGGCTGGAGCCCAAGTTCACGGCCCGGGGGGCTTGGGCTGCATTTAGGTTTCACTGAAGGCTGCACTTTCGCTTCCCAGCGGACGACCAGGCAGCTCCATTTCCTTAGCTATCTCCACCCCCTCCCACGCTGAGCTCATATCTACATCTCTTCACAGTCAAATCTGGCTTCACCACCGCTGCCCACACCCCTCATTTGCTCTGGCCCCCTTCTCGATGCCTCATGGGGCTTCAGGATTCCCTCCCAAGATGCCTCTGCATGCTGTGGTTGGGGCGCTGATGGGGTCACTGGGGTTCTTCCTAAAGAGGAACAGGGACACATTCCTGCCGACTTATTCTCCCTGACCCCTGAAGGTGCTCTTACGGCACCAGAGGTCCTGCAGGGAGGAGTGATTTCTGTCTTTCTGCGAGAGGGGAGAGCCCTGAGGTGAGAACAGTGCCCTGTTTATAGACAGGCCTGTTACAGACAGGCTTTGAGGAAGAGAGCAGGACTGGAGTCCGGCCAGTCCTCAGGGCTCTCTGCACGCCCCTTCCCGAGTGGGCGCACCTGCTGTCACTGCTCCCCCCAGAGCAGAGGGACTCTGGAGAAGGCAGGCTTAGCTGGGGTGGTCATGTGCTCCTCTACGCAATGGGAATAGTGACCATATTCCCTTTACGGGGTTCTGGTAGATGAGATGGCCTTGTCTGTGGATCTCTTCTCCCTGGGCGCTTGGGTCCATAAATTCTACTTTCCCTCTTTCTATCTCTTCCTACAGCTGGGATTCCAGGACTGCATTGCTGTTAGAAGCTAGTCGTTCTGGCCCTTGCTGTTGGCATCCTGGGGATGGGGAGGGAGTTCAGGTTTTGGATGCCTGCTCAGTCCCTCCTTTTTCTCCCCCGATGTAGGGGGCCGCCTGGACCAGCTTGCCTGCACCCTACCCAAGGAGCTGAGGGGGAAGGACATGCGTGTGGTCCCCATGGAGATGTTCAACTACTGCTCCCAGCTGGAGGAGGAGGATAGCTCAGCTGGGCTGGATATTCCCGGGCCACCCTGCACCAAGGCCAGCCCGGAACCTGCTAAGCCTAAGCCGGGGGCCGAGCCCGAGCCGGAGCCCAGCACAGCCTGCCCGCAGAAGCAGCGCTACCGGCCGGTGAGCGTGCGGCGGGCCATCGGCACAGTCATCATCGCGGGGGTGGTCTGCGGCATCGTCTGCATCATGATGGTGGTAGCCGCTGCCTACGGCTGCATTTATGCCTCGCTCATGGCCAAGTACCACCGGGAGCTCAAGAAGCGCCAGCCCCTGATGGGGGACCCTGAGGGGGAGCACGAAGAGCAGAAGCAGATCTCCTCGGTAGCATGAAAGCCCAGCTCTGGGGCCCAGGTAGGAAGGGCAGGGTGAGCAGGGAAGGGGTGGTTTCAACAAGGCTGGCCCCGCCCCAACCACAGCCCCCCAATTCCACTTCCTCTGCAGCCCTCCTGCAAGCAAGCCACAGAGCAGCCTCCTCCATGAACTCCCACGTCTCCTCGAAAGCCTCCACTATGCTGCTGCTGCCCCTTTCTGGGTCATGACATTTTTGCAACATTTGGGGGGTCCCCCAGCCCTCTGGTCATAGGGAAGAAAGGATGTGTGTGCAAGTGGAGGTTCCTGGACGGGCAGTTCCCTTGGTCCCTGCCTGATGTTGCACATCTGGGTGACCCTCCCTTCCTCTTGCTCATCCCCTCCTCATCTGCCTTTACGGCGTGGGAGGAGGAAGGGACGTGGGGTTCGGGGTGGGGGTTGTTGCTGGGACTCTTCTGAGCCAGGAAGAAATCCTTAAATTCCTTTCGGGTGGAAGCTGGGTTCAGCTTTCAACCGCTGGTACTAACATGCAATCACACCACGCCGTCATCTGGAGTTAGCACCTATACAACGTGTGATGATCGCGCTCCGTGGCTGAGGCCAGCCTGCCCCTGTATCTACTCTAGGCCACCTGCCACCCTGCTCCTGGGCTCACTAACTCGCTCTCACAAGCTCAGAGCATCACCAGCACCATCCACTGATTGGAAAGTCACACGTGCTCGCACCCACACGCACACAGCACCACACAGAGACAGGTCATGGCAACTTGGGAACAGACACGTCTCCCCTTGAATCTCCAGCCCTCAGACCACAGAACCTTTTACTTGCTTACTGGAATCTTCTCAAGTCAACAGGGGGGAGAAGCCCAAACTAATACCACAAGGATTCCTTTGAGATCCTCTAAAGTGGGCCAAAGTGGTGCTGCAGGATGAGACTGCCGTCACCATGGTAACCCTCTCACACCTAACCTGCTGGGTTTGCCGGGGACACGGCCCCGGCCCGGCGGCCTTGAGGCTGCGGCATGTGTGAATGGCGGTCTCCTGAGAGCCCAGCCACATGCCCCTGGGCTGCCTAAATATGCCATCACTGCCAGGCCCGTGGGGACACACACCCATTCTCTCCTGCAGCCTGCAGCCCGGGAACTGTGTTCTGTGTGCGCACCCCTCCATCTTCAGCACCTCCAGGCCTGGGGTCGGGGGGGGGAAGGTGCTGGGTCAGCACCTTCCTTTGGGGAAAGCAAGTCGCAGTGCAGAGTCTGGGGGCCTCCTCGGAGCTCCCTCCTGCCAACATAACCCGCCAACCCCGAGCAGGGAGGACGGGCCACATTCTGCTCAGAAGCTCTGGTGACTGGTTTCCTCTTCCAGGGTGTGTCTGCTCAGTCTGAACTTTCAATTGCACCTGGCCTGGGTCCGAACCCAAGCATGGGCCAGAAGTTCTCTGTCTGTGACGTACACCCAAGGGACAGGGGTGCCTGATGCCAGGGCTCACCGGCGGGGCGGCAGGTGAGAAGAGGCTGTAGGGGCTTTAGGAATCACTAGCTTCATTTCTAGGTCTGCCTCTCCTTGTGAGTCTGATGTCTGTGAACACTAGGCCTCCCTCTGCTGGAAGTCGGCCTCCCCACGGCTCACAGAGGGCCAGGAGGCCATGGGCTGGTTTCTGGCTCGAAGATGACCCAGAACATGAGAACAGGGTTTGCAGAGGAACAGGGCAGGTCCCGCCCCTCACCTTGCACCCCTCAACCCTTCCACCTCACAGAGGAGGTGAACAGTGAGGAGGTGCTCCCGCAGGGAGGATGGAGGGCCCCCTCACCGCACAGGCTGCGGACACACCCCAGCGCTGTCTTCCTCCCCAAGGCTGGGGCACAGACTTCTGACTTGAGGGCTGATACCAGGCCTGGGGATTTTCTAAGGGAATGGGGTAGGGGAGGGCCTTGTCCATGGTGACACCTTCAGCAGCCTGAGACAGGAGATTTTTAAAGGCAAAATTATATTTCTGGTTTGTTGTTTCAGAAGACCAATAAAGACTGTATTTTCCTATGTATTTCCTGGTTTCCTTGGGCAGGGAGGGAATGTGGGCACTACAGTCCCTTCCTGCCACCTCATCTCCCTGGGCAGCTGCCAAAGTGCTGTGGGATGCCCCCCTGAGCCCAGAGCTCCGGAAGACAGAAGAGAGGTGAACAGAGGACTTGCCCAGTGGGGTGGGGGAGGGCGGAGGCCTGCGGGTCTGTGGCGGCAGCCAACTCCCCACGCACTGGCCTGTGGGGTGGATGTTTCTTGGGGCGGCACACGGCGGGGTAAAGCAGGTGATCTGGAGAGCGGCACTGCTTGGGCCTGGCAGGAGCTCATGGGCCTGGCAGTCGAGGGTTGGTGCTCTGGCTGGGCAGGGCCCGGGGGTGCCCCTGTAGCTCAAGACAGCGTGAGGATCTACAGGCTAGGCTTTACCAGCTTCGCTGAGTTCTGCAGGATTTGGGGACACAGAGGAATCCGAATAACTTGTTGCCGCCCTGTAGTTTCAAGATGACTTTAGGGACTGGCACCCTGGACTTACAAATATGATCCCTACCTAGGGCCCTGCAGGTGGGCATCAGAATTACACAGGGCTTCCCGGTGGGGGCTGAGGGCAGGAGAGGAGATGAGCAGCACAGCGAGAGAGGCCTGTGGGGGAGACTGTCCACCCACGCCTGCTAACCCACCTCCAGGGCTGTGCTAGCTGCTTGCTGACTGTTAAGTCTTCAGAGAACAAGGTGGAATTTTCTGCTTCCCTGGAGTCTTC
This sequence comes from Condylura cristata, assembly GCF_000260355.1. Classification (NCBI taxonomy): domain Eukaryota; kingdom Metazoa; phylum Chordata; class Mammalia; order Eulipotyphla; family Talpidae; genus Condylura; species Condylura cristata. The sequence goes on along the minus strand of NW_004567135.1, from coordinate 9,614,467 downwards.
TGTTGGCTAATAACCCAATAAGCCAGGAGCAAGCCCCAGGAGAAAGGAGCCATCAAGCTCCCCTTCCTGGAGCTGAGTGAACTCCGGGCAGAACTGGGTGGTCCAGCTTTCCTGGGCAGGGGGGCTGCAGCCCTGTGGCCCAAACAGTGACAGGGGACTTGAGATACCACTTGCCCAAGCCCATCTGCAGAGGTGGGCACGGGGTCTCATGAGCTGGCGCAATTCTGGGTGACACAGGGAAACACCCTTCACTTGATGCACATGGTCTGAGGGCAGGGAGCGGAGCCTCGAAAAGTTGGCTGTCGAGAAACTTTACATCAACAGTTTGCAAATCATCTGCCCAGAGATAGCCACGCACCCTCCTCATCCATTCACTCCTGCCGTCCCACCCACACGTCCCGCCGGGCATGTAGCTGGCTCCTGCAACCGACTGGGGGGCCTTCCTCTTCCGCCTCTCTTGCTCAGTGCACCAGCATCACACACGCTGCCCACCAGCCGTCATGCACATGGCGCCGCAAGTTTCCAAGGGGTGAGATTCCAGGACAGCAAACAAGCCTCCTTGGGCCGTGGCCTCACCTGCCCCAGGACCAGAGAGGCTGAGCCATCAGCCAGGAAGAAATAATCGCAAGAGGAGACTCTCCCCCCAAATCGAGGCCTAAGGTCTGCAGCACCTTTCCCTGTCACATCGCCGCACCCCAGAGCATCAGAGCGATTGTCTTCAGTGAGTTAAACCAGAGGCACCAGGACACGGTTTCTATGGCAACCCCTCACGGCTCTAATTCCGCTCTGAGTTAAAAATGATATCAAATAATTGGAGAGCACAGGCGAGCACAGCCAGCAGCCTGACCCCGGGTCTCTCCTCTTTCGCGGTCGTTCAGATGTACAGGCTCTGGGAAGGCCTGTGGCACAGAGGGGGCTGAACAGGCGCATAGAACATTCTCCAGGGAGACAAGTTTGGGGCGAGATCTTGGCCTAGAAACGGGCCTCAGATGAGCACACTGTGGACTAAGGATGCCAGAAAGTGCCAGTGTCAGGGGCCCTGCCCGCGCTGTGGAGGTGCTTCCCGACACCTGAGGGGCCCAGGCTTCCGAACCGGGGCGCTGAGGCATGTGGGACCCAGCCTCTTTCTGCCACACCAATAACCCCAGGGTGGACAGCAGCCCTGTGCCCTCCCTGAGGCAGAAGACGGAGTCAGAGCATTTCTGCTTGCGCCACTTGTCCCAGCCCCTCTGAGCTCAATTCCACCTGGGGAGAGATGACCACAGGCCCTGCCTACCCACCCCAGCTCCGCCTCCGCCTGGAGGGCAGGGAGGCCAGACTGACCTGGGGTCCTTGATGGCTCAGGCTTGAGTGCCCACTGGATCAAACAGCTTTTGAGACCCTACTGGGCCTGAGGCGGGAAGCTGCAATGGGGGGGTGGTAGAGCCCCCCACAGGGTGGGCACACAGGGCCCGGAGAGAGGCTCCGAGAACTCCTCAGTCTGGCCTGGCTCTCATCACATGTGCCGCAAATTCAACACAAGGGGGTGAAATCGGGTCTTAATGAGGAGCCCTCCGTTCCAATTCTAGTTTCAGTAATGAGCTGCAAGACTGGGCAAATCACTCAGGGCTCAGTGAGAATGTGATGGGGGAGGTGGGGGGCTGGGGGCAGCATCACTAGCACATACTGAACAGATGTTTTCAGCTCTTGCTTTTGGGCTTGAGCCACGAGCCCAGTTCTCTCTTCAGCGGGACCCCAGCACCCAAGCCAACTGAAGAGGGATGCAACACACGGGTGGAAAGGTGGTCTGGGCTGTGTGACCTTGAGCACATGTCTTAACCTCTCTGGGCTTCCTTTACCCAGGTCAAGGATTCTTTTAGCTCTTAGGTCTTCTAACCAAGCTGCTGTCTAACCAAGCTGCCGTCTAACCAAATGAGCTCTTCTCCTTCCCCGCCGCGCCTGGGTAAACAGCTGGACGTGGGCCCTGTAGTCCGACTCAGGGCCTCCTGCTTTGGCCGTGTGACTTGTTTCTGACACTGGCTGACAGTGTGCTGGCTTCAGCACACCAGCTGCGGCCCCTACCTGCGGCGACGGCTGTCTTCTCATCCACTGTCACGGCCACCGCTGTGCTTGCTGTCACGACCGTGGGCTCCCCCAGACCTTCCGGAGAAACAAAAATTGCCTAGTCACTTTCTCGGCACCAGTGTTCGGGGGAGGCTGAGAAGACAAGTACAAAGAGCAGGCTAGGTGGGCCCTGAATAGGCTGGTGGACACCATCTTGGGGTGACTCTGTTAGCATCAACCACGGGGCTCTGCAGGGCCCCTCCTAAGCGTCAGGCGCTGCCCATGGCTCTGGGAGATTCAAACCTGCCAGACAAACCTGGCCTCTGGCCACCTGGGCATTGTGGCGCTCCAGTCACTAGGACACTGTGACTTTCCTCTGTCCCGGGGAGCAGACATGCTGCTCCCTGCTGCCTCCCTTGAGCCCAGGGACCCCGCTGCCCTGTCCTCTGTCACGTACCCCACCAAGGACTTGCGTGGCATCCTATTACCCCTTCAAGAGGAGGGACAGGCTGTGCTCCAGGACTCAGCGGTGGCTGATCCTGGATTGTCCTTCATTAGTCACGAGGCGGGTGACCCTGATGGTCCCTTCAGGGAGCCAGATGCCAGGGCTGTGTTGGCTTGCAGGCGGCTGGCATCTGGCACCGTGGCACTCCATAAATCCTGGCCACTGGCGACAGCCCACCTACCGCCCACCCCCACCCCTGCCGGGCCCATGTCCTGTGCTTGCTGCGCTTGGCAGCAGGCCGCCAGGGCTGTGCAGGCCCCACGGGGCCCCAGTGAGTTCGCTTTTCCACCTTTCACAGAAGCAGGCCCCCAGGTGCATAATTCAGTGGCAGTTTTCACTTCTATGTTTAGACAGAGCTTTGTGACTCTGAGGTGGTGTAGGCTGGTCTCTGACCTCGGCGCCTACACTTTCATCAGTTCATGGCCCTGCGTTGGCTTTTTACAATGCTTTTGCCCACGGCCAAATTTGACTGGCAAAAATTCCAAGGGATGGAATTTTATCATGTGCCACTGTGTTAGAATGTCTTTGGATCAAATATGGCTTGCAACAAACAGGTCAAGAGAAACCTGAGTGGAAACAATGATATTGCATGCCAGTTGTAAGGGAATTTACATGGACTGCTGGTCTCTCTAGCTGTTGTTTTGCTAAGATTGTACATCACACCTTGCTGTAGCCAAATACCTCACAGAGATCTAAACTCAACGCTGGTCCTAGGAACTGACAGTATATAAAATGTCGTCTTGATTCTAGGACTTTGCCATGACTGAGCTACAGGCACTGTGACAGACACAGAGGTTGGCTTCCTTATCTCGCTTCTAGAAGTTTCTAGAAGATATGGAAGGGGAAGACCCCCTGCAGTTTTCTCAGGCCTGCAGTTTGCTTTCTGGGACAAGCCTGCCATCGTGTTTGTGTTCCTGCCACAAAAGCTTGTAGGAACCACCCAAGTGAGGGTGTTGAGACCCTAAAGATGCAGTCTTGGGAGACATCAGGAATTTCAACACCTGGGTCACCTAGTAGGCACCGGGCCCAGCACCTGGAGTGAATGAGCAGGCTTCCTCTTCCAGGGCTGGAAGCGGGGCTCTGGGAGCTGGTGTAACAGGCCACAGCCGCCGGGCAACCCTGTTCTGTGCTGGCGCTGGCTGCAAAAGACAGCTCCTGTGGGCAGGACGCAGCCCACGAGCCCCAGGCAAAGGGCAGAAGTCAGCCAGAGGCAGTGGAGCCTCTGTTCACCCCAGCTGTCTGCTCCTCCACCTCCTCAGGGTTTCTCCATCACCCCCATTAAAATGAAACTGCTGTTTTCCTTCCTGGGGGGTGGTGAGAGTGTGCAGAGGTGTCCCCGTGTCTCTGAGCATCTGTAGGAGCCAGCCCAGCGAGCGAGGGTGTGAGCAGAAAGTGAGCTCCTGCCTCCCTGCTCAACACCCCCTTGGGGTTGCCAGCTCCCTCTCTTCTCCCTGCACTCAGCTCCCCACCCACCTGCCCACCTACCTCAATGGGTAGGCCACAAAAGCTCCCCAGCAGCCAGCAGGCACATCCTGGTGACAATAGGGACAGGAGGGGAGACACAGCTGTGGGCAGGGCCGGGGGGCAAACCCCACAGAGCTGCCCAGGGCCCCGGGAGGCCCCTCCTTGGTGGGCGATGCTCATGGGTGGTCCTGGGAGGAGGGGCTGCCTCAGCCCATCACCTTGACCTTGAGAACTCCCTCTGGGCTCCGGGGTGAGGGGGACAGTACTCTCCCTCCTCCCCCTTCCTGCTTTCCTCTCATAGAAGAATAAGAATCCAGACTTAGGTGACCCAGAGAGCCGAGGGACACACACAGCCTGTGCCTTCCTGGCTGTGTGATCTTGGGCAAGGAGCAGGACCTCTCTGGGCCTCTGAGCCTGCTGGTGTCAGAAGAGGGACAACACACTTCCTTCTGGGACTGTTTATATGTGACAAGCTCTGCGTGGAAGAGGGTTTGTAGAGCACTCAGGGATGCACCAGGCAGAGAGTACAGGCAGGGGAGAGTGGGCCTCCCACGAGGAGAAGAGGTGTAGGGGGTGAGGGAGCTTTGCTGCTTGCAGCCCCCTGGGGCTTCCATCCCCTCACCCAGCCCCATGCTGAACTTCCCCAGCTCCCAGCTGCCAGCTCGGGGCGCTTCTCTATCATGATGCCTGAGGACTGTGTGAGTGGAGGGGGTGGCTGGAAGGACGTTGGTGGATGAGGAAGCACAGCACCTTATCCTGTGCTTCCTCCCAGGCACCCACCCCATCAGGTGCCTCCACTGTCCTCTGACCTTGCCCTCTGCCTCACTCCCACCTGGTTGTGGACATTTCTGGGCTCTCCTTCCACTGGGCTGGAGTCAAGCTCTCGCACAGGTCAGCCAGTTGGGGCCACAGACACTCAGGTCCGGGGCGTCCCTCAGCTCTCTGGCCGTGGTCTCTCCAGGTTACCCAGGAGGGCGAGGCAGGGCACCTCCCAAGGTCACTTGCTGTCTAACACTATGCCATCTTCATCACGCTCTGTGAAAATCACTTCATTTTTCTTTCGGGGGCCATTTTTCAGAGTGGAAGCTGAGGGTGGGAGTCAGTCACTGAAGCTCTGAGACCCTTCCTGCTCCTCGGCCTAGAAGAGACGAGCTGGCTTGGCCTTGCCGAGGGGTGTCCCTACTGCCCTGCCCACATCCTCTCAGGGCCCAGCGGCCTGCAGTCGGGAAGGGTCTCGCAATCACCTGACTTCCCAAGCAGCAGGCTGGGGCTTGGGGTGCTGCTCCCGGGTGACCCCAGGGGAATGGGTGCCAGATGCTGCCTTGCTTGGGTAGAGTCAGTGGAGCAGGGAGTCTGTAGGCAAATTGCCCTGGGATAAAGTCTGTCTCTCTCAAGGGGCGGTCTAAAGAACTTTCAAAGACACTCAGATTTTTAGAAATAGATGATCACTGATGTATCAGGATCGATGATTGCAATATCCTCACATTCGGGATGTTAGCTGGAATCCAGTTCTTCAGATTTGTGGGTCAAATTGCTTCTTTATCCCAAACTACAGACAGCACTGTGACTGCTGGCTGGAGGGTCAGCATCATGGAGCAAGCCCAGCGGTGGCGGGCGAGGGAGTGGCTACTGTGTCTGGACCTCAGTGGCCACCGTGTGACTGGATCTCTGCCCCAGGCCCGTTCCTGTCTCCCAGCGGCCACCCTGGTCTGGACCTGGTTCCTGTCTCCCTCTGAGAAAGCACATGAGGAACACCCGGGTGGGGGTTACCTGGTTCCTCTGCAGAGTGGAGATTGTAGACAAAGGTGCCAGCTGGTTGTTCGGACGCCTGGCGGTACCACAGAGGGAAGTGGTCCAGGGTGAACGCGCTGGCGTCGTCCTCTGGGGTCAGGAACCGCCTGTGGGGAGCAAGCAAGGCCTGGTATCACCTCAAAGTGGGAACAGTCAGCTCTGATTTCTTTTTCCTGCAGGCGTGAGTCTCCTGCTTTGGGAAAGCTAAGCCCCTAAGCTGATCGCGCCCCAATTTCCCTGATAATTCTGCTGACTAACGTTGCTGGAGGAGGTACAGGACCGGCCTTAGGAGAGAGTAACTTCCATGGCGTGTGTGTGTAAATGCTTTTGACTTCAGGGTCTGTATCTTCCAGATGCAGCCTCATTTGTATTTATCTGGCTCATTCGTGCGGCTGAGCGAGAAAACTATCTAGTCAACTGACCATCGCACTAACGGAGGGGCAGAGAGTTCCCGGAGAAGGGTCCTTTAAAAATCACTGCCTGTGGCTTCAGAGCGCACTGCGACTTTTCTTATTTTGAGCGCGTTACCTTGCTAATTATGGTTTTGCATTCCCTGAGCACACAGCAGCCGACAGAAGGGACTGTCGGTCAGAAGCAGAGTGGGAGGTGGGGAGAAGCTGATGGGGATTAAAAAAGTGACTGTGGGTAACTCACAAGGTAGATAACTGGGGTTTGGTTTTGAGCGCTTGGCCTGGTGCCCAGGAGGGCTGCTCGTGTCTGGGGCCCCGGCCTGGGTCCTCTGGACGCAGGCAGAGCCGTGTGGCCATGTGTGGTCACGCTGTGGGACGTTCCCTCTCGTCAAGAGTTCCCTCTTCCCTTCTCAGGCCTTCTGGAGAAGCTGTGGGGGTGGAGTGGGGTGAGGGGGACACCAGGAACACTCTCGCCCCCTCTGCACAGCAGGTGTGGCTCACCCCGTTCAACCACAGCTGTGTTTGCCTTTCTGATGGGGGGTGGATTTCCTGAGGGGGATGAGAAAGCATGAGGAGGTGGCGAGCTCGGAGAGGAAAGTTCCCCACACTGTTCAGGGTCTTGAGGTCGATCCAATTTACGTCCTGGCTGGGTTCCATCTGAGTCATTTGCTCGCCTCTCATGGGCGATGGGAAGGGGTGGTTAGGAGGCAGTGGGCTCTCTGCGCTGCCCACCCAGGGAGTGAAGGGAGTCGAGCAACTTAATTTCCAGCTTGCTAGCAAGAGCAGGCCTGTCAGAGTCCTGCAAGAATTCAAAGATGATGCTTCTGGCTGAGTGTGCTCAGATAAGCGGCAGCGAGCAGGCGAGCACAGAGAGGTGGGTCTGGTCCCGCCAGCAGCCCTGGGCCGTTCCCCTCCAGCCGCCAGCTGGCCTGCCTAGCTGAGCCCCGAGTTTGCAGATCTGGGAAGGCGCTGCCTGTCCCCCACCTCCACCCACCTTCCCTTTGCAGAACCTGGGCCTCCGATCCCTACTCCACACCCCCCCCCAACACCCCCCCCCCGGCACCACCCCCCAGCGGCCTTTCTTGAGCAGGACTTCTCAAGGTCAGCTATTCTGGGGCCTATCCTGTGTGCAGGCTTTGTCAGCACCCCTGGTCCCCAAGCTTATGTCACAGCAGAACTCCCCCTTTGTTGTGACAATCCAAAAGGTCTCCAGACACTGTCATCGGTCCCTGGGGTGGGGGCAACACGGCCCCCCATAAGCAACTGCCAGCTTGGAGGATGGGGAAAGTGTTGACAGAGAAGGGGACACAGAGGACTTCGCCTGGGCACAGAGACTGCTACCCTGGAGGGGCAGCTTCCAGTTTTCCAGTTTCCCTCCGGGCAAGTGAGTCTGATCCCAGCTCTGGCTGCCAGGTCTGAGCTGCTCCTGCGCCTGCTCCTCAGGATGCCTCCAGGGGTGCAGGAGTGAAGGCCAGGGGCGAGGATTGGTGTCCCCACTCTCCCCATCCTTAGAGCCCACCCCTGCCCCCAGCCCCGTCCTAGTCTCTGTCCCCCCGACCCCTCCACATGCCACCGGACACCGGAGCGCTCACACTCACCTGTCGGAGACCTTCTCGGAGCCCACAAACAAGCTGCTCCTGAGCAGGCCGGCCCGGGTGCCCAGGAAGGCCACGTCGGCCAGCGGCGCAGACTCCCTGCGGGCAGCGGGCAGCTGTCAGCACGCGGCAGTGCGGGGCGATGGGGTGCCGTCGGGAAGACCCCTAGGGCTTGCTGAGCTCTGCGAGAGCGGGGCCCCCTCTTACTGAGGGGAGAGGCAGGCTGGCTTCTCAGCAGTTGCACACGCCTCAGGCTCACCATCAGCACCCCCAGCCGCCATCTCCATCCGCCGTGAGCGTCCCATCTGCTGACCAGGGATGGCCTGGCTGCCCGGGGCAGCACTCGGCCTTGTTAATGGGGCCCTGAGCTCTATCTGTTTTTCAGATCCAGCTCTGCGCTTACTCCCTTGGCTTCTAGGTAGCTGGTTTTGGACAGAGGAACTCAGAAAGGGATTTCCTCTCGCGCCTGAAGTAATTTTGAAGTGCCCGGCCAGCACGCTCAGCACTCAGGTTTTCCCGCCCTTCTCACAGATTTTCCTTATCACTGACCTGAGAGGAGGAGCAGATACTGCTACAGCCTCCCAGGCACGGAGGAGACTTGCCAGTCTCGCCTGAGATGACGGGAAAATCTAGTAGCTGGTGTGTAACTGCTGCTTCTCACATCTCAAAGACATGGGGGGAGGGGGGTGCCTTCGTGAAGGCAAAGACATGGGGGGGGGGGTTGTCACTACTTGCTTTTGAAAAAATTTTCAAAGTTCAGCTTTGTTGATGCCTAGGTGACAGGTAGAATGATAAGGTATTTAAAGTGTACATCGTGGTGATTTGATACACGTCCTGTAATATACACCTGTCAAAGGAGTCCCTCCATCAAGTAGGTAACACTCCCATCACCTGGCACATTTATCTTTTTTGGGGGCGAGAACATTTGTATTGTGCTCTCTCAGCTAATTTCAATCACACGGTGTTATCAACGACAGGTTCCGTCTTTTACACCAGATCCCCAAACCTCATCTCTAACTGTAGTTTCTGTCCCTTCCCCCGTCTCTCCTGTGTCCCCACTCCTTGCAGCCTGCTAGCGGCTCCTACTTTGTTTCTAACTGTTTGACTTTTCTCTTTTTAAGATTTATTTATTCATGCATGCAGAACTGGGGTACAGGCCAGAGGTGCAGGGCAGTGAGAGACTTCACCAGAAACAGAGCAGGGAGCAGAACAGGCAGACTGACGAAGTCCACTGCTGAGGGGAGCAGTGAGCGGGTCAGGAGAGGTCTGCTGCGCCATGTGGTCACCTCTGGGGCCGGGGGTTTGGGGATCGAACTCGCGCTGCAGTGGCTGCAGTAACTTTACAGTGCTGTGATTTAACCCGTTGCGCCACCAGGGAGGGCCCTGTTTGACTTTTCTCTTGTGTTTAATTTAGATTCCACATAAAAGAGATATATGCAGTATTTGTCTTGTTCCACCTGGTTTATTTCACTTAACAGAATGCCTTTGGGCCTGTCTGTGCTGTTGAGAATGGCAGGATTTCCTTCTCTCTCATGGCTAAATAATATCTTAATATGTATTATGTCTTCTTTGTCCATTCATCTGTTGATAGACAAGGAGGCTGTTTCCACATGCCGGTGGCCATGAATAATGCTGACTGGAATGCAGGTTGCCCTTCAGCACTCTAATTCCAGGTCCTTTGGCTCTTGAGCAGATGTGAGGCTGCTGGGTCCTATTCTATCTTCAACTTCTGGACCATCCCCCATAGCGTTTTCCATAGCGGGCGCTCCAACTGACGTTCCATCGATAATACACAGGGCTCCCTTTTCTCCACATCCTCAGCAACATTTGTTAACTGTTATTTTTGGTTTACAATGATATAAAGCATTAATGTAGTACCAGAGTGTATGGTAAAGATACAAAACAAGGCCATTCAGCAGTCTGTCTGTCCCCATTCCTAGTTCCTGCACTTCTTCTATAGGTATTTTTGGGTTTGTTTACTTATTATTCTATTAAAATATGTTAAGTGTGTGTGTGTGTGTGTGTGTGTATAGCTATACACATATCATATGTGTGTTTATATATGTGAAAGTAATTATGAAAATAGATTTACATTAGCTCTTTTTAGGTTATATACATTTTCTCCATGGCTGAGACCATTCCATAGCAGTATGTGGAGAGATTCTTTTTTCACCAGCTATTTTGTATTCTATCAGTGTTTATTTAATTAGGCTTCTCCTACTGAACATGTAAGTTATCTCCACACTTACTGTTTATAGTTCATGCGTAATGTCTTTCCAATTTTTGTTGGTATATCTTTGGGATAGATTCCTAAATGTAGGATTGCTGGGTCAAAGTGTAAATGCACATGTAATTTTGTTAGAGTGCATGAAATTCTCCTCTATAGGCTTTGAAACATTTTGCATTCCCACCCACAATACTCAGAAGTGACTGACTTCCCCACAGCCATGCATGCTGACAAATTGAGTGGTTAGCAATCTGAAAAGAAACAAATACAATCTTGATAGAATTTTAATTTGCATTGTTTGCATTGTGAGTTAGAGTGAGCATTTTTAAAATATACTTAAGGGCTGTTGGAAAGTATGGATTCTCTGCGAACTGCTCCTGTCTCTAGATTATTTTTCCTTTAAAGTGACTGGCCTTTATTTCTGAAGTCTTTTTAAATCACAAATACATTATATAGAGATAGCAACCTTTTGTTTCAGAAATAGCAAACATTTTTCTAGTTTGTCATTTCTCTTTTTACCTTGCTCATGTTTTTATTTTTGCCAAATTAACATTTCTATGCTGTTAAATTTTTCACTCCCTCCCTTATTGCTTCTGAGTTTTGAGTCATCATTGGGAAATATTTCCCATCTAATACTTCAGAGCCTGGGCTCATGCTTTCTTTTAATCCTTTGTGGTTTCACTTTTGCATTGAAATCTCTGAGTCACTTGGAAGTTATTCAGGTGTATGGTGTGAGGAAAGAATACAATTTTATTGTCCTCCGTATGGTTCTCAAGCTGATTATTAGAAAGTCTGTTTTTCCCTCCGTCATATACTGAGTACCTTTGTCATATACTGAGTTTCCTCATGTCTTTGGGGTTTGCTTGTCTGCGCCCTTGACCTGCTGTTTATTCGTGTGTCAAGATCACATTTTATAAACTGGAGATCTTGTGATATGTCTTCATAGCTAACACGTCTTTGGTGCTTTTTTCCCCCAGAGATTTCCTGGCTCCTCACCCCAAATAAACTTTCTCATCAATTTATTCAAATCCATAAAAATAACTATGGCATTGTTTGGTTGCCTCAAATTTTTACAATAAATGAAGAGGGATTAAATGTTCTTGAGTCTTCCTATCCCAAAATATTGACTCTGTCCATTTAAGTCTACTTTAAAATCTTTTAGGAGTACTTTATAATTTTCCTTAAATTTTTAGGCATTTCTCACAGCTTCTGCCTAGGTATTTGATTATATTTTATGTTTTGCTCTCTCTTAATAGGTCATCTTACATTTAACTTGTATTAGGTTTTTGTATGGATAGAGGTATTGATTTTTGAATGTTGGTATTTTAACCTGCTACTTCATTAAACTTCAAAAAAAATGTTTATAGTAGTTCCTATTAATTCTTCTGGGGCTTCCAGGCATCTTACCTGTAGCTGTATCTGTAAACGGACGTAATTTACTCCTTCCTTTCCACTTCCTGTTGCCTCTAGGTGTGTGTACTGGTAAATTCCACCTTGTTCAATAGTCCTCCGCAGAATGGAACGTTCTGCTTTGTCCCTGTCTTTAGTGAGAAAGCCTGAAGCCCCACGAAGAAGCTGATGTCCAGGCTTCACTCGATTGTAGTTTTTGGAGTGGTTTTAAAAACATACAGGTACTGGCCCTCCCTGGTGGCGCAGCGGGTTAAAGCACAGCACTGAGAAGCTAAAGCCACTTTCG
>NW_004567135.1:9600888-9601475 GCF_000260355.1 Condylura cristata | reverse complement strand
GCCACCAGGGAGGGCCACAGAGAAGGGTTCTTAAGGCTACCATGGTGTAGGTGGGGGGTTTGGGGCTATGTTCCAGGGGATCCGCGTTAGGTATTTTCCCAGAGGGGAGAGAGGGGAGTCATATATGCTGTGGGTAGGAGCTTAGGCCCCCATTTTCACTTCCACCACATCACCCCACCCCCATAACTGTGCACCTCGGGCCACAGGTAGTAGGTGGTCTCCTGAACGGCCTGCCAGATAGTGGGAAGGACCCTGAACTCAGCTGTGGAAGTCTGGGGGGCTGGTACTCTCCAGACTACAGGGGCCCCGAGCCATGCACAGGCACCTACTCAGACATGTTGAGAGCCAGCGCTGTCCAGTATGCCTCCATGGGGGCGGTCACCACGGCGTCGAACAGCACCTCCCGCACCAGCTCCTCGTCGCCTGGGACAGAGATGGAGGGTCACCACTTCCGCCATGATTTGAACACAGCTCACCTGCTCTTTCGAGACCCCTGAAGCTCAGGAACAAAATGCATCTCATGAACATACAGCTGAACATGTGAAATCATGGGGGTCAGTTTGAGGAAGTCACTTCATCTTTGTTTC
>NW_004567135.1:9575733-9600042 GCF_000260355.1 Condylura cristata | reverse complement strand
GGTCAGGAGAGGTCTGCTGCGCCATGTGGTAACCTCCGGGGCAGGCGGGAATCGAACTCTTGCAGAAGTGGCTTTAGTTTCTTAGTGCTGTGCTTTAACCTGCTGCGCCACCAGGGAGGGCCCTTACTACTAGTTTTTAAACTTAAATTTGGGGTCACATTTTGGCTCTTCATATGTGCATATTCTCCATTATCCTCCACCAAACTACCCAGCCCCCCTTCTGCCTCCCTCCTGCCACATCATCTCCCGCCTCCATTCCCTCTGTTACACATTTAAGTTCTTCAACTGGGTTCAAGATTTATTCCTACTGTATTTTACCCTGCATGTTTTTTGATTGTTTACCTTCCACAGATTAGCAAAACCATCTGATATCTACCTTCCACTTTCAGACTTGTTTCACTTAATATAATCACCTCAAGGTCTATCCATTTTGTCCCAAAAGCCATTGTTTCATCTTTCTTCACAGCTGTGTAGTATTCCAATATAAAGGAAATGCTTTGGTGACATTACAGATTCACAGTGATGAGCAGCCAACATTTCTGCATATCACCCCCAAAGGAGACCCATAGTACTTCCAAAGGAATCACACTCAACCGCAAAGGAGACACATTGTACCTCTAAAGGAGGTCAAAGGTACCCTCAAAGGTACCCCCCGAAGCCATCTACATGGTTCTTTCCCTCCCCACAGAGTGGCTCTCCTGGACCACGAGCTGAACACAGTTCCCACCCTCTAGTGCACTGATCTCAACTTGTCATAACCTTTATCTACCCATATCTGCTGCTTCTCTATTGTGTGGTTCTCTACTGGCTTACAAGCACCACAGCAGCAAGGCCTGGTCTGTCTGGCCTCTGCAGCTTTAGTGACTGCAGGCCTGGCCCACACTCATGCTCACAGGTATGCTGATGGGCCGAGGGAGCGAGCAGGCAGGTGCTCTGTGGGCTGGCCCAGGGGGCAGAGTCTTCTCCTGGGGTGCTGCTTCCATGACAGGATGACCTGCTCCTTCTCGCAGAGAGCAGGAAGAAGAGCCGCAATGCAAGGGTGGTCCTATGGGTGCCTCTGTGGAGCGGGCCTCAAGCTCATCCGGGCCCCAGGGGCTGGTGAGGACGCAGCCACAGGCCACCGGCTTTATGAGACCATCTGGTCAAATGCTCTCTGTGCAGCGATGAGGACTTCTGAGATTCAGCCATTAAACGGGAGCTCCCATGCCAGATGGTGGTGGAGGCAGAGACGGCGGTAGGCTGAGCCTCGACCCGGTATGAGCCTCTCTTCTGCCTTAATGCACTCAGTTCACAGAGGGCGAACGAGATCCCAGGCCCGGCCATGGGAGCACTCTCCTTACTCTAAGCCGGCCCCCAAAGTGGCTCTACTTTTGCCTCTGGAAATCCCCCTGTTCTGCTGCAGCTTCCAGTGAGTTTCCGCGGGAGGCCCTCTCCCCAGGCACCCCCACCTCTGCTGTGGGGTCCCGGAAGGCAAGTGAAGGTGGGTGGCCACTCACACTCCAGGGCTGGGTCCTGCCCGGTCAGGAAGCGGACTACGGCCTCCAGCTGGCTGAGCTTCCGGTGGTCTGGGTCTATATCCGTGACGCAGTAGATCCTGGAAGCCGGGAGAGTCCGTTCGCCCCAAAAGCGCCACCTCTCACTCCCAGCCCGGCTCTTTCTGTGCATGACTTTCCTGCTTACCAGTCGCTGGCCAGGGTCAGGTCCGGGTGCAGCAAGTCGTGCAGACCTGAGAGCAGAGTGCGTGCTCAGAGCGGCCCACGTGGGTGCATGCACACTCCAGCTTTGGGAATCCCTGCAGTTCCACCCCCCCACCCCAAACCTCCAGGAGTCCTCTTCCTCCAGGCCAGGCTGGGCTTATTCTTTGTTCTCTTTTGAGTAGGGACTCGGTCAGTATCAGTAGCATGCCTGCTTCTGAGCTGGCTTTCCTCCCATTGCCTGCTGTCGGAATTCCACCAGCCAGGGTCACCCTCAAAGGAGCAAACACTGAGACCAGTGGTTTTTACTTCATTTTCCCAACTGCGCTCAAGGGAGAGTCAGAGATGCCCCAGAGACGGGCATGCAGTCAGGAGAATCCCTGTGGTCTCACACCCAGCACAGCGTGTGGAGACCCTGTGCCCCCAGAGTGGTGCCGAAGGCACAGCGCACGGCTTCACTCATCCCTCTACCCGGCCTCCTCCCTTGCGGTCTCGTGGTCATTTCACAGCAGCATCAGCTTTGCTCAAAGATGCACATCCCTGGAGGACCCCTCTGCCCGCCCAGGATAGCCCCCCGGGAATGCACACTTGCCACGTGCCAGACCAGAGGACACGGAACACAAGATTCTCTCCAGGGCGCCTGTCTGAGCCTCAGCTGGCCACCTGGGACTTGGGGGGGGGCAGCCAGCCTCCCAAGGGAACTCCTTTTCTCTCGAAACTGCCCACCAGTACCTGACTCGGACCTACCTTCTTCCACAGACGTGTTCCCTAGGAGGATGTACTCTCCGTGGCCGCGGGACAGCACCACCCCCAAACTGTGGAGAGCGGAGAACTCACACAGCGAGTGGCCACCACCCAGCCGCCAGCTCCTGGGGACCTCCATTCCAGGCTGGAGCGTTCCACACCCATGTGTTCACATGCACAACACACCGTTTGCCCCAAGCTCACCAGCTGCAGGGCACCTAAGAGAACTTCAACTTCAATTCTTTCATCTTACAAATGGGGCATTACTTTACGATCTTTCCGTAGATTGTCATTTAATCTATAATACCACGGAGAAGTAGCTACTATTGTATTATACAAATGAGGAATCGAAGGCCCAGAGTGGTTAAGGAGTTTGATTAAGGTCACACAGCCTGTCAGTGGTAGAGTGGGGGGTTCAAACCAAGCAATTTGGCCCCAGAACCTGCCCAGGAGGCCTCACTGGCAAAGCAGGTCTCGATACTGTTTCCTGAATGGAGACCGAGGCCTTGTTCTGTTACCGCAGTTAGCCAAGTAAGTAAATCCATACCCCAAACTTGGAAGCCTACTCTGAGCCGTTGGTATTCATGAGCCACTCACCTCCCTCCCTGCAAATAAAACATGGGTCCCTTACCTGAAAGGGGTGTCACTGATGTCTGTGAAGAAGTAATCATTGGTCAGGAACAGGACTCTTTTCTGAAAGAGCAAAGGAGAAACAAGTGTTAGGTGGAGAGAGGCGCCCTGACCGTGCCCCGACAGCCTCCCTAGAAGCCCTTGGGGTTCCATCACTTTGTCCCACCTCCCTCACTTCTCGGTCCCTTTCCTCCCTGCCCTACAGTTCCTCATCTTGCTGACACCCTTGGCGGAGCCAGCAGCTGGCCCAGAAAACCCCGCCCGTGGGCGCTGAGGGGCAGCAGGAGCAGGGCTAGACCTGTGGAGTCAGAGGGGCGGCCGGCCGGCGTGACTACTGGACACTCACATGTGGGACTGAGGTAGGGGTGTTCAGATCCTAGTTCACTTTAGTGACCATCAGGTTAAGTTGCACAGGCGCCACCCCCAAGCTCCCTGTCTCTGAAGATAGTTGAGGGGCACAGTTCCTCCACCACCTTCTCCCGAGGCCACCGCTTGCTTTGCAGCTTTCCCTTTCAAAGCTGTTGCTGTTTTGCTTTCAGTTAACACGGGAGACTGAGGCCGGCAGGCGGTGCACACAGCGGTGAAGGCTCTTGGCCTTCGCTGGGCACACACAGGCGAGGCTAAGCCCCTCCCAGCCACTGACAAGCTCGGGAAGATCTAGGCCTCCCTGTTCTCCAGGATTCACCACAGCTGCTCTTGCCTCAGGCTGCTGTGAGGTTGAGGGTGATAGGGCGGGTACAGGGAAGCAGGGTTTGCTCCGGGCTCTGAAGTTCTGTGGCTTGTCCATGTAGGCACAAATTTGCATCACTGAGAAAGCTACAAGAAGTGTTTGGCTCAGAAGCTGTTCATATTTCATTCATCTCCTTGTGTAACTGGGTGGTCCCTAGGAGAAGGGAAGTTCCAGGTTCCCTGCCCCACCCAGAAGGAGGGTGGAACTGAGCAGAGAAAAAGGAGAGAGAAGAAGAGAGAAGGAAGGCAGACGGAAGGCAGATGGAGAAGGAGACCTGAGGAAGCCACATGGAGCAGCAAGCATGTGATGAAGAAACCGGCCTTGTTTCCTGACCCTGGACTGGTTAAGGCAGATGTGGGTGAGATACCTGTAGGGAGGTGACTATGGCAGTGTTTATATTGATTTTGATTTTGCTCTTTTCCTCCCAGATTTGTCTGGCCATTTCTGACCCTTTTCCATGGGTCCCGGCCAGAAGGTGCTTTAGTCTTGTGGCAGCTTTCAGGCCTTGCTTTGGGCCAATCCCTTTTGGGTTGACTTTTGCCCACGAGGGGATGGGTAACTTCAGGTGTTTGATTTAGAAGTTATATTCTTTGTGTTTCATATTGTATATTCACTGTATTAAAGTCACTTTTCATTAAAGCTTTATATGTTTTGTCTTGTTGCGGCGGATGGCAGAACCCACTTAGAGCAGGCAGGTTTTGGGGCTTCAGGGGTGCCTCTCTCTGAATTGAGGTGCCCTATAACACTTGCATTTTGGAAACTGGAGTAAAATGATGGAAGAGATGCCCCGGGAAAGGGGTGGCAGGCAGAGGTTTGACTTTCAATCACACAGGAGAGAACCACCCTCTTCTACCTGTCTCATCCCAGGGATGCCTCCAGGGGAGGAACTGTCACCTCCTGGCTCCAGTTTTCTCCAGTTTCCCTCCCCTGCCTATAAAGACTGGTGTGCAGGCCAGAGCTGCAGGGTGGGTGGAGGATTCACCAGAGACAGAGTGGGGAGAAGAACAGGCAGATTGACTGAAACACACTGCTGAGGGGAGTGGCGGGTGAGACAGGAGAGGTCTGCCGCGCCGTGTGGGTCACTCCCTGGCCGGGGGATCGAACTCATGCTGCAATGGCTGTGGACAGCTTCACAGTGCTGCTCTTAAACCCCTTGTGATACCAGGGAGGGCCCATCATGATTACTCTGGCTTTTTCTTATTGTATGTACTTTTTCGTGCCTAGATTCTTGTGCTTCAGCACAGTGTTTTAAGGTCCATCTATACCGGTGAGTCGGCGTTCCTTCCCCTGGCTCAGCAGCGCAACAACCTGGGGTCCTGCCAGTTTGTGTCAACATTCACCTAGCAAAGGACATCTTGGGTGTTTCCAGTTTGCAGTGATAATAGCTAAAGCTGTGTTAAACACTTTTCAACAACTCTTCTTGTGGATATATGTTTTTATCCCTTTTGGTAAATACCTAGCAATGGAATTGTTGAGCCATATGCTAAACATATGTGTATAAAAACCCGACAAACAATTTTCTAACATTTTCCACTACACTAGCCAAGCAGAGAGTTCCAATTGCTCCACATCTTTGCCAGAATCTGGTGTTTTGGCTCTTTTGCATCTTAGCCATTGTAGAGGGTGTGAAATGGAATCTCAAGGTGATTTTAACTTGCATTTCCCTGATGACTGAAGGAGCTGAGTGTCTTCTCATGGGCTTTATTCAAGTCTTTTGTCCATTTTCCATTGAGTGCTTAGTCTTTTTGTGGATATTTTATCTGCACTTTTAATGTCTTCTGGATACAGACCAGAATCAGTGATAAATTGTCTCTTTTCATTTTCTTAATGATGTCTTTGAACTTTTTACTTTGATGAAATCCAACTTGCCAAATTTTATTTTGTGTGTTGTGCTGTTGGTGTTTGGCTTAAGGAATCTTTGCACTAAGGAAGTGGCAGTGAGACTGTCTCGTAGAGATTTACCTGTCAGCCTTTGAGTTGTGGCTTTTACACTGAAGGTCATGCTCCAGCTCCAATCACTTTTTGTGTACAGTGTCACATTCATTGTGTTTCTTTTTTTCATACATTTACTTGGTTGTTTCAGCACTATTTATTGAAAGATTTCCTTTCTCCATTGATTTACCAAGGTATCCTGATTGGATGATGAAATTGATGATATGTAAGTTATTTCAGGGTTCTCTGTTCCATTCCATTGATCCTCATTCTGTTCTTATCTCAATGCCATGCTGTTTGGTTCATGTAGTTTGGTTACTACCTTTTTAGTAAAGTTTCAGGTCAGGGAGGATGAGTCATCCAAATTTGTATTTTTCCTTTTCAAGATAATTTTGTCTATGTTACAACCTGTACATTTTCATGAAAATATTTGAATCACCTTTTTTTACTATCCTCCTTTATATCTAAAAGACTGCTTAAATTTTAATTGAGATTGAATAGATCAATTCTCAGAGCATGGGTATCTTCACAACATCATTTTTACAACTCACAAAGAGTGCTATTTTACTTAATTTTTCTATCTAATATTTGTATTAATTATTCTTTGATATATTTTCTAATGTTATGTAGTTTTTAGTACAAAGGTTATAAATGTTTTTGTTAAATTCATACCTCAGTATTATATATTGCTTGATGCTTGGAACTTAAAAAATAATTTTACTTTCCTCTTATAGCTGCTATATATCAAAATGCAATTGATTTTATGTAATAGTAACCTTGTATTCTATGCATTTGCTAAATTTACAGACCAGCTATTTTGGAATTTTTCTATGAAACAATCATACGTGAATGTTAACTGATTGCTTCTTCCTTTCTTATGTCTGTGCCTTTGTTTTGTTTTCTTGCCTTATTGCAAGGATAGATACTTTTAAACTCCAGGTCAATGTTAACTAGAGGGTAAACAGAAGTGGTGAAAGTAGATGGCCTTATTTTATTCATGTTGGAGAGGAAAAGTTCATTATTGCATGATCAAAAGTTAATTTTTTCATAGATGCTGTTTTTGATCATAGTTTTTTTTTTAACAGATTAAGGAAGTTTCCTTCTGTTCCTAGTTAAATTTTGTCAAATGTTCTTTCAGTGTCTATTGAGATAACCAATAAAGTGTTTCTTCTCCTGTAGTCTGTTAATGCAGTCAATTACATTGGTTGATTTTTTTTTTTTTTGAATGTCAAATTAGCTTTACCTTCTTGGGCTAACTTTGCTCTGTGCTATTGTTGCCATAGATCTTACATTGCATACATTACAAAGCCCACATACAATGTCAACATTTTGCTTAAGTAGCCAGTTGTCCTTTGGAGGAGTCAGAAGAATAAACAAAACCCTCTGTTAACCCACATATTTACTATTCTCAGTGAGGTTCATTTCCTCATGTAGATCTGAGTTTCCATCTGTGTCATTTTTCTTCATCCTGAAGAAATTCCTTAAGCATTTCTTATAGTGCAGATTTGATGTGATGGGTTCTAATTTATCTGAAAATGTATTTTTTTTCATTTTTTTCTGGCTTGATCAGGTCATTTCACATGACCCCACAGGTAACACAAGAGAACTTTCCCCCAACATTTTCTTTCTGTATTCACATTGGATCATTACTATTTGTCTTCAAGCCACTGTCCTTATCCCCTACATCTGTTTTTAAGCTGATGCAGTAAAAAATTCATTTCAGATATTATTCTCTTCAGTTTTAGGATTTCCACTGGATTCCTGTGGTGGTTTTAGGCTGTGTCAAATGCACTAACCTGTGTCCACATTTCCCAGACTTACTTCCCTGACCAGTTCCAAGTTAGAGTGGTCCAAGGAGGAGCTTGCAGGACATGTGCGAGGCAGAGGGGAAGCAGCAGTCATGTCCCACTCAGAAGCGAGTCCAGGGTGCCGACCACTGCTGTGCTCTGGATGGTGGCCTCCCCTTCCTGGCATGGAGAAGCAGCCAGCTTCAAAACTTCCCAGCTGCGTGGGGTCTTGTCCTTCAGTCTCTGAAGAGAAGTGGCTGTGAAAGTCGGTGTCTCTGCACCACAGTCATCGCATGCCGGCTGGGCCATCAGTGGAAAGGTGAGTGGGGTCAAGTGCAGGGAAGAGTCAGAACAAACAGGAGCCCGTGCACACTGACCAAAACCCACATCTGCCTCACCGGCTCTTCCCACAATGCCGCAGGTCCGCTGTGAGGGCTGAGCCTGTGCCCGGAGCTGTGGGCTGGCGCTGAAGCCTGCTGCTTCTCCCGCTCGCCTCTCTGAAAGTGACCTGCCTGGTCTCAGGGACTGTGAGTTTGTGAGTCCAGCTGGGGCTGCTGCTGTCCTTGGTGATGGCCCCACAGCTGCCCCGGGGCCCAAAGGGGCGGGGGAGTAGGATTCAAGTCAAATGCCCTGCAGGTAACGACGAAGCCTGCAGGGTGACTTGAAGGTTACCAGACATCCCCCAATACTTTGAGAGAGCTTCCTTTGGCCTAGGCCTGAAGGCTGTTTTTGCTCAAGGGCAAGCTTCTCAGGTGAGACCACCACCACCACCATGGGGTGGACAGGCAGGCCTGTGAGGGATGGACTGGCAGGCTGGCAGACCACAGGGCTGTTGGCAAGTCTCTAACAGGGAAACAGGCTGGGGAGATGGTTGGTGAGAAACAGAATGTACCATCAGTTACAAGAGTGGCTGTCGTGATGGGTCAGGGCAGCGAGGGCTGGACGCTGCTGTGGGTCCCCCTCACCCACGCTCCTGGGTGTGGCAGCTAAAAATGGAGGGAGGGAAATGGAGGGAGGGGCCCTCCCTGGTGGCGCAGTGGGTTAAAGCACAGCACTGAGAATCTAAAGCCTCTTCCACATGAGTTCAATTCCCGCCTGCCCCGGAGGTGACCACATGGCGTGGCAGACCTCTCCTGACCCGCCCGCTGCTCCCCTCAGCAGTGTACTTCATGGATCTGCCTGTTCTGTTTCCCGCTCTGTCTCTGGTGAATCCTCTCGCCACCCCTGAGCCTCTGGCCTGTACCCCAGTTCTGTATGCACAAATAAATAAATCTTAAAAAAAAAAAAATGAGGGAGGACATGGTTGAGCTATGATTCTGTGGGGGCGGGGAAGAGGAGAAAACAATGAAATTTTACGATGGGCTATAAGTCTTATTCTACAGACTCTTGGGATTTTTTTTTTAATATTATAATATTTATTTTTATATCATTTTGTGCCTTTTTCCAGCTCAACTGCAATCCCATGGACTTCCCATCACCCATTCACCCATGAGCCATCACCACAGTCCTGTGCATTTCCCCCCTCTTGGGAGGACCCTTATGGCGGCTGCAGACTGAGGTGAGAACTCAGGGCCAGGCCTGGAGAAAGACCTTCCTCAAAGTGGTTAAGAGGGTGCTGCCTACCCCCAGACACACGGGGCCTCAGCCTGACCATCTAGGTGACTTCCGGCGAGCCCTGGACTCTCCGGATTTCCTCATCTGTGAACTGCAAAGCCCATCACGGGCTGAGTGTTAAACGCGCGATCAAGTGCTTAACCCGATGTCTAACTAGTGCCAGCTGCCAGTCATGTAGTCATGGTGGTAATGAGGGAGCAGAGAACTAGCTGGCTGCAGGAGCTGGCTGGTGAAGGCTGGTTGGAAAGTAGCAGACCGAGGCTGGGCACCGACGGAACAGAAGGCGGCCGGCCGCTGAGCCAGCAGGCAGAGGCTGGTAACCACAAGAGGCGCAGAGAGGTACACAGTAGCCTGGGGTGTCTTCAGCAAAGGGAGATAGTGGGAAGCACCAGGACAGGGAAAGTCCCCGTGAGAGATTACAAAAGGAAAGCTACCCGTGCGCCTCCCCAGAGCCCTCCTGGCAGGAGTCTCTCTTGCAATAAACCCGAGCTTGCTAATCTTTAGTTTAGTGTGTCAGTGATTGTTCCTCAACAGCTTCCTGGACATAAGAACCCACCCGATCGGCCACAGTAAGGTCGGTGTGCCGGAACACGTCCATTCTGGTCACGGTCATCACGGCCCCGCCTCTTTATGGGAAAGCACCACCCTCCAGGATGTCTTTGCTAAACTGCAGCTTTAACCTGGTTTGTAGCAGCAATGGGCAAATTTCACAGGAATGGGCAGAGACGTCAGGACATGTTCGGATGGCCTGCTTCTGGCAGGCCTCTGGCTTGGTGGCTTGAGAATTGTGAGGACGGCCTGAGAAACCCCGGTCACCGGAAGCAATGGACGAAAGGCCAGTGACGCCCACATCCTTAGTGGGTCTGGATCTGATAGCGGATATCAGATCTATCCTTACTGGCCATGGGCCTCAAGCACGTTACGGTTTTCATGATAGCCTCAACGCTAGTCTGAACTTCCGTGCTGTGGCAGGTTGGATCACCACAGCTCCCTCAAGTATGTGTGTGTGGGCCGGGGGGGAGGGGGGGCTTGCAGGATGAGTGGGAAAACGCGTGGGGAAAACCTCGACTTCTTTGGATGAGGAGTTTCTGTCTGACAGCAGTGATACCGCTCAGTCTGCCTCAAGGAGTCTCTGCTTGGTCCAGAGCTTTAGAAAGCAAGAAGATGTCACAGAATTCAGAAACTGGTTCCCGTGAATATCAGCCCAAGCCCAAAAGAAAGGCAACGAGCTGCTTTTGTGTCTCAATGCTTTCTTGTTTGGCTTCCATGGGGGTCTGTGTTTGTGGAAGAACTTGGGTCTAATTGTTGCAGACAGATGCCTGTGTTCTCTTAGCTGAGGCAGATGGGCAACGGGAGGAGGGGGTGGGGATGGCTCCGAGGGAGGAGGTGACATTTGTAAATATGTCAAGGGACAATGCAATTCAGCTCCAGTGCACTGGAATCTTCTACATGAGGATATGTACTGATCTCGTGTCCCTGACGTGCAGCCTGTGAGGACAGAAATGGCCCCAGCGAGGGTCTCCACCCCTGAGGGTGTGAATGAAATTCAGCTACAGGGAGTAGCAGTGACTTCCACCCTCTTCCATGGAACATGTTTTGCAAGAGCTGCTAACAATTTGCAAAATTAACCGTCACTTTTCTCCCTTCCATCATAAACAATGAAAGGGCCAGATAGCAGGCAGCATAAGGAAGACAGAGGAGTGGTAAATGGCTTGGCTAACCTACGGCCTTGCTCAGCGGTCTCCCTGACCCAGGCAGCGAGAGGAGTAAGGCCTCCTGGACCGGGACGCGGCGGACACCACGGGGATAGGCTTGCGGAACCAGCTCTCTGGGCCACAGCGAGCATTTGGGCTTAGTGCTGACTCAGTTATGCCCCTTGCCACTACCCCAAACCCCAACAGCTGCTACGGCCCTGGGACCAGACCCCAGCCTCCTCCTGTGAAGCGCCTTACCCCTCTGTCCAGCGGAACCTTCACGTCCAGAGTGAGAGACCCTGTCTCCCTGTTGATCATGGCTGTTCTCAGCTTCAAGAGGAAAGAAATGGTGTCAGCCCCTTGGCCCACACTGGATGGCAGAAGGTTCTGAGCTTTACTGTCCAGATTGGAGAGATGCCTAGGAACACTGTGGGCCCTTCCCTTTTTCCTGAACAGAAAACCAGGAGGGAAGATAGACCTGATTCTAAGATCCCTGTAGCTTGTAATTCTGCATACTCACCAAGCTCATGTGTGGGGGCCCAGTCAAGCTTCACACAGGGTGTGAGCAGTGGGGTGTGGGGTTCCACCTGAGTGGCCCAGGATGTCACTGAGACATACCTGCCCTAGGACTGAAACCCTGTGGCCTGCAGCCACATGCTCATCCATGTCAGAAATTCTCGTGGTCCAGGAAGGTGTTGTATTTTTGTATCAATAAAAGAAATGAAAGAATTGCCCATTCTAGGCATTGCCACTGACTGGGGCTGGGAAAGTCTCTAGTGGGGGGTTGTGAGGTTGGTGGCATGGCCACAGCCCTCAGCTCCCCTGGGGCTTGGCTGTGGAGCAGAAGAAACCCCTCCTCCTGCTCCCCTCCCCCAACCCCCGACTCTCCACACTCACAATCTCAGCTCGGTCCTCCCACTCCACTTCGGAGAGATCCACGCTGTTGTAGTTGGGTTTGGGTCTCAGCTTCTTCCCATCTCTATACTGGAACAGGTAGATCAGGAAGAAAACGTGAAGTTAGCAGAAGGCCCTGCTCAAGCTGCGGCTCTTCTAGAAAGCCTTTGGTGTACGTTCATGAAATCAGAACCTCTCCGTGACTCCTCAAGGTCATCTGGGCCCAACTGCCACCCAAGCCTCTTGCCAATCTTTGCGACAGATGGTCCGTCGGCCTCTGAGAGGCTGTTTCCCTGTTTTGTGAGTCAGCTAGTCATGGTCTGGACAGCCCTAACTGTTAGAAACTTCTTTGTGCAGCGTTGAAATCTGTCTCCTTCTAACTTTGTACCGGTGGGTCTTCATTTTTTCCCGGAGCTGCACAGACATATTCCACCTGACAGCCCTTACATTTTTGAACATGTTTGTCTGCTGAAACTTCGCTTCTCCGGGTTTGCCTCCCCCGCATGGAGCCGTCTCACTCCCAGGACTATGTTTGACCTTATCAGCGTTACTGCCACAACCGAACCCCAGGACAGAGGTCAGCCTTTCAGATGGACCGGTGGGGTGTGGGGTGTAAACGGGGTGCCCAGAATAGTACATGGTGTTCACTGCTGCCCGGTTCTGCGGGTTCCCAGGTGCTCGCTGTCCCGACAGCTCAGTCCAGCTGTCACTTGTGCTCCCTTGGCTTCCACTTGTGGTGCAGTCAAACTACACCCCGCAGTTCTATGCTCGGGCTTTGACAATCTGGCAGAACTTTCCATGCAACTTAAATACATTTTGTCTTGTTCGTTTCAGCCTATTGTTTGATTTATATATTCGTTTGTAAGATGTATTTATTTATGCATACAGATCTGGGGTACAGACCAGAGGTGTCGGAGGTGAGAGGATTCACCAGAGACAAAGTGGGGAGCTGAACAGGCAGATGGATGAAGTACACTGCTGAGAGGAGTAACAGGTGAGACAGGAGAGGTCTGCTGTGGCATGTGGATCACCTCTGTGGCCGGGGATCGAACTGGCACTGAAGCGGCTGCAGCCACCTTCGCAGTGCTGCGTTTTAACCCCGCTGTGCCATCAGGGAGGGCCCAGTTTTTTTTTGAAGATCGATTTATGCTTGCAGAACAGGGGTACAAGCTAGAAGTGTGGGGGGTGAGAGGATTCACCAGAGACAGAGTGGGGAGCTGAACAGACAGATCAATGAAATACACTGCTGAGGGGAGCAGCGGGGAGACAGGAGAGGTCTGCCGTGCCCTGTGGGTCAGCTCCTGGGCTGGAGATGGAAGTTGCGCTGAAGCAGCTGCAGCTTTGCGGGGCTGTGCTTTAACCCGCGAAGTCACCACAGCCTATTGTTTTAGAAGACTATTTTCTGAGCACTAATTTTTTTCACTTAATGTATTCACCATACCTTCCAGACTTTGTGGCATCTGCCTTTTGGGTTTTCATCTTGTTAATAGAATATTTGATTGGGATAGAGCCAAGGACAGACAGATTCTGCAGTGCCTAATAAAGACCTCCCTCCAGCTTGACACAGAGCCGTTCATCAACACTCTTTGAATGTTATTATTTTCTGGCCCTGCTTTCTCTTTGTCTCATTCTTGGATGCCAAGACAGCTATCAAGAGTTATCAACTACTAGATGTCCCTAGGTTTAGTTTAGTAATCCTATCAAAAAAGGAAGGGGATAGTTTATTATCAGGCTCTGTTAAGAATTAATCCCAGCATGTCCTTTTAGCAGAAGGAGACCCCTGAAGATGCTTGAATGGTTAAAATCCTACCAGTGTGCCTCTTACATTTATTTTTTAAAAAAGATTTATTTATTTATGCATACAGAACTGGGGTACAGGCCAGAGGCTCAGGGGTGGTGAGAGGCTTCACCAGAGACAGAGTGGGGAGCAGAACAGGCAGAATGGCAAAGAACACTGCCGAGAGGAGCAGTGGGTGGGTCAGGAGAGGTCTGCCGTGCCGTGAGGGTCACCTCCGGGGCTGGGGATCGAACTTGCACCGAAGAGACTACAGCCAGCTTGCAGTACTGCGTCTTAACCTGTTGCACCCAGATTTCTTTTTAAGAAAGCTTTCTCATTTCTTGCCTGTCCAGGAGAGCTGTCATAAAACAGCCACAACAGAATAGGCTGACCTAAAACTCAGGGGGCCCTCAGCTCGGCTGCCCCTACTTCTCATGTGAGTTTTGCTTTGCACCCCTTGGGTGGGCGCCTGGAGTTCTGCTGGTGCCACAGACTCGACACCGGACAGTGGGATGACAGGCTGAGACACGCGTCAGCGCTGTGTCCCACGGGCAGCTGTCCACTCTGTCCCTTGCTCTCCCAGCTGTTCATCAGCCCACACGTGTTTGCCATATCGCTCTGGCTTGGTCATGTACAGTCTGAAAGCAGGAACCATGACTCACTCCCCCCACCCCATGTTGCCCATTGGATTCCTGAAGGGAACCGTTGTGTGTTAGGGTTTTAACTTCTTATGAACTATCCTCAGATCCCGTAGAAAGAAGCCAAGGTAAATCAAATCTGTACCTACCAGGGGTCGGAGGTCAGGATGTGCCAGGATGTAGCCATTGTTCGTGTTCAAAAAGGCGTATCCATGCACTCCGAGCTAGCAAAGACAGGTTGGGGAGCATGAAATCTGCTGAAATGGAGCGAGTGGGGCGTGGGGCTGTGGAGCGGGTAAAGATGGCAGCTCGCAGCTGCGCGTTTTCCAGAGGGCGTTGAACCAGGGCAGCGCCACGCCTCTAGCTACTTGGTTTAAATTCCTTTCCAAACTCTCGGCGGGTAGCTACACAATGCCCATCACCTGGCCTCTTTCTTAACACACATGTGAGGTGATTTAAGGATATAATCTCACTTGCTTCCAAAAGAGATTGAGAAACTGAGGTACCAGGAAGGGAAAGAACTTACTGAAGGCCACAGCAAAGGCTGGGCGGTGGTGGGAGGGTCCCAGGCTGCAAGTTCTGGGCTTGCACTGCCTGGGGCAGGAGGGAGCTGCCAGTCCCAGCTCTGAGTGAGGGTGGGGGTTGGGTGAGGGTGGGGGAGGGTGTGGCTGTGCTGCCTGCAGAGAGGCCCCTGAGCCCTGGGGCTGCTCTTAGGGAATTTGTGACCCCCCTTAGGGACCTGCCCTACAAGGCTCACCTTGTACCTGGGAGCCAGCTTCATGAGCTCCCTCAGCGTCACGTCAGAGCCCACCACGCCCAGGAGAATGCCGTGGGATCGCTGGAAGGAAATGCCAGGGTCAGAGGAGACCAAGCCGTGCTGGGGGGGGGGGGGCGGGTGGCACAGGGGCGGGGTGGGGGGCTGTGCTGGGCCCTCAGCTTTTCAGGGCTTAGAAAAGGAGGCCACTGGGGCTTTCACATACTCTGCATTTAGAGAGCACCGTGGAATAAAAATCCAGGGGAGGCCCTGGAATTATCTCGACTGCCAGGAAGACTAATGCCCAATGTTAATATTTAAGTTGAAATATTTAAATGAAATACAAAGTCGAATGAAATATTAACCTTTCTAGAGGAGACTCAAGAGTCGGGACCCAAGGGGCCCTGATCTGTGGATGCCACCAGACACACGGGGCCGCTGGCCGAGGGAGGACGGAGGTTCTCGAAAATCCCTCACAAATTTGGTCTGTCCTGGTGGGCTAAGTGCAGTTTTGCTAGAAGGCTGGCAGGGGCCTCTCTAGCACTGTATCCCCCAGGCAAAGCAGTGGGGTGACCCCAAGCTGAACCCCTCACCCAATCAAGAGATTCTGAAGCAGCCAGTTGGGCCCAGGGCCTGCACCCTGCATTTCAACCCCTCCCAGGGTGGCTCTAATGCCTGCTGACCTAAGGACGCCAGTGGTGCCCTGGTCCTAAGGAACAGCTACTCACCGTCTCGTTCTTTTTGCTGAACACAGGCATGGCCACCGTGGTGAGGAGCATCAGGCTCTGTGTCTGTGAGCTGAAGAGCTGCCAGGGAGCAGAGCAGAGCCCAGAGGACTGAGGGACCACAGGCGGGAACCCACGGCCACGTGAATGCTCAGTGTCACCCTCCCACAGCAGGAGAAACCCCTCAGGGAGTTGTCCTTCTCTACAGAAGGACATAAATGCTGTCCAGAAATGCTGGATGAGGGAGATGGGCTCAACGGGGCCCTGGCGGACTGCGCTAGACTAGGAGCTCCGCTCCCAGGCAGGCGCGCTAAGCTCTCTCACCCCAACCACGTAATGCCACGCGTGGCACCTTGCAGGCCATCTCCTGGGTGCCCAGAGCCACGTGTAGTCCCCACTGTGGACTTGAGTTTGGCGTAAACTACAGTGCATAGCCATCTGCAAACCCAGGTGCCCGCATGAGGGTGGCGGAGCAAGGGCAGGCTGTGGGTGGCCGTCGTCGGCCCTGCGTCACGCCTGGGACAGGCCCACACCTGTGTCTGCACACAGAACCCAGAGCCAGTGATGCCCGGGCTCGAGCCGGCCCGCCTCCCTGACCACTTATCCCGCTGTGCCCATTCCAGCCACTTCGGAAGGGGGCTCTGCACGGGCACCCTGCTTTGTCACAGAGATAGACCCCAGCCAGCAAGGGAGACAGCTACACTGATATCTGACCTTCACCAGGATAATGAAAGGGGTTGCTGAGCCATGGGCTGCTGCGTAGACGCTTCTTGGAGCAAGAAGCCTCTAGTCTCTTCCCCCTTCCTAATCTGATGGTTTAGAGTTTGGAAGTCAGGCTTTCTGGAAGTGAGGGGGTCTCAGTGCCTAGAGTTCCACTGTCCCACTTGGACAAAGAGGACACTTGGGGTGGCCAAGAGGACCACAGGGAGGGAGCCAGGTTCCCACTGACCAGGGAGTTCCCTGCCAGTCTGGACCTGCCAGCTCCAGACTTCTTTGACATAAGGAAATGCACTTGACTCACGGAAGCACAAGCTTCAGGTCTCTAAGTCCCAGACTAATATGTCATGACAGAAGCAAGTGGCCACATGTGATGTGATGTGAGAGGTGCCAGGAAGGCTTCTCTTCCCCCAAACATCCATCCCCCTGCCTCCTGGGTCTGCTCTGCTGTGTACATCGGTGCGGCCCACAGGCGGTCTCTAAATATGCAGAGGCTGAGGGGGGAGACCGGGGAAGCCCTGGTGTCTTCTTCCTGCAACTGGTGAGGTTATGGACCTTTCTTCCCATAACAGTAGGGAGAGAGAGATGAAGGAGATGAGACAACAGGAAGGAGGAGGCTGGGAGTGGAGCCGAGGAGCTCTGTCCTTGGGGGCAGCACAGGACCTGCCAGTCAGCCCAGAGCCTTCCCTTCCTTGCATTGTCTCCTGCAGTGTGGTGGTCTGCTCGCTCCCTCCTGACCCGGGAGCCGCCTCTCACCCCTGGGGTAGTGCCGGAGCAGGGATGGGCCCCACCTTGCTATCCATGTAGGCTTCGGTCCAGATGATGTCATGGTCATGGTTGATGACCATGGGGCGGCTGAGCACATGCAGGTACTCCATCACGTTCTCCTGGGTGTCTGCCAGCGTGGAGATCTGTGTGTAGTAGCCTGGGGAGAGGGGGGCCCAGCTCACCGCCGATGGCTCGTGGCTGGGGCCTTTGCTGGGAACTGCTCTGGGCTGGGGAACTGGCCCCCCAAGCTCATCCCTCCCAGTGCAATGGGGGAGGTGGGAGCTGGAAGCCAGTGGTGCTGTGGGGTACAAAGGCTGTTCCCCAACTTGGGCAAACTCAAAGGGCCTTCCCAATCCAGACCTGGCATGAGAATAGCTGAACCTCACCTGTGAGGGCCTTGAAGGTCAGCTTCTCCCACTCAAAACGCTATCCTGCTCACTTCCTTACCGGGGGACATTCCAGAGCACCCCCTCCTGCCTGCAACTCCAGCTCAGGGCGTGTTTGGGGGAGCTTGTTTTAAGTCAGCCACACACACTTCTACCCTCACCACCTCCTCCTTCCTGGGACACTGTCCTTCTCAGCTGGGGAGGGGTGCTGTGACCCCTGCTGTAGCCACAGTGATAGTTAACAGAGCAGATGCTTACAAGGCTGCGGATGACATAGCACCTGTATGTGCCTGCACTTCAGAGAGCGGAACAGCTTT
This sequence comes from Condylura cristata, assembly GCF_000260355.1. Taxonomy (NCBI): domain Eukaryota; kingdom Metazoa; phylum Chordata; class Mammalia; order Eulipotyphla; family Talpidae; genus Condylura; species Condylura cristata. Next base: position 9,582,241 of record NW_004567135.1, on the reverse strand, counting down.
CAATTCCCAGCCACCTCTGGCGTGGGTCCTTTGCACACGCTAGTCCCCTGTCAGGAGTACTCCTTCAGCTCTGTATGTCCAATGGGCCCCTATGAGTTCTTTATGTCTCAGTTTAAAGACCCCTTCCTCCGGAAAGGCCTCCCTGCAGCCCCCCACATGGCATCAGTGTCTCTCCCAGCTCTCCTCAGCTCCCTGCGTGGTCTGTGACCCTTTCCCTGATAGTGCATTTCAGGTTCTATTATCACTGGCGGATTACATGTTGATCTCTCCTGGTGGACAGTAGCAAATGTAAGATTAAGTTCATCCTGAAATCCAGTTGATTCTGGAAACTTTACGAGGCACATAGTAGATGTTTAATAAATTTTGGCGATTTAAGAAAACCCAACCTGGGGCCCTCTCTGGTGGTGCAATGGGTTAGAGCGCAGCCTATGAGACTATCTGCAGCCACTGCAGCACGAGTTTGATCCCCCGCCAGGGAGCTGACCCATGGTGCAGCAGACCTCTCCTGTCTTACCCACTGCTTCCCTCAGCATATTTCAGTCCATCTGCCTGTTCTGCTCCCCACTGTGTCTGGTGAATCACCCCACCCCCTGCACATCTGACCTGTACCCCAGACCCCAGTTCTTGTATGCATAAATAAGTAGATCTTAAAAAAAAAAGAAAGAAAAGAAAAGAAAACCCAACCTGGCATTACAAAGTCCAAGGTTTTGGTTCTGGCTGGAGACGGATAAGAACTGTTTGCACAGACAACAATGACTGTGTTTTGTCTGAGAGCAGAACCAGAATAAATAAATAGGCTTAGCCTCAAGGAAGAGGAATGGAGGCTGGACTCCCGGGAGCACTTATATTTAAATGTCAACCCAGCCGCTGACTCCTATTTCCGGTCCTGTGGTTTGTGTCAGACTTTTTCTGAAAAGCTAGCTCTCCTTTCTGCAGACAAAGATGGATGACGGCTAAGTTCCATTTCAGGTGACCCTAAGATTGATGTCCCTGCAGGAGTAACCAAGTATTTATGCATACTTTTACATGGAACAATCTACACGTTGTCTTGTTTTTTTCCAAGAAAGAGAGAGGCAGACGTTGAGACTCCACACACAGCTTCACCCCTCCATGGGGCCCCAAGCAGGCTGGGATGATGCTCCCCACCTGTGCCCAGGTGCCGCTCGGCTACAGGTGCTCCGCTCACCTGTGCCCAGGTGCCGCTCGGGCTGCAGGTGCTCTGCTCACCTGTGCCCAGGTGCAGGAATTCTGCTACCAGCCACTCACCTTTGTTGTTGCAAGCGATCCCCTTCAGGCGGTCAGCAAAGGTCACTTCTCTCCCAATAAGGTAAGTGAACACTCGAACCTAGCCCACAAGACACAGAGGGACTCAGCAGCCACAGTTGTTGGCCATGAGCGGTACTAACGCCATCTGGGGGAGTTTTAATGTCAGGCACTGCGGCCTTTGGATTCTCGCTCTCACTCCTTTCGATCAAAAAGACCCCGAGGCCCCGACAGCAGCAGGACTTGCCAGGACCCTGGTAGACAGAGGCAGGGTCACAGCCTGCTGTTTCCAGTCTCGATACCACATTCTGAGCCCTCTGGGCCAATCTCGATGCCCCGGTCCCCGTGATTTCCAACGGCAATAGTGGATGCATTACTGGGTGGTCAGCAGTGGCTCCAGCGGGCGGATCGTGTGAGCTCAGGGCAGGCCTGGCGATCTCATCCATGCCTGCGGGGCCCCTCCCCTCCCCCTTTACCTTCACCCAGAAAGTAACCTTGCGGTCCGGCCAGTTGTACTTCTCAAACACCGGCCCATAGTCCTCCACGGCCCCGTCGGTGATCAGCATGATGGCCTGGTTGCAGAGACTGCCTCGTCCAGCCTCCTGGAACTGTGTGGGGAGGGTGCAGGCGCCACGGCCTGGTCAGGAGCCGGTAACCCTGGGGCCCGACTCCCGCGGTGTCAGCCTCCCCTGGGCCTCCCCAGGTCGAGGGACCTGCTTCAAGATCTCGAAGGCTTCACTCAGGGCTGGCTTCACGATCCCCACACCTTTGACCACCAGCTCATCCACCAGTTGTTTGAAGTGCTGTTGAGAGTGGGAAATTAGAGGAGGGTCAGTGCAGCGAGCGGGCAAAGGGACTTTCATCTTTGGTCTTCATTTCCGAGTCATTTTAGCGTTATTTCCCAGAAGGACCCATGGCGGGACCCGCCGCTCCACGACCAGGCTAGTTCCACACCTGGAGACCTACAGATGTTCTCAAACGCCCCGGGAGAGTGAGAGAATGGCTGATGGGTGTGGACCCACCACTGCCACTGGAGGGGCGTCCGGGGTGAGCCCACCTAGCAGGCAGGACAGCCCTCCAGTGCCCGGTTCCCAGCCTTCTCAGTGCTCCGGCCTTTAACCGAACAGAGCATTTCACAAGGGACACCACGAAAGCTGCACGGGCTCCAGGCGGCTTCCCGAGGCAGCCTCAAAGGGCGCGAACCAGACCCGTCACCGACGGGTCTGCAGTGTGCAGATTTCTGTTCTCCTGGGGCTCAACCCGAGGGTTTGAATGTCTCCTTTTGAGGAAGCGTCTCGAGGTGACCATCACAGCGGGAAAGCCCTGGAGAGGCCAGGGGGAAGAACAGTCTGGAGTCAGCCAGAGGGTCCTGGGACGGTCACTCTGCTCCTTGTTCCCTGTCCACAGTGGGGTGCAGACCCTGCAGCTAGCAGGTGAGCTCTGTCTGCTGGCACCTTTGCAGGGAAACTGCAACCTACACGTGGTGGGGGGGTGGGTGGTGGGGGGCAGCAAAGGCACCAAGCCCGGCACAGACAGCCCCAGAGCAGTGGGCAGGGGTCCTCACCTCTCGGTTGTCTCGATCTGCCTGGACCAGGGTCCCCTTGAAACAAGGCTCAACGTAGCGGATGTAGTCGCTGTACTGGAGGGCCGGAGGGCAGGGCATGCGGTCAGTCCGGAAAGTTGAGATTCGGTGACAAAGGCCACCCACAGAGCAGTCAGGGCTTGGGGGCACCTGGGGGTGCCCTGGACTTTAGGGGTGTTTCTGAGAGAAGGCCTTAACGCTAAAATTCTCCTTCAAATCCTGGCCTTGGGCTTTTTTCTCAAGTGGCTACATCATTCGGTATCCATCCCTTGCTGGACACAGAGTGAAGTCATCGCAGGTGTCCTTTGTTCTCTGTCCCCAAGACCAGACTAAGTCCTTCCCCAGGAATCCTAGAGCTCTCCCCCACCCTGGGGTCTGGCTCTGTGCCTAACTGCTTTCTCCTCTTTCTCCTGCATTTATGGAGAGGGTCTTTTAGCTATCAACAGGGGGCGAGAATGAGCAGGAAAATGCCTTTACTCTCTTTTTCTTTTTTTAAAGATTTATTTATTTATACAGAACTGGGGTGCAGGCCAGAGGCACAGGGGCGGTGAGAGGCTTCACCAGAGACAGAGTGGAGAACAGAACAGGCAGATGGACGAAGTACACTGCTGAGGGGAGCAGCGGGGAGACAGGAGAGGTCTGCCACGCCTTGTGGGTCACCCCTGGGCCGGGGATCGAGCTCATGCCACAGCAGTGCAGCTGGCTTCTAGTGCTTTAGCCTGTTGTGCCACCAGGGAGGCCCCTGCCCTCTTTTCCTTAACCACTGTGCTCCCCACAGTTACACTTTGAATCTTCCTATCCTTCATCTGACTTCCTAGATCATTGGAAAGAGGGGGAGATGGTGCTGGCATCACAGTGGCTGCATGTCCTAAGGAGAATGTTGGGGTGTGCCAGGGGAAATGTCGGGAGTGACTGTCCCCCTAATGCTACTCCCCAAACAGCTGGAGAAGTGGAAGGGGGCAGAAGGGTTGGGCAAAAGGGCAGGTCCCCACCTCTGCAGAGTGGGCGAAGTGGCAGCTTGAATGTACCTTTAGCAGAGAGAAAAAACAGGCTAGCGATGGGCGGACCAGAGCCAGACCACCCTTGACTGAGTCCCGCTGTTCTGGGGCTGCTGCAGGTTGGGGCCCAGAATGGAGAGGAAGCTGAGGTGGGCCCAGAGTGATGGAAGCTCAGCTCTGGGATGAGGGGGCCTTTCTCACGGCCCCAGGACGACCATCTTAAAGTTAGACCATATTGCTTTGGCATGTCTTTGCAGGCGATAAGTGCGTGCCATGGACTATAAGCATTTTCAACAGTGTGACAGGTTGCTCCAGGCCCCCAGCACCCACTAGCTCCTTTCTCCTGATGTGTGCGGGTTTGGGAAGTAGGAGAAGGGGGATGTGATAAACCTGTCCTGTAGCAGAGTGCCCAGACTGACGTGAAGGATGTGGGAGGAGGGACCAAGCCGGTCTGTACCCAGGGCCGGCGGCTCTTCGTCCCCCTCACATCCCAGACTCTTCTGAGAAACTGACGGGATGTCAATTCAGAGAAATGGGCATTCACGTTTGCATAATATTGCAGAAACCTCCTGGGTTCCTGACGTCCATCCCTGGTGTGGCTCTAGGCGAGGCACCCAGCTTTAGAGAGGAAAAATCACTCAAGAGTGTAAAGTAGCGAGCGTATGTGTAGGTGGCTCAGGCAGCTGACATTGTTTTCTAGAACAAGACAGAGCTATTCTAGAAGTGGAAGGAGGAGCATTTACCGCAATGACATTGACAAAGTCATTCTCTCCCAGGGTGTCCAAGATGGTGGAGATGGTGTGCTTGGCAATTGCCATCTGCAGCCCCTTCATGCTGCCACTGGTGTCCACCACGATCACGATGTCCTTGGGCGAAGTGGCGGCTTGAATGTACCTTTAGCAGAGAGAAAAAACAGGCCAGCGATGGGTGGACCAGAGCCAGACCACCCTTGTCTGAGTCCCGCTGTTTCTATGCGTATTCTGGTTCAAGTGTATCCAGGGTTCAGGTCAACGCAACGCCAGGTTTTATCGTGTCCCATCATCACTCAGCATCGGTCTGAAGGATTCTGACCTGGGTAGCTAGACTGCCCGTGTAGTGGATCTGTCAGGTAGAGAAAGGTCAAGCCTGGGGGTCAGGCCTCTGCTTTGGCTCAGCCAGGGTCCTGGAGGGACCGGCAGGAGGAAGGGAGCCAATCGCCTATGGATTGTTCCAAGTCTCCCAGGGAGTAAGGAGGGAGAGGGCTGATGTGGAACCGGTTCAGTGAAATGTCATTGGCCTGGAGCAAGGCAGCTCTAGAGAGAAAGGAACGCAGCTGGCAACCCCCCTATATGTGTTCTACACACCTACACCCTGGGATGGGACGGGGGAGGGGTGGGGGGCAGGCAAGGCTGGAGGAGAACATGGCAAAACCCAAAGGTTACGCCCACCCCAGAGACCTCTCATCATGCGCTCACCAGCCTCGACTTACCAGCCTCGATTTCGGCAGTCGAAGGCAATGACCCCATTCTCATCTGGCGTCCATTTGATGCCTGGGGAAACAAAAATCTGCTCCCTCTACTAGTTCACGGGGCTGGGAGCTGGCGTCCAGGTAGCCACGACTCCCAGGCTGGGTGTGGGACCTCTAGATCACACCCTGTAAACTGAGGCAGGGGAAGGGGAGGCCTCCTCAGCACGCAGGCTGTCCAGCTCAAAAGCCAGTTTCACTGCACACGCAGAACCTCCAGACGGGGCGCCTGGGACTTATTTTCTGAGTCTAACCCTCCGGAAAGGTGGAGATTGGCTTCTCCAACCTTTGGACACAGAAGGGTCTTTTAGCAACTTTCTGGTTTCCCTCTCAGAAAAACAAGGCAAATGTTCGACCTCCCGGAGGGTGTGCTAAAATAGAACGATGGGTGAGAAATGGAAGGGGCGTTACTTTACATGGAAGTAAACAAAGGTAGAACAAAGGTGGTTGGTGGTTTTTCTTCTGTGTTTATTTGCGGCTGGAGGGCTTTCCCCTGGTAGCTGTATGTGGGAGCTGGTCACAGTAACTTGTGACTGTTCTACCACAGGACACTTCAAGTGAGTCCCCTTGTTTGTCCCTTCACCTCTCCTGTAGTGCTTGCTTTCTGTAGGATGAGCTTGATGTGGGCATCCCGGGGCTGGTTACCATGGTGTTTGAGGGTTTCATTCATTCATTAAGCGGCTAGTGATGGAAACAGGCATATCGTGCTGTGAGGAGCACCAGGTGTGGCCAGGAGGGCCGGTTTGCTCCTGGGGCCTGAGTGTGATGCGACCTCCTGGCCCCAGAGAAGAAGCCCCGAGTCCCATCGTCCTCACCTGGGTAGATCCTGAAGAACCCAGTGGAACTGCCGAAATATTGCCAGGTCAGCGTCGGGTCTCTCTGGAAATTCTCCACAAAAACGGGGTTCAAGGCCTCGGACATGTAGACGCCGTTTAAAATATCTGGATCTTGAAGCATATGAAAAAATGTTCAACGTCACTTGCAATAAGGGAGATGCAAATTAAAACCACAGTGAGATACCACCTCACCCCAGTGAGAATGGCACATCTTAAAACAACTAGCAACAACAAATTTGGCAGGATGTGGAGAAAAAGGAACTCTCCTGCACTGCTGGTGGGAATGCAAACTAGTACAACCACTATGGAAAACTGTTTGGAGGTT
>NW_004567135.1:9461166-9574958 GCF_000260355.1 Condylura cristata | reverse complement strand
ACGCTCACACCCTCCTGCCGTGGACACCGCGTTTCCCCAAGCTCGTGGAGAATTTCTCTTCCCCTCCTCTGCTGAGGAGGTTGGAGAATCATTTTAGCACCTCGCCTGGCTTCTCAGGAAAATGAAGGCCCGTCCAGCACCGCCCTGACGACCCCTCGCAGGGCGCAGGCTGCCAGGTACCTTTGTTGTACACGTTGGTGGGGAGCTGCACGCTGCTGACGGATGTGTTCACCTTCAGGTTGCTGAAGTGCGCATTGGGTTCCAGGACCAGCTCGGCCCCCAGCTCCACGCAGTTGCCGTTCTCGTCCTTCTCGTTGACCAGGACCGAGTTGTAATAGTCAAACTAGGGGCAGGCGCGGCCGCCGAGGGGGAGAGAGGAGAGATGACAGTGGTCAGAGGCCTCGAGAGACAGCCAGCCTGAGCGCCCACTCGGGCAGCGTCCATGGAGAAGTCAGGGACGGACTCAGAAGATGGAGGGCCACGCGCAGCCAGATAGTGGGGTGATGGCTGGCTCGGCCTTTCTAGCAGTGGCAACTGTTAGGCTGCTGTTTCAGCTTCGTGTGAGTACACCCCAGCGCTGGAGACAGCGGGAGGCGAGCATGGGTTCAAGGACAGAGAGACACAGGCAGCGCTTCAGTACCACCCGCTCCCTCCAGAGTGGAAGGGTTGGGGTGCAGACATTGGTGGGGCGCAGAGCATGGTGGGGCCCTACAGGGGAGGCTTCATTCCTTGAGGAGGCCCATCTGTGCCCCCCCCCCCGGGGCTCACTGCGCCGCCTGACCGAGCCTCTCCAATGCTTCCGCGCAGGGCTGGGGTCGGCTGGATCAGCACCCCCAGCGGAGAACCGTCTTTCCCAGCCTCCAGGCGCCTGCTTCGGACCTGTGTCAGCCCCACCCCTTCGCTGCTCAGTCCTGCTGCACATTACAGGGCAGCTTAGCTGGCTGAAGACACACCCGACCGAAGTGTTTTGATAGGTGGCATCCACCTGCCGTGGTCACTCTCCGATTTGCCCAGTCTGGGGGACACAGCTGACTGCTCATGATCTCCACCATTAATCTGGAAGTTTTGATCTCAGGTTTTTTTCTCCCTCAGCCTAGAAATCCTTGTCCTGCTTTCAGCTACCCAGCCTGGACCCGCCGTCAGCTGCTCCCCTTCCCTCCTGATTCTCAGCACGGGGAGGACTCAGCCCTGGGCTGGTCTCCTGCCTTATCCTAGAGCTATTTGGCCTCCCAACTCCTTTTGTCCACTTTTTTTCCCCCTAAAGATTTATTTATTCATGCATACAGAACTGGGGTACAGGCTAGAGGTGTGGGGTGGTAAGAGGCTTCACCAGAGACAGCAGAACAGGCAGATCAACAAAGTACACTGCTGAGGGGAGCAGCGGGCGGGTCAGGAGAGGTCTGCTGCGCCATGTGGGTCAGCTCCGGGGCTGGGGATGGAACTCGCACTGAGGCAGCTGCAGCTAGCTTGCAGTGCTGTGTCCTGAGCCACTGCGCCACCAGGGAGGGCCCCTTTTGTCCATTTCTATGAACTTCTTGAGGTCAGGCTGTGTCTCACTTCTTCAGCTTTTCATCTATGCGGATGCTGGCACATTGTGGTGGAATTATAAGTGCCTTTCAGATGCCACCCAGTGCCCCCACCCCTCAGGCCTGTATAGTCTCCCCTACATGACACCTAAATTCCTTCTCAGAAGACTCAAGAACATTTCAGGATCAAGCTACTGCAGGTCCATGCAGGTCTTGTGCACATTACAAGCTAGCCCAGCTCTCCGGCCCCGCGCTCTCCCACCGCCTGTGCTCAGATGACCCGGGGGTGGGGCTGGGAGTGATCCTTTCCCAGCCCAGATCCCTCTAGCAGGACTCACCACCAGAGATTGGTTGAATTCGTGGTTTAGGTCAGCCTCCTCGGCGGCCTCGACCAGACGCTGCGGGACAGCAAAAGAAAGAGGAGACTGAGTGGGCAGGGAGGCCATTCCTGTCTCTGCCCCGGGGGCCTGAAGACAAGCGCTCAGACCAAGGCTTCTGCTCGAATGTTCCCAGCAGCGCGATTCACAGCGGCCCAAAGGTAAGTGCAAGTCACTTCGTGCAAGAAGCCCACTGACAGCTATACTCGGTGTGGTTCCAATTACATGACATTATAGAAAAGACAGAACTACAGAGGTTTATGTGGCAAGGATGAGAACAGAGGAGTTTCTTAGGGCAGTGAAATGACATGTGTGATCTCTGATTGTCCAAACCCAATGTCAAACACAGACTGTGCATCAGAATAAACCCTGACCGGAACTGTGCACTCTGCGAGGTCATGATGCGTCGATACAGAGTCACCGGTGACGACAGGTGCACCCCGTATGGTTCTCAAGTGTCCATCTGGGCTCATCAGTATTAACAAATATGCTGTTCAGGTGGTCAGAGTTGGTGGTCGGGAGGTTGTGAGTTTGTGGGGCAGAGATTATTTAGGAATTCTCTGCCGTTTTGTAAAACTTCTCTGAGGCTCTCCCTGGTGGCGCAGCGGGTTAAAGCACAGCACTGAGAATCTAAAGCCACTTCCTCATGAGTTCGATTCCCGCCTGTCCCGGAGGTGACCACATGGCGTGGCAGACCTCTCCTGACCCGCCCGCTGCTCCCCTCAGCAGTGTACTTCATCGATCTGCCTGTTCTGCTCCCCACTCTGTCTCTGGTGAAGCCTCTCACCGCCCCGAGCCTCTGGCCTGTACTCCAGTTCTGTATGCACAAATAAATAAATCTTAAAAAAAAAAAACAAAAACTTCTCTGAAAACCAGAAAGTCTATGAAAATGTGTATCTGCTCCTTGTTCGCTGGCTCCCAAAGAGAGTTGCCCTGGGGGTGGCACTGGTGCTGGGGAGCCCCGCTCCTGGCTGGGGGGCAGAGAGCGGTGTCTGTCCAGGCACACGGTATGTGCTGGGTGGCCTCAGCCAGGTCCCCACAGGCCGGGAAGTGGCAGGAAGTGGCACGTCCCACTCTTGTAGACCATGCCAGGCTTGGTAGCGGTGTGGTAGTGGAGTTAGTCGAGGCTGAGGCCTGTTGTTACAGAACCTCTGAACCCTCGGAGCCAAGAGGGTGTCAGGAAGGGCAGGAAGGGGAACGGGGGAGGGGAGAAAGGGGGAGAGAGGGGAGCTTTGCTTTGTGTTCTCCACTGCCCTGCACCACCACCCTTTCATCCACCCTCCCCTATCTAGCCAGTGAGTGACGCCTGGGCCTCACCCTGGATAGGAGGCCACTGGCAGCGTCCTGCGCCACTCTGGCTCGGCCCACTGCGATGAAGCTGAGCCCCAGTGTGCACTCAGATCCCAGCCTCTCCTCCCACCCCTTGCTGCCCAACACATCTGCCTTCCCAAGGACCTTCAGGCTCCTGGCTCTCAGGCCAGGTGCAGGTAGAATGTGTGTGGGCGGGTGCAGGGCTGGGTCATTTCAGAGTCAGGCTGGGACGCCCAGAGGGGCCCGCATTACCTCAACGGCCTCCATTTTCCTGCGCAGCATGGTTTCCATGTCCTCCGAGAACTTCCTCACCAGCTCCAAGCCGTCCACCTCCTTGATCCCCAGGCTGGGCTCCACATCCTTGTATTTCTGCCCGGGGACGAGGGACAGTCGGGTATGGTGGTCTAGCGGTGGGCTGCGTGGCCTGTGGCATGTGGCCGCCAGCCTCCCGGCTAGGACACTGACCCCTGGAACCTGTTTACTAGCTTACGGACAGCAAAATCCCTGCTCCCAGTGCGACCTGCCTCTTCTCTTCCACGGGCTCATTGCTGCTAATGTGAAGGAGCAGATGGAGCCTCGGAGGTGTCAATGAGCCTGCCCGAGGTCACACACACGTGACAGGGGACTTGGGCAAGGATCAGGCTCCCCAGACCTTCATGTAACGCCTCTTGGGGCTGCTCACTCTGACGGAGAAACCTCAGCAAACATCAGACTGTTTTTCCCTGAAGCCTGTGACACTGCTGTGCCCCACTCATGCTGTGTGACCCTCAGTGGCCAGAGTATTGAGGACACTGCCTCCTGACCAGCTGCCCGGCGGCTCCTCATTTGCAAGATGCGATTGTGGCATATCTTTAAAGAAAGTTCTGGCATGCACAGACATAGAGAATGCTCTGGCCCACCGGCCGCCTAACTGGCGCTCTGTCGTCTTCATCTGCAGATGGAGAGGCAGTGAGAACTCACTGGATGGCACCTTGCAGTACAGGGGTGTGGTGTGAGGGGAGGAGAATGTTAGCTCTCGATGCCACAGCGGCCTGTGGGGCCCAGCCTTCAGGCTGGCCACCCTGATGCTTCCTCCTCCAGCCAGAGGACCGGCTGGCTTTGGGCCAAGCAGCGAGGATGGGGCTGTGGTGTGGTCACAGGTGAGCACAACAGCCAGGGCTTTGCACCAGCAAAATGGCAAAGATGGTTGCTCATGAAGTTGGGATGAGAATCAAATGGAGAAGAAATTCTTAGCGAATGGTAATATTTGAGAATGGCAAGCTATTATTAAAACTGGCCTGGGAGTTATAAATACCAGAGGGAAGTGCGGCTGTTTTCATCTAGCAAAAGGACAGGCCAGGTGGCCACCTGCACATGAAGCAAGGGCCAAAGCGGGTGTGGGGCTGCACGCGGCCCCGCTCAGGCGCTGGGTGGGCAGGTGGGGGCGGGGGCCCGGAGCTGGGGTGCAGAGCTCTTCATGCGCAGGCGGGCCTGCATGCCCCCCACTGCCCACGCAGCTGGGCTCTGCAAGCGGCAGGCCTCGGGCCGGCTCCTCCCTCCCCTCCTCTCCCACGGGCATCAGGCCCGCACCCCAGTCCGCTCGCTCCTGCCCCCTCTCACCCCGACTCTTCACAGGCCCTCCCCAATGGGTCTCATGCCCAGCAAGTTTCCTCTTGGCATCAACATCCCGGACATCTGAGCTTACACGTGCTCTGACTGTCCCACAATCCCTCCCTGGGCCTCAGTTTCTCCCGAGGACTATGAGGGGATGGAGCTGAAAGGTCTGCAGACATGTGGGGCTTCTGGAACTGTCGCTTTCCCGGGAAGGAGCCCCTGGCTGACTGTCCTCCGTCCACTCTGGGAGCTCCGTGGAAGGGGGCTACTGACCTTCTGCAGCAGGAGGGAGCCTGAGTATTTGGTCACGGTGTTATACAGGTCTCTGCCGAAGGTGTCAGCCCACAGCTTCACTCTGCCGGCCGACAGAAGCAAGTGTATGTACCCACAAGGACACAGATATGGGAACACGAGCATAGACGCACACAGACACGCACGTACAGCCACAGGGATACACACACCCAGACACAGAGACACACACAGACATAGAGATACAGAGACACACACACACCCAGACACAGAGACACATACACACTCCACACACCCAGACACAGAGACACACACAGACATAGAGATACAGAGACACACACACACCCAGACACAGAGACACATACACACTCCACACACCCAGACACAGAGACACACACAGACATAGAGATACAGAGACACACACACACACAGCCACAGGGATACGCACGCACAGTCACAGACACACACACACAGACACACATGCACAGATGCACAGACATGCATGCACACAGAGTACAGGCATGAATGCATACACACATGCATGCACACACACACAGAGCAAACATCTATGTGCACAGACACCCACCGCTGCACACACAGAAATACATGAAGATACACATAGAGCAGGTTCACACGTACGCACAGATGCACACACACATGCGTACAAACACGCGCTGATTGAACCCAGGAAAACATACACAAAGAGTTACTGCCCCTCTTGGCCAGGCAGGAGACCCACCGGGTGAGTCACCCCCTCCAGTGTTCCCTGCTCAAGGCGCCCGGGGGCCTCTGGGCATGAGGCACAGACACAGAGGGAAGCCACGGAGCTGCTTTGCCGAGGCAAGGGCAGGCCGGGCTGGGAGGGCATGGGGCAACCCGGCGGAGGAGCCCTGGTCTCTCCTCCATGCTCCGGGTGGCACCGACATCCCACCATCAGGGCCGGGGTGAGTGGGGGTTCTGGGGGTGAACATGTGGAATGGGGCAAAAGGAGCTTTGCCCACATGCCTGTTCCAGTCATTAAGTCACTCAGCCATTCATTTCTGAGGTCCTACTGTGTGCCAGGACTGGAGTACAGCTGGAGCCTGAGACGGACCTCAGCTGCGTGAACCCCTCCGCTGCAGGGCACCCTTCTATCAGGTGGCGGGCACCGTGCGGGAAGGGGCCTCGGCAAAGCAAAGCTTGGGCAGGGCGTCCTCGGGGAGGTGGGAGCTGGGGTCAGGGTTTGATGTTCAGTAGAGTTTAGCCAGGAGAGAGATTTGGAAGAGCCCCCCAGGAACAAGCCTCGCAGGGGTCAGAAATGACCACTGTCTTCCCGCTCGGTGGTTGAGCTGCTGGCGGTGTTATTGCCTCAAATTAAGACGGTCAAGAAGACCAGGACGAGTGCGCTGGGGAGCGGGCAGGGAGGGGGTGTAGCTTGGGGCACGCAGACCACGAGGGTCCCTCCGAAGGACCGCTGGCGGCCCCTGGGCAGGTTGGCACTGCATCGCTCGAGAAGACCCGACTTGACCTTATAGAGCCTTGCACGCTGTCTGGGAAGAGCTGTCTACAGGCCATGGGTCCGTGAGGCTTGCAGAGAGAGTCGGGGCTGAGCGTCGCTGCACATGGGTGGAAGCTGAAATTCTGAGCACCCACGGCGTCTCGTAGGAGAATGTTCCATGAGGATCCTCAGACTCTGGGGAGTGCCCACAATCTCACGGGCGGGTGGGGGGTGGGGGAGGGAAAGGAGTGATTGAAGGAGACAGGGAGGAAACAGGCACCCAAGGTGACCTTGAGATGCACGAGCTAGGAAGAAGCCAATGTCCAAGAGTTCAGGGGATGCCCATGGGACCGGCAACAAGCAGAGGCAGAACCAGCAGGGGCAGACCTGGCAGGGCAGGAGAGGCCACTCGGGCGCTGGCAGCTGAGGACTGAGTGGGAGGACTGTGGCCTGGTCCTTAGTGCGCAGGTCAGGGGTGTCTGGGGTGGGGGCAGGGCAGAGGGGAAGGGCGGGGCCCGGGGCAGGTGGGAGGGGTGTGTGGAGCCTTGCACAGTCTCTCTGTCTCCCTCTCGATGGTGCCCTCTCCAGCTCTCTCTCTACTTGGTCCACTTGCAATTCTTCTCAAGGAAGACCTGGATTCCTGCCATCTTTCCTTGGCACTCAGCCCGTTCCTGGAGTTCGCCTTCCACATTAGCTGGTGTGTGTTCTGGGGCTGGAAATTCTCGATATGTCCTGGAGTGCAGTTTTACCACCTGGCCGTGTGTGTCAGGCCGGGCTGACTTGAGTTCAAATCCCGACGTTTTCACTCACTGGTTACTTGAACTTGGGCAAATCACCTAGTTTTTCTGAACTTGCCTCTGCAGCTGCAGACTAGAAACACTATCACCCTTTCACTGAATTGCTGGGCAGACTAAAGATATCGTTTTAAAACATCTAATGCTGCCAGGCATATTACAAAGTACAGGTCATACCGCCTAGTGATAATGATGCTGTTCTAACTCACCATTCAACAAAGCTAAACACAGTCACACATGGTGCAAGAAGGCATGTCTGGCTTCCTGGCCCACATCTGTTAAGACATGAGGCTGGACCCGAATCTGGGTTGAGCAGGTGAGCCGTTCAGTCTGGACTGCTCTGCTCCCCACATGCCTGGGACATTACTTTAATAAGACCACTAATCGAAGCAAAAACCAGAAACCTCTTGATAAGTCCCACAGTAATGAAAATTTATACCCAAGTGTGAATGACTGCTATCCAATTCTTCCCTGCTGCTGTAGGATGTAGGATCTGGGCTGGGAAGGACGCAGAAAGCCACAACAAAGGAAGCTGAAACCACCTAAGCCCAATTTTACCTGGTACCTGGTTGCCTGAGCCATTTTGTCAGTTTAGAGAGGCTTCACCCTTCCAGAATGTCAAAACACAAATTTCCTAGCAAATCCCTGGGGCGTTGTGATGATTATTTCCAACCGGCACTCTCCTGCTCCCAGTCGCCTCATCGCAGTGATTATCCCGGAGGGAGCATCTGCCACCCATGAAGGGAGTGAGCCCTGTCATCAGCTCTGCTTAAAGTCGTCAGGGTACTGGGGAGACCCAGGCGGGTGGGGCTCTAAAAGGGACTCGGCTTTCGGAAAGGAGACGGGTGCAGCCAGGTCCTCAAGACAGGAAAGGGGGCTGGGCAGCTGGAGCCCCAGAAGGGAGCGGGAAGGGAGGTCGGGGTGCAGGCAATGAATGGGCTGGGCTCTAACAGGGGAGGAGGAGAGCCAGAAGCTCGATGCTTACGTTTCCAGAGGAATCTTGGTCTGCGCCCATGTCGGGGCCAGGGAGGTGGCTGACAGCAGCAGACACAGGGTAAGCACCGGCGTCTGCAGGGTGGCCCCGGGCTGCTGGTGGCGGGTCATGCTGCTGTGGGTAGAGCTGAGGCCTGGGAGGAGCACGGAGAGTCCAGCTGGTGCCCCTGCTGGGGTCAGGCTAGTGGAGGGAAAGAGCAGGTGAGGCCGAGAGCCCGGGCTGCTTTCTCCTGGATCCTCAGGATGAAGAGTGACCCTCCCCCAGCAGCTGGCCTCTAGGAGTGGGGCTATGGTCAGTCTAGGGGGGAGGTTGTAACAAAACGAGCCCCTAATCCTCTGGCCTCGCTAATCCTCCAGAGGAGGGAAGCAGGAGGGACCTCGGCAGGATTATTGAGACGCCAGGAGACAGGGCTGTCTCATCCCATCGGGGCGGGCCTGTTCCTGCCGCACAGCCTTCTGGACCCGAGGGCCGGTGATGCCGTGACAGCTGACCAACTTGTCCAGGGCTCTGATCGCAAAGCCTGGCTCACACCCTCTCGTTAAACCTCACAGCCTCCTGGGAGGTTGGGGTCATCACCCTTATTTTCAAGGGCCCTTGAGGCCCAGTGACACTAGAGGACACAGGGGGCACTCAAGGCCCCCTGCCATTTCCGGGCCTGCCACAGAGATAATGTCAACAGCCATCGCCCCCCGAACACCCATCTCACCTGCTCCTGGTTCAAGCTGAGGACACCTTCACCAAGAAATCCATGAAGCCCAAGGCCTCCGCCCTGCACAGCCGTGGGGCACAATGTTCTTTATAACATATGCAAACATAAGGGAGCTCAGCATTACTAGTGGAGACCTCTGCTTCTTTCCATTCCAACTGTTCCTGAGTTCCCCTGGGTTGGGGGCTGCTTAAGTGTCTGTTGGTTGAGGAAGTTGAGTAACGTTTTATTTGCACTCCGTGGGGTGTCCACGGAGCTCGCTGTCATTTCCTCATGTGGCTGGTGTGGGGTGCTGACTTGCTCACCAGGACACGCAGGGGCAGCCTGAGAAACTTAGGGGTGGAAAAGTCCTACCTCTCCCCCCATGTAAGTGTGTGGTAGGGGGAAGCGAGTCTGTGGGAAACGCTCTTAAAGGTCAAATCAATAAAGTTGCCATCAGAAGATTCAGGTTTCATCAAGTCCTCTCCTGTGAGGAAAATCACTGACGTGGAACGCAAAATTATAAACAGTCCCACACTGTCATCTCCTTGATGGGAATTACACAAACAGGGCTGATGGGGATTCTCGTGTCTGGGAGCCCAAACAGGTGCTACGACTCAGTGTGAAGTCGCAGCGGACGCTCTGTGGGCCGGGGGTGTCCCGGTGAGGCTGGAGTGGATGCTCTGTGGGTCGGGGTGCATCTGGTGGCTTCGACGTGCATCTTGCTCTGACAAAATCTGCTGGTCGCAGCAAAGTGGCACGCAGAAGGCCGCCAACGCAGAGAGCTGCCTGGAGAAGCAAGTGTTCCAGTGACAAAACTCCTACACATCCTCATCAATAAGTCAATGTTGTGGTATCAGAGGAATCTGGTTACACAATTATGTGTCTCAGTACAAGGTGGCAGCGATTTTTTAAATGCGGTTGAATTGCTCCTACGAGTGCTATAGCTCCAGATGACTTTTGTGTATTTCTCAGGATTACAAATTATATCAAATTTAGCAAAAAAAATACTACCGAGGCGTGTTTTGGAGAAATAAAAAGAATGTGTCATTTTTCTAGGTTTTGGGATTTTTGTGGGTATGCACCAACTTTTCAAGATTTGAAATTTGGAGTGATTATTTTTTTCATTTAAAAAAATTCACTTTTAAATTTAATTTTGGAGTTATGATTTGTATTCTTTTTCCATTGCTGATGACTACCTCCAAATTAAGCAAATGTCTAGCTCCTCTCCCACTTCTGGTCCCCGTGGAAGTCACGGCATTGTCCTACCGTGTTAACAACAGAGCAGCTTAGGAAGTTCTATTCATGCTCATTGTGTTCATTTCCATCCTCTCTGGCTCTGCGCCTTTCCATCTTTTTGGGAAGCCCTTCAGTTACTTATTAATGAAGACACTAATGTTATATTGTGTCCTCCCCAGTGGCTTTAATGGGTTAGAGCTTAGCACTATGACGCTGTCTGCAGCCGCTTCAGCATGAGTTCGATCTCCGGCCAGGGAGCTGACCCACAGGGCGCAGCAGACCTCTCCTGACCCGCCCGCTGCTCCCCTCAGCAGTGTCTTTCAGTACACCTGTCTGTTCTGCTCCCCACTCTGTCTGTGGTGGACCCTCTTACCCCTTGCACCTCTGGCCTGTACCCCAGCTCTTGTCTTCATAAATAAATAAATCTTTTTGAAAAAGTAAAACACTAATGTTATACATTATACATTTGTGCCCCCACCTCAGTATGAGAGGTCCACTTAGAAATGGGAAAGATGGCAAATTTTATGTTATTTGCTTGAAAAAAATTACCGAAATTATTTTTAAAAACAATGGGAAGGAAAGGGGAGGCATCTCCAGCTCCTCCCGGCAGAGCCAAGAGCTTGGAGCCTGCTCTGTCTCCAGAGGCTGCACCCTTCTCATTAAAAAACAAACAAACAAAAACCATTGCTACCAACACTTATTGTGGCTGGCTTCCAGAAAGGGAGACTAGATGTTTAGACTCCTTTACTCTTCATGGGTTGGTGTGGGGGGTTGGGGGGATGCCGAGTTAGCAAAATGCTGAGATCTCACTGAATACACCTGCGCCTCCCAACCACCACAAACAGGTAACCCAGGTGTGAGGACAGAGGAGCAACAGGTGAGCCTCAACCAGGATTTGCTGGTGCAGTTACCGGAGGGACGTTGGGTCCCCAAGGTGTCCCTGCTATGTGGAGAATGTGAGGCCCATCAAAGCCCAGGGCAACCTCTGACTAGGGGTTGGCCTGGCAGGTGGCTATTGCCCAAGATGTTCCTTGGAGACCACCTTTGGGGTCTCAAATACACTGATGATACCTTGTTAGAGGAAGTGTGTGTGCTTTCAGGAGTAACTGAAGAGGAGCGCCCCGAGAGGGTTTAGGAGAGCGGAGGTCTTGATAGTTAAGGAGTGGGTGAATTGCCACAGCTCGCTGCATCTCCCCACAGCCAGAGCTCACAGCCAGAGCCGGAGTGCCTGAGGACTCAAGAGGAAATTCAAGCTTCAAGGAGTCAGCCTTGAGGGAAGACCAGAGGAGGTGCTTGCCGGGAGCACAGGCCTTGAGCCCGTCGACCTCCATTTGACCATAGGCGAGGGCTTGCTTCTGTCCTGTGCTCCTGGTTCTGATAGGACACGTGTGGGACCCCACATACAGACGGAAACTAGGGTGGGGGGCAGTATGGCCATGTCATGTTATCTAAGACCGAGACGGACCAGTGCCCAGGCCGAAGGCAGCGTCATGTGGGGACACAGACAGAAAGTGTAAACGTTCTGTCTGAAACCTAGGAACCAGGACCCACGTCTTAACCAAGTGGACTTAGAAGTACAGCACGATGAAGGGGCTCAAGAAACTGCTGGGGACACCCACCCACGTGGAGAAGGAAGCCTGGAGTTGGGCCTCAGCTTTGCCCTTTGGGCTAAGTATGCATCCTCCCTGGCCCTTGGTTTTCTCACTTGGACTGGGGGGGCTGACTGGGCAGGCTCCAGCCTTTGTGGGCTGCCCTCACCTCCCGCCCCACTTCAGAGGCCTGCACAGGCACAGTCTACGTTTGCTGAGCGCTGGTGAGTTCCAGATCCTCTCGAGAGGGGCTGACAAAGTGCCCGACCGGCGCGAAGGGTTGAGGGAACCAGCAGCGTTGGGATCAGGAGCCAGTGCACTTGATCTAATGAGATAAGATTCATGTGCCATTAGCCTGTCACACAGGATAGTCTCCTTGCACCTTGCTTGTTAGCGTCTTGCTTAACACTTTATAGCAATAAGGGACCGCAGCCTCTGGGAACTGGAATCGGGACTTGAAAGCTAGCTCCGTTTCTTGCTTACTCAGTTGTCCAAGATAACTTGCTTTTCTTATGTGTGAAATAAGAATGATACTACCTGCCTGTGTCAAACAGGAATGTAGTTAAAACCACAAGTAACAAGATGCCAGCTAATGAAGATCTGCTAGGTCAGAGCCAGGAGCCTGGAGTTGGCAGTTGGTGACCTTGGGGAAAGGAAAGGGCCATGCCAGACACCTGTGTCCTTTTTTTAGCATGAAGGCAAAACATTTCCCCGGGACCTCGCTCACCCCTCCAAGGCAGATGTCTGTTTCTGACTCACTGGCCAGAAGTGGGCCACTCAGTTACCATAGGCAACAAGGTAGGCTGGAGAGATGTGAATAGGATAGTTCCATCTGCAAGAATGAATCATGGCAATGATGCCTAGGGCTGGCATCATTATCAAGAAAGGACAGAATGGACATTCCATGGGCAACGTGTCTGCCTTTCTTCCTCGAGCAGTAAAGGAGACCCTGCATGGATACCAGGACCCTGTATTCAAGACCATTACAATATTACGTCTATGTGAGCTACCTTCTTTGCAAGGGTTGAAGTAAAAAATAAGTCTTGGAGCTGTTTGCAAGCGTGGGGAGCATAGTTAACAATCCTGTATTGTGTGACAGTGAGAGTTGCTAAGGGAGTAGACCTTAAAGTTCTTAGCACAAGAATGCAAGTTAACCATGCGTGGTGACAGATGTTCACCAGACTTACTACAGAGATTGCTCACTGTGCCTACAAATACCAAATTATTATGTTGTATGTCTGAGGTGAACACTAAGTTTTAAGTCAAGTGTAACTCCATTTAATAAAAAGATAGCTCAGGACCCTCCCCGGTGACACAACAGGTTAAAGCCCATATTGCAGCCACTGCAGCATGAGTTCAATCCTCAGCCAGGGAGGTGACCCACATGGTGCAGCAGACTCTCCTTGTCTCAGTAGATCTGCCTGTTCTTCTCACCAGTCTGTCTCTGGTGTCTCCTCTCAAACCTCTCTCCTCTGCCCCACCCACCTGTACCCCAGCTCCTGTATGCATCAATCAATATATCTTTAAAAAAAAAAATAAGATGGCCTGAAGGAATGGAGGAAGTAACACAGGCCTGAGCAAAACTAGACTAGCCCAAGCAAGCACCCACCCCCCGCCCCATCCCCCGGCATGTAGGATAGGTTGAAGAGGGGCAATGTACATTTAAAATTGATTGGATAATGGGAATGTTGTGGTCCAGGCTGATTGGATCTGAGGCACCAGGAAATGAGACATCTATTCCTGGAAACCTGTCATTGGGTGGTTGAACTGTGACCAAGGCTGCGATGTCTGTTAATCCTTGAATCCATTTGCTAAGTTGAATCTGTGCGGGCTCTGACGTATGTAACGGCCAACAAGGCCAATATATTCCCTGACTTTCCTATGGTCGGGGTCTTGCCTGAATCCTGCGTGTCCGGCAGGGAACGGCTTGACCCTGGCTAGCCAGCCCAATAAACTCTACTTTGCGAATTGCATTCTTGCGTGACGCTCTGTCTTTCGCGGTAATGGAGTTCTCGGACCCTAACAGGCTCAGGCGGTGGGGTACACAAAAGGAGAGAGAATGACAGACAGGATTGGGGCTGAGTTCAGCTGGCCATAGCCAAGGGTCTCAGGAATTCCCAGCATGTGTCCACAGGGCTCTCTGTCCACGTGGAAAGTGTAAACTATGTCCATTCTCGGAAACCCCCCACTGTCCCCTAAAATGGCTCTCTCTGCCTGAGGCACGTTGCCAGACACACTAGACTGGAGGTCACCTCTATGTGTAGTGCCCACCCTTGGGACATGCGGCAGGCTTAGGAGGAGAAGGGAGAAGCAGAGAGACTGGGTGGCACCCCAGGGCTGCCTCGGGGTGCTGCAGTAGTTCAGGGAGGAGAAAGAGATCCTGGGAGGGCCCTAGAAAGCAGCTGTCTGCTCCACCTAATACTGGTTCTGCTGCGCCACAGCAGGTCGGTTGGAGCCTGAGGGGGTGGGGCGGCCTGCTTGCATCATGTTTCCCCTGGAATGTCCTGGCCCCACAGCCGAGACAGGGGAAAGAAATCCCTCAGGCTGCACCACTGCCTGTGTCTGAAAAATCACATGAGCTTAAATTTAGAATCTTTCAGCCGTACCCTGAATGTGGCTCTCCAAACCCGGCCCTGTCGTTAAAATCCTGGGGCCCATGCCAGCAGCAGCGTGGGAGGCAGGTGCTGGAGGCACCAGTATTCAGCTAGGGGCTCTGGGGCTAACCCGCGGCCCACAGGGGGCAGGAGGCCAGGCCAGGTAACTAGGACTGGGGGCCGCTGGCCTGGCAGGGAGCCAGTGTCCCAGGAGGGATGGGCAGGGCTCAGTGACTGACCTCTCCTGGTACAGGCCAGGCCGGAAGCGGGCTCAGAAATTGCAGCCTCCTCTAGAAAGATCAGGAAGGGCCTGTAGGTGCCCACTAGCCGCTGAGGTCCCGGTTAGCATTGTTCAGAGCATCAAAGGGACGAGAGCAGGCCGACAGGGGCTGCTGTCCAGGACTATCTTGAAGCAAGGAAGGTGGGAGACCCTGGCTTGCCTGGGGCACCGCTGTGTGATTTACCTGAGATAAAGTCTAATGTCCTTCACCCTGGGGGCAGGGAGGGGGCCCAGAAGGCCAGTTTACTGCACAGGAACCAGCAGGACCGCAGCTTTCTGGCCTCTCAGGCCACTGGGCCCCTCCCACCTTCCAGAGGAGCACTGCCAGGTCTGACCTTGGTGGGCTAAAGTTCCATTTCCATCGCAATTGGGGTCCCCGCAGGGGGTGGGGGGACAGGGCTCTTGTCTGTAGCTTGGAATAACAATCAGCAAGGACCAAGCAGTAAGTGAGAATGGGAAGCCCCATTTGCTTGTGAGCTCTCAATGCCCTGCACCAGTCTGCAGTGACCTGCAGGTGTGGGAGGCTGTGGGGGACCCCTAAGTCAGCCCGAGGGGTCCATGCCTCTCTTTGTCAGGCTCTGCTCACCCTGGGGGCCAGCCCCACCCTAGGCTGAAAGCTGCCGCCTGGGCAGGCGGTCTGCAGCAGCTCTGGTCACGGTGGGGGTGGGTGAGTCTGCGCCTCTCCCCAGCCAGCTCCTCAGCCTCTATTCTGGAGCAGCAACAGGCGCAGCAGTGTGAGGAGACAAAAGGCACTTCTTGGCGCCCCTGCATCCTGAAATCCGTTTTGGGAGCTGTGGCTAGAGCTCACACCCTCCCGCTGGATATTCGCCCCTCAAGTCTAAACTAAGCTCCTCGTTTCTGAGAGCCAGCGCTGGCAGGGTGTGTGTGTGGGGGGGGCACAGGGCCGCTGGCAGACCCCTGGCCCCTTGGGCTCACCATCCTGCATTGCAGCCTGATTTCTCCCTTTCTGGAATGACCTGGTCCCCACGACGGAGCCAGGCTTACCCACCTTTCTCAGCAAGGCAGCCTCTGGAACCCCACTGCTCACCTTCTCCCGCCTCTCTGGCCTCCCCCTTGATTCTCTGCTCCCTCATTTTCTCCTCATCTCTTGCCGACCTTTGCCCAGCACCTACTTGTACTGGCCCTTTGCAGGGCCTGTAAGCCCCACAATGCAAAGGTGAGGATTTCTTGCTCTGGGGAAGCTCAAAGACTGCAGAAAAGGGGACCAGAAAAGGTCATTCCTACCCTAGAGGTGTTACAGGGGGGTCCCTAGGAAAAAGGGAAGGCCCAGGTTCCCTACCCCACCCATGGG
Organism: Condylura cristata; assembly: GCF_000260355.1. Lineage (NCBI taxonomy): Eukaryota > Metazoa > Chordata > Mammalia > Eulipotyphla > Talpidae > Condylura > Condylura cristata. The sequence goes on along the minus strand of NW_004567135.1, from coordinate 9,558,938 downwards.
CAGGAGGGTGGAGCTGAGCAGAGAAAAAGGAGAAGAGAGAAGAGAAGGAAGTGGGATGGAGAGCCAGAGGAGACCTGAGGAAGCCACATGGAGCAGTGAGCATGTGAGGAAGAAACCGTGCTTGTTTCCTGGCCCTGGACTGGTTAAGGCAGATATGGGTGAGATACCTGTAGGGAGGTGACTGTGGCAGTGTTTATATCGATTTTGATGTTGCTCTTTTCCTCCCAGACTTGTCTGGCCATTTCTGACCCTTTTCCATGGGTCCCGGCCAGAAGGTGCTTTAGTCTTGTGGCAGCTTTCAGGCCTTGCTTTGGGCCAACCCCTTTTGGGTTGACTTTTGCCCATGAGGGGATGGGTCACTTCAGGTGTTTGATTTAGAAGTTCTATTCTTTGTGTTCCGTATTGTATATTCACTGTATTAAAGTCCCTTTTCATTAAAGTTTTATATATGTTTTGTCTTCTTGCGGCGGATGGCAAAACCCACTTAGAGCAGGCAGGGTTTTGGGGCTTCAGGGATGTCCCTCCCCCCCTGTTCTGGAACAGATTTGGGGTGCCCTATAACAATTCCTACCCTAAAGGGAGGTGGGGACCCAGAGCTTGGGCTTGAGTCTGGTGTTCCAGTCACTGGCTTTGTGCCCTGCGCAGGCAGATTAAGCCTCAGAGCATCCACGCATACCTGGGGCCCCAGGGCCCCCTTGGTCCTCAGAGTAGAGAGTAGAGTCTGTCTAGCTTTTTTTTTTTTTAAATTGAAGTAGCATCATATTATATAAATTTCAGGGGCATGAAAGTTTCGTGGAGTCCGAAGGACACAGACAAGGCTCACTGACCCCAGGGAGAGTTGAGGCCAGACAAGTCGCACTGAGGAAGGAGCCGAGGGTGTGGTGTGGCTCTCAGTTCGAGGTTTTGGCTGCAAGTTACAGAAAATCTCTGCTCAACTGACCTAAATACAGTGATAACAATTTAGTGACTCACATAAGAAGTCGAGATGTTTCAGCAGCTCAGTCCTGTCACCAGCATCCAAGTTCCTTCCGGTTTTCTCTGCTACTTACCTTATTTAGCATTATCCTCAAGCTAGTTTCCCTCCTAGGCACAAGATGGCTGCAATTGCTCCAGGCACTGCGCTCAGATATATCTTGAAGGAAAAGATATATTTTTAAAAGACTTATTTGTGCATATAGAACTGGGGTATAAGCCAGAGGTACAGGGGAGGTGAGAGGATTCACCAGAGACAGAGTGGGGAACAGAACAGGAGACTGATGAAATACACTGCTGAGGGGAGCAGCGGGCGGGTCAGGAGAGGTCTGCTGTGCCTTTGTGGGTCAGCTCTGGGGCTGGGGATCGAACTGGCACTGAAGTGGCTGCAGCCAGCTTCACAGTGCTGCCCTTTAACCAGTTGTGCCACCAGGAAGGGCCCAAAGGAAAAGATATTTTATCTGTGCAGGGAAATTTGCTGCAGAAATAAATCCCAGCAGTCTCCCTTTGCTGTTTCAACAGCCAGACATCATTCGATGGCCATGGGGCAGGGGTGGGGGGTGGGGTCGGAGCAAGGTAGCGGTGACGGCCACCATGTCGCCTCCCCAAGAGAATGTGGCACAAGGCTACCTGAAAGCTTGAGGTCTGTGAGGATGAATGGTGGCAGGCAGTGGGCCTGTCCTGGCTCGTGATGTGTCTTCACAGGCTACAGGGCGATTTGGGCAGAGCAGGCAATGCTCCAGGTGTGACTCAGGAGGCGCAGGAGAGCGTGCCAAGGAGCCACATCACCCGCTACCTGGTGCTCTTTGCCCAGACAGCCTGCAGCTCACTCCCCAGATCTCTTCTGGCCCTTCTCCATATTTGGGTGGGCCCTCCACCCAAAGTGTCATCCTCATGTGAAATACAATCCTCATGTGAAGTCCTGATAGCGAAATGCTGGCCTAGAGTTAGTGCTCAGTAAAGACTTGTGAGTCCCCGAAAGCCGGCTGCGCTTTAGAACTGCTTAGGGAGTTTTTGAGAGACGGTTTCCTAGGCTTCCCCCCAGATGTCCTGAATCAGTCTTTTTACCATCATGTTGCAAAGTTTTATCTTTCTCGACCCTTTGTTTGGTTTCTCTATATTTTCCTTCCAGCTCCACCCACATTGCCGCAGAGGACTTGAGCTTATCTTTTTCAATCATTGCATTGTGGTATTCATTGTTTGATATATATCACATCTTCTTGATCCACTCATCTGTTTTAGGGCATTTAGTTTCTCTCCAAATCTTGACTGTTGTAAACAGAGCTGTGATAAACACAGGAGTGCGGCTTTCCTTTGGAATTAGTGTTTCTGTGTCCTTTGGGGAGATTCCTAGGAGTGGAATTGCTGGACCACACAGTAGATACATTTTTAGTTTGCTGAGGAACCTCCGTACAGCTTTCCCTTGGGGCTGGACCAGCCTGTTCCCACCAGCAGTTTAAGAAGTTTCCTTTTTCTCTACATCCTGGCCAGCATTTGTTATTTCCAGTTTTTTTTTTTTTTTTTTTTAAATATAGGCCATTGAAATAGAGAATCTTAAGCACAAAGAAAAAAGTGAGCATGAAATATCCTGGAGTAAGTGAAGTGAGGGAAGACTGTGATTCTGCACAGCTACGTGCATGTTGTCAGGTTAAGGACAAAAACTTCCTGGTTAAGTCTGTCCCCAGGACCCCCCCCCCCCGCCCCCCCACCAGTGTGGCAGGGAGGGAGCACTCAGGAAGGAGCAGGGGACAGAGCTTCGGCTTTGCGTGGGGAAGCATCATGCAGTCATTGGAAGAGGCGGACTAGATGTGCAGATGGTGACAAGGACGAAGAGTGAAAACATAGCACTGAGTGTTAAAAAAAGAGAGAGCTTCAGAACACAAGGCCGCTGACATAAATTTAAAATATATGTCCGGGGCTTGGCAGACATGTCTTACAACACAAAAAGCACTAATGGTAAGAGGGAGAATGAATAATTTAGACTTCATGAAATTTAAGAACTGCTATGATTCTGTCAAAGACCTAATTAAAAAAGTGAAAAAGCCAATAACAGACAGGACAAAGGTATTTCTCTATCCAATAAGTGACTCACAGAAGAATAGATGCGGAGCAAAGACAATCAACATGGAACAGCAAATAGGTCAATTGAAAAATGGACTTGATTGAATCAGGCACCTCACAGAATATACTTGTGCGCTCAGCAGCCATCATCACCAGGAAGATGGAGACGAAACCCACAAGGAGACACCTCATACTTCACCAGGATGGCTAAAATAAAGGCTGACAATATCTCAAGTTGGCAAGGTGGGGCATTCACAAGAACCCGCCTATGTTGCTGGTAGGAATAGGGAATACCTACATGAGGCATGCTGGAGGGAGAAAGCGCCTGTGGCCCTGTGACCTGAGGCTGTGTCCTAAGTATGCACCTGAGAGAAATAAACTCATATGTTCCCCAAAGGTATGCACAAGTATCTTCACTGCAGCTTTGCTTTGTTCATAGGAGTCAAAACATGGAAACGATCAGAGGTCCAGCTACAGGGGTCAGTGGTGACTATTCAATGCTCTCACCACCGAACCGTACCCCGCAGCTCAGGAGTGAGGGGCAGTGACATGTGCAAGAAGCCAGATGCAAAACTGTGAGAGTGAATGTTATGTAATTGTGTTGATGTGAAATTCAAGAAAGGAATCCAGGATGGTAGGAAGCAGATAATGGTGAGTCTCTAGGGAGCTAGTTTTGACTGAGCAGGGGCGGGAGGCTTGCTGGATTGTGGGGAATGTTCTCTCTCTTAGTAGGGGTGGCGTTAACACACATATCAGACACATATGCATACAGTTTATTCATAAAATTCTTTGAGTTGGGGCCCTCCCTGGTAGCACAACGGGTTAAAGTGCAACACTAGAAGAGAAGCTATTCACAAATTTGATCCCCAGTCAGGGAGCTGACCCACATGGCAACAGACCTCTCCTGTCTCCCTGCTGCTCCCCTCAGCAGTGCATTTCAGTCAATATGCCTGATCTGCTCCTACTCTGTCTCTGGTGAATCCTCTAATCACACACCTCTGGCCTGTACCCCAGTTTTGTGTGCATGGATGAATAAATCTTCAAAAAAATTCTTTGAGATGTACACTTAAGATTCTGCTTACTTTATGTGGATAGCTTATGTTTATCTCAGTAAACATAAAATTCACACCTACCCAACCATACACACTTTGTAAGAATACAATAAGAAAAAGGAACTCAATGGTTGCAAGGTGTTTGGGGAAGGAAGAAATGGTGATAAGGGAGGGAATGAGGCAGGGAACTGGGCATTTAAAGGAAGAAATGAATAAAATTAAAAAGGATATTTGTTCAACCTCCAAATGAAAGTTTACATAAACTAAGAAGCAGGAATAGTTTTTTGGTTTTTTTTTTTTGTGCCCAATGTAGAGAGATACTGGAGTCAAGAGGGAGAAATAGTAAAAGGGAAGGCACAATCATGCACTGGAGTGAAGGCAGAACAGAGCAGGAAGCCCAGGCCCTGGAAGCTTGAGTGAAAGGAACCCGGAGAGAGCAGAGAGTCGCTGCAGCCCCTGGGCCCCGGTCTGTGGGCCACGGCCGCCTCCCAGCCAAGACTGGAGTCAAAACAGTTTCTGATGCTGCTCCCCGTGGCTTCAACCTTTCCTGCTGGTGGGAGCCCGCAGTGCACCCTGACAGCCTGGGTGCACACTGAGCAGTGAACACACGCCAAGGCCAGCAGAAACTCGCACCGGCGCCAGGACGCGTGTTTGGGGTTTGCAGACAGGAGGTCCAGTCGCTGGCCGGGTGCTGTCGTCTGGGTGTCCGAGTCACTCAGGCCACTAGTGACAGACGCTAACACACCACGATGACTTTGGAGGGACACCTGCTGTCGCATTTCAGTGACATAGCTGTTTGGGGTTGACATGGGTCCCCTCAAAATGTGTATGTGGAAGTCCTAAACCCAGAACCTCAGAACAGGACCTTCTTTGGAGTTAAGTGCTGTGGTCTGGCCACCGGTTACGGTGACGTCACACTGGAGGGGGTCCTCGCCAGGGGTGACGGGGGTCCTTAGCAAAAAGGGGAGTTTGGAGACAGACCTGCTCACCATGTGAAGTAGAGGCAGAGGTCAGGGGTGCCCGGCCAGCCAGGTCGGCGCAGACGGTCGGCGCCAAGCGGAGGACAGCCAGAGACAGAGCGGCTCTTCCCCAGACCTGCGGCCTCCAGAGCGAGTGGAGACAGCTCCTGCTCCCGCCTTTGAGCCCCCCAGACTGTGGGATCTCCTTGGCAGCCCATTCAGGCCGGGGGTTGGGGACCCAGATGCCCACCCAGATACCAAAGTGCCTGCCTGGCCCTGGTCTCCTGCTAATAGGAGAAAAAATAAAGGAGTAGTTATTTTTCACAGCTCGGGAGAGGATAAAAACCATGCAAAATATTCAGGAGTGAATTTGGGGGAGACAGAGGGTGTGGGGGAGGGTTTTTGGTGACTGTGGAGCATCTGCTGGGGTCAGGGCCAATTCTGGGGCCGAGGCTCAGGGGTGAGGAGCGCGGTGATGACGCGGGCAGCTGCTGAAAATGGGCTGCGAGTGTGTGCGCCTGCGCTGTGTCTGTGTGTGGCTGCAGGTGCATATGGGTGTGTGCGCTGTACGTAGGTGTAAGTATGTGTGTAAATCTGCATGCATGTGCATATTTGCACGTGCGTGATATATAGGTGTGTGTGGTGTGTGTTTGTATGTATATATGTGTGTACACGTGTGCAACAAGTGTGCCAGCTTGTGTTGGCCTGTGTGTGTATTTGCATGTGGTGACATATAGGCGTGCACATGTATGCAATGTATATGCATGTATATGCATGTACATGTATGCAATAAGCATATCAGTTTGTGTTTGCCTGTGTGTGCATATTTGCATGTGGTGACATATAGGCGTGCACATGTATGCAATGTATATGCATGTATATGCATGTACATGTATGCAATAAGCATATCAGTTTGTGTTTGCCTGTGTGTGCATATTTGCATGTGGTGACATAGGTGTGCATGGTACATATGTATGTTTGTATGTATATGTGTACATGTGTGCAATAGTATGTCAGTTTGTGTTTGCCCGTGTGTGTGCATACATGCATGTGGTGATACATAGGTGTGTGTGGTGTGCATGTGTTTGCATGTATATGTGTGTGTACATGAGTGCAACAAATGTGCCAGCTTGTGTTTGCCTGTGTGTGTGCATATTTGCGTGTGGTGATATATAGGTGTGCATGGTGCAAATGTGTGTTTGCATGAGTGTGTGCAGTGTGTATGTGCATGCACACGTGTGCGATAGGTGTGCGTGTGTGTGTGTTTGCATATGTGTGTGTTCAGAGGAGACTGAGAAGAAAAAGGCAGGGAGAGGTACCCAGCGGAGGTACCAGTGGAAACTGGTCCTTTAAAGAACCCCCCAACTCTTCTTTCCTTCCCTCCTGAGCTTGCTAGGAACCTTCCTTAATTAATGCCTGTAAAATGCTTTCAGATGCTGGAAGGAGAAGCAGCAGCTTTATAAATAAACACAGACTTCTAAAGGTTGACTAATGCTGGCACCCCTTCGGGGGAGGAGAGCTTGGTGCTGCTTTGGGGAAGAGGGCCCCCAGCTGAAGGAGGTGGCTGCAGGGACAAGCCTGGGTTTTGGTCCCAGTTCCACCATTAACACGATGCATTAACCTGGGGCAGGTCCAGCTCCTCTCTGGTCTGTGAGTGCATCAGGAATCGGTAGGGGCTGGGTCGTGATCTTTCCAGAGCCCCTCTCAGACTCACTCTGGTCAGTGCCCTTGGCCGTGGGAGTGGAGGGGTGTCAAGTTAAAGACAATTGAGGGAAGCAGCAGGTTCCATGCTGTTGGCTTGGTTCAGGGAGGCCCAGCACTGGGCCCTTGGAAACGGGCTTAGGAATGGGGCGAACATGCAATGCCCCCTGGAGCCAGTGACAGGGCCCAAGGCACAGCTGCCCACAGCACTGGCACACACCCCTGTCCCAGCAGGGAGGGCCTGTCTCCAGGTGACTGCAGTCATTTTGGCCTCCAGACCAGGGGCCAGCCTAGGCAGTGACCTCCCTGAGTGTCCATCTTAACCAAATGGGAAGGCCTCCAAAGGGGAAAGGGAGCTGGATGAACCCACACGTAATTTGAGCCCTCCGTTTGAAAGAGGAAGCTGTGGCCAGGGCATTAACATGTCCTGGTTTGATGTGCACTCAGCAAATGACAGAGCCAGACCCAGAGTCAGGCCCAGCTGGGCCCTGACAATAGGGGTAGTGGCTTATTTCAGCTGATCTCTTAGGCATAGTTGAAGATGGGCGCCAGTTGCATGGCTGGGTCTGCTGTTTATACACAGTGACCACCTCTCCCCACCCCCCAACCCCCACCTCCCTTTGCAAAAGTGCTCCAAGTCGATGCCTGCTGTGTGGTGTGATCATTCACACTCAAACACTCGGGGCCAGGTGACAGGTATGCAGTCACCTGTAGGTGAGAACTAGGTGGCAGTTGAAAGAAGACTTGAGTCTCCAGAATCTTTGGCCTGTGAGGTGGGGCTGTGCGGCAGAGGTATCTTTCTTTACCTGGCTCCCACTGAGAGGGATGCAATGAAATAGAGGTGTCCCAGCATCGGGCTTGGAGAAGTTTCCTTGCAGTGCAACTGGCCAGTTGTCTACTCCATCATAGGGTGCTGGGTCTGGAATGGCACCGAGTCCCCCCAGGGGAGGTGTTATTTGCCATCAAGCTTGACCCCCGTCTGCCTCTCCTTTGGCAACATAAACGGATGTCTGCAGAGGGAGGAAAGACATGCAGTGGGCAAGAGCGTGCAGCAGCCCAGGACTCCAGGCTTTGTTTTCCTCTGCAGGAGGCTGCTCTAAGAGGCCTGGCTGCTGGCAGGACACCCTCGTGGCAGCAAGGAAAGGGGAGTAGGCCCTGGCTCCCCACTTTCATATCTTGTGACATTTTTGTTCTTTGCTTTTTGCCTTGACATGTGCCTGCCCTCACTCCCTCAACTCTCCCCTATCCTTTCAGAACCAGCTCAGGTATCTTGACCTGGAAGCCCTTTCTAGGCCCCCCGTTCACTTGAGCTGGGCCAGACGATCCCATGCAAGTCAATGGTGGCTCTGATCCGACTATACTTCGTCTCCCTCCAAGCTGCACGGTGAGATCCCGCGGCAGGGACCACCTTTGGGTCTCCACACAGAGCGCTCCGTGGATGCTTGCTGACGGAATGAATGGGTGAATGAACAGGTGGATGAAGTGGCCTCGGACTTGGCAGGGGGAAAGTGTTTAGGGCAGGGCAGCTTCTCCCCCCTGACTGGGGACAGTTAAATGATTTTTCTGGGCACATGACACTGAGGGAGACACGTTCCTCTGATATCTCCCCGTGAAAGATTGAGGAGGATGAAAAATCTTCCAGAACTCAAAGCTGGGTGTAGCTTTCTCCAGCTGACAACAGTGAGTCTGGCCGGGGAGAGCAAGGCGCTCACCTCCAGGCTGGGCACTTCACCACAGAACAGAGGCCGCGTTCTTCCAGGGTCTGTTATTTATGGGTTTTCTGTCTGGCTGGTTGCTGAGCCTTTGGGAACGCTGGGCGAACGCCTGTGGCCACAGTAGGGAACACGATGAAGGCACTATAACCCTGCACGTCGCTACCGGCAGAAACATAAAGGCGTCTGAAAGAATTCTGGGCAGATTTACGACAGCACTATCAATGGGCTGGGGAAGGGCCAGGAGGTGGGAGAATCCAATCTTTTTGCCTCTAAGCTCCTGGTCTTTGCACTGGGTTGGGGTTCAGGAGCTCCGTGACCTGGGCGCTGGGGCTGCACCTTGGTGTTCTGATGCTGTTGCCTCTACCTGTGCTGAGGTGAGGCTGCCAGACTCCCTCAGGCGGTGGCAGTAGAAGGAAGCTCTCAGAGGAGCTGCACTTCCTTCCAGTGGGTTCTGCCTCCCAGGGAGAGGCAGCTGCCCTGGTGGGCCCACCCACGAGCCAGAGCCACTCTTGTCTCCCAGCCCTGCAGGGGCTCCCCTCACCTGTCTTGGCCTCAGCCAGTGTGGCGCCCTGACTTCCGCCTCCACACTTGTCGCCTTATCTTGGCCTCAGTGTTGAGGGAAGTTCTTTCTTTTGCCTCTTTAGAACATTCTTTGCTGCCTCCCTGCTGGGCCCTTGAGTTAGCTCATGGAAGAAAACCTCAGGCTCAAGCACTCTGCTGGTCGAGGGAGCCCCAGACAGAGCCCCAGGCCGGGGAGTGGCCCGGGCCCCTGGGAATGTTATCAATAGCTCTCAGCTCTCAGCCTCCCCCTGACATTTTAAGGCCACAATCTGCACACGCAGTTTTTATTTGTGTACTTTTCTCAACTTGAAGCTGTTGGAAGGCATTACTCATAACTCAATTTGGTGAAAAATCTATCTAGAAACTCAAGGTTGAGTTAAATATATCAAGTATTTGTAACCACCTCTTGCGCGCCCTTCGTTGTAAGAGGGAGGGGACACCAAGGCTCGAAACCCGAGAGCAAAAATGTTGGGGAGACCCACCAATCTGCGCAGCCGGGCAACTTTACATGGGGAAGTGTTGCTACAACCTGCTGGCAGCGAATGATAAATTTAACCTCAAAATGGCTCCAAGCCTGGAGGCAGATGACTCCTTTGAAAATAAAGGAGGCACATGCCTGCTGAACTGCTTGGCGGGGAAAGCTTCCCACGGCTAGGAGGAGCGAGCAGCCAGTCCTGGACGCCTGGAGGCCTCAGTCCCCACGTGGCAGCCTGCACCCCACCCCCCACCCCACCCCCACGGTGCAGCCCCTCCCCTTTGCTGCATCTGCACTGACCATGGGTGAAGCAGGTGAGGCCTGGCACTCAGGCACCAGGTCTTTGAGGTGACACCCCCATCCTTGATAGCACACGTTCGGGGGCACAGGCCTTCCCATGTGCCCACTGTAGGGTTCCTCTTAACAGGTAAGGGGTGGAGGGGGTTCATGGCACCCCATAGTTAGAATGCGGTTGCCAATTTCTTTAAGAGGAGCGGTTTTCTTCTTTGACCTGTGCTTTCTCATCCAAGAGGAGAGAGCACAGCCCCATCAGTCAGCCCCGGGCATGAGAGAGGCCTGATGGGCTGACTTGGAGGGAAGATGGACGCACCAGCTGTCAGCCTGTGTCTCCCTGAGAAGTGTCGCCCGGGGCTTTGCCCTGGGCCTCGCTGGGGGGGCCAGGCTGGGCGGGCTTTCCAGGGAGCTCTCCCTCTGCGGGGGGCACTGGGCCGTGTGTCTTTTCAGAAGGAAGTCCAGGGCCTGTACGTCCACAAGGCAGCTCCTCTGCCTCTGCAACAGTGCTTTACCCCAAAAGCCGGGGCCGGAACAACACTGTTACGTGGGCTGACCCCTTCATGCATGGGCTCACCACACTCCCTTCGGAAGGAAGGAGTAAGCGTTCTTGCTTTCGCTTTATTGGTGAAGGAATGAAGGGGAGAAGGTGACAGCAGAGGGCCAGGTATGTGTCAGGCTCGGCCTTCACTCTTAGTTCTACGTGAGTGGCAAGCTCCAGCAGCTGCGGCCTCACCCCACTGAGAGGAGGGCCTCCGCACAGAGAGGGGGGAGGAACATGGACTTGCAGGGCGCGTGGCGGGGTGTGGCCAGGGGCATTCTGTGTCTGTAGCTCCTCATTAATCCTCATCGGGACCCTGTGAGGTGGGTATTATTTTCATGTTAGGAATGAAAACCCAGTGTCTCAGAGAAGTTCACTTGTCCAGGAGCTGAAGGCGAGTCTGACAGACTATGCACTCGGTCCCGAGGCTGAGGCAGAAGCGACTGCGTAACTTCCACAGGTGAAATCCATCTCGCTGGATCCCGCTGCTTAGGAACGTGTGCAGAATCCAACTGAAGTTCAGTTTGCTGTCCGGGAACTGGTGACACTAGACAGTGTCTGTGTGGTGTCTGTGATGGTTTTAGCCTTTGGGAGGGGAGTAGGAAAAAGAAAAGCTAATTTCTATGTAAAATATAAATGGGGAGGGGGGCTCCCTGGTGGCTCAATGGATTAAAACGCAGCACTAGGAAGCTGCTGCAGCTGCTTCGCACAAGTTCTTTACCCAGCCTGTGGGGGTGACCCAGATGGTGCAGCAGACCTCTCCTGTCTCGCCCGCTGCTCCCCTCAGCAATGTATTTCAGTAGATCTGTCTGCTCTGCTCCCTACTCTGTCTCTGGTGAATCCTCTCACCCCCAAACTCTGTATGCATATTTAAAAAATATAAATTGCGGTGCCTTAGATAACCCTTTATTTTTTGGACTCTCTTGAGAAAGCTCTTTCTGCAAAGACCATCTCATCTGCTTTGCCAGTTATTAGAACTAAGCACACCCTCACCCCATGTCCTTAAAAGGGAAACTCAAGTCTTTGGTCTAAATGAATTACTTGGACCTGTGACTTTTAAAGTCATTCTTTGCAGTAAAGGATGGAGAATTTATGATTTTCAAAACAGATCACTGTGGCGTTGGCCTAAAAAAGTCTGAGTGATGCCTGCAGTGCCAAGCTGGCCACAATGGACTGCGGTCCGTGTTTCTGACACCCACGCACGGACCTCTCTCCACCTCTGGAGCTACAGTGGATCATTCTTTTACTTATTCAATGCTGAAGGATAGAAAAACATTTCTTGAAATTAGCCATTTGCTACCACAGATATACTAGAAACACTTAAAATGGTATTCAGTTCTCCCTTGCTAGAGAAGCAACTGCAAACATATAATTATGATCAAAGAGATTTTTAAAAAGGTTGGCCAGCAGTTAGGTGTATCACTGATTTTGTTCCCATTTTAGTATGTGTTGCTGAAATGTGCACAAGCATGGATTTGGGGATAACAGAGCCATGTGTATCTTTCTCCTTGTCTCATTTTCTTATAAGAGAATCTAGATATTCTACCCAGTTTTTCATCTCCAGCATTTTCTTAGAATATCACATGGGTTGATCGCTGTTTCAGATGTAGGAGATACCAAAGAGACAGAAGTTGTCCCTTCCTAAATATAGGAGGGTAACACTACACTCCTTAGCCTAAGTATGGCACATAACAAGGGTTCAGTAAAAATCAGTTCCTTTTCCACCCACCTTGTCTCCTTAAAATAAAAAGCACACTTCTGCAGGAAAGTCGGGGAGCTGGAATTCTGATAAACACTTGGCTGGGTGGTGTGCTGGATAAGGGCTAGACTTAACATCCAAGTCCAGGCTTCCTTTCTTGACCTATAAAATGAGAAGAAAACCTGTCTTGCGCACAGTAATCTAGAGATCTTTTTATGATCCAGGAATAAAAAGGGCTATAGAAATGCAAAGCTTTATTTATTACTGACGCTCAGCAGGGACTAATTCCTATGCAGACTCTTTCAGGTCCTAACAGCTTGGCAAGGGCTCTTCTGACTCCTTCCAAGATTAAGCTCCTCATCTCTGTGAACATAAAAATCAATCTGCCACGTCGCTTGAAGAATCCTTATCATCATATCCCCGAACAATCCACTCCCTGTCCTTAGAGGCTACGAAAATGCTTTAAAATCTGCTGTGACTTTCCTCTCAGCATGTTTTGCTAAAAATGATCAAATGTTCATTTGGAAGCCGAGGCAGGCCTATTCTGCCGGGTGAGTCCAAAAGAAATATCATGGGCTGGGATAAATGAAGTGTTACTGAAATCTGGGTCATTGGTGGACTCCTAGAACAACTATCCTCTAGAAACTAGCTATAAATACCCTTGGAAATAATTTCCCTTCAAAGACCGGGGGAAAACAAGCCAACTGGATTTTTACAAATGAAAGGTTTACTTTGGTAACAGAAAAGCCTCATTATTTCCAGAGGCTCTGCAAGGGCTGTGTGGGTTGGCGTGTGTGTGGTGACACTGCCACCTGGTGGTCGGCGTGAGCTGTGCACCGAGGTCCTGGCCGGGAGAGGACAGGGTGCCAGGGGGCCCTTTCCAGGGAGAGGCTAGCTCTAGAATGGCCCCCAAGGTCCAAGGAACAAAAATGGTTTAAGTTTGGCATTTACGGTGTGATATGAATAAAGGTCTTCTGCTCATTCAATTCTAGTACCAGGTGTAGTGAAGGATGTGATAAAAAAAAAAAAACCTGAAACACTCGATATGACACATACTTTATTAAAAGGCAGAAACATTCTCGGGAACACCGTGTGGCATGAAAGAACCTTGAGGCTGGGGGGCCTTAAAATGTTTCACCTAGTCTTTTTCATGGCTGCTTGTGTCATGCTGAAGAGATAGGCTTCATAGATTATATTTAAGAAGTTGTCGTCGTTCTGGAAAACAAAACCAAGAGACCAAAAATGTGATGGGATTGGCGGAAACAAAAGGCCTCCCTGTCTCGGCGCTGACCTGGCCTGAACTCTCGCCCGAGCCCTGACCTGCACCTGTATGTGCTCACAGCTGCCTGTGGTGAAAATGGGGTGAAATGGGGCCACAGAGAGTCCACTCCTGGTTTTCCACAGCTGTGACACGCCTGTCACACGCAGCACGGAGGGGCATCCCAGCCTTGTAGCGGTCTGGAACAAGGTTTGTCCAGGACAAGACAGGGTTTTCTGCATGAAAAAGGCACCCCAAACAGAAGGCAGGATTGGGAGACAATGACCCAAACCAGCAACTCCCCAAGTAACGGCTCTCACGCCACACCGTGTTTCTGATCTTCCTCCGTTTACTTGCAGCGTGCCTCACCGGGACCTCAGCTTAGTCGGTGAACACCTGTTAGTTACGGGGCATTTGGGGCCTTGGTAAGTGGGCAGCAGCAGGCTGGTAATCTCTGGGCTCTTCTGCCTGGCTAAGGGCTGAGGGAGAAGCACGTGGTCTACTCAGTGCTTCATTTAAAATTCTAGAGCCTTCTCCCTCCCATCCAAATCCCTTAAAGCTTTAGCAATTCACCCACATTTCACAGTTCCCCTTCACTCCCTCTTGGCACTCCACACACAGAACTAGCATTTATTCCCCCACCGTGAAAAAGAACGTTTCCCTGCTTTCCCTACAAAGTAGCCAGAGTCCCACAGGCCACAACTGCCACAGATGGCGGGCGTGACCTCCGACAGCCCATCAGGAAGATGAAGCCCACCGACTGGAATAAAGCACACGCACAGGTGGTGGGGACAGAAACGTGGCTCCAACTAGCAATGCACAGGGCCTTAGGCTTGGGGTGTCCTGGCTCCCACACAGAACCTCAGGGCAAAGTGAGCGGAGTGGAAAGAGCCAGCAGAAATATGGAACTTTTAAATGCAAATTTAAGATTTTTCCTTAATGCTCCCAGAAAAGAAGTTTCCTGGTGTCTTACATAAATCTTCAGGAAGCTTCCATGAGGGGCTCGCAAAGGTGGGCACATCTCTCTGTGAGCTAACAAGGCCCAGCCGCCTACGGCAGCGCTTTACAGCTGTTTCTGCTCTCACGCTCACACGCCGGTTTCCACCCCCACTCTCATTTCTCTAAATGAAAGAGAAACATGTTGCCTTTACAACTTGTCTTTCCTAGTACAGACCACTGTTCAGGGAGCGGCAGCTGCAAAGGTGTACTTTCTTCTCTGAAAGCCACTGACGCTTGAGCAAACTACCAGAGATTTTCTTTATTCAAAACACTAACTAGCTGGGGTGTCTGAAATTACCTAGATAACAGTCTATGATTATTTGGGGTGTGCTTTGCTGAGTGGGCCCCGTGCAACAACGTTCCAGTCACTGTGAGCAGCCTGCGGAGCACTCTGGGGCCAGCCTATGGTCACACCCCGCGCTGCGGCCCACTAGCTGTGCGACCTCAGGAGGGTCCCCAGGCTACCATGTCCTTGTCTCTAAAAGAGAAAAAGTAAGAGGGCTGATGTCTGAGGATGACATGAGGGACTATATGGAAATCATTTAAATCTGCCTGTCACAGAGCTCTGACATTATTCGCAGAGGCAGTGAGAGGCATGCCTGCCAAAAATCCCACCGTCTCCTCCTGTCCTAATGAGCAGGTCTCAACAGTGTTTGTGAAACAAGTCCCGTCACAGCCATCACAGCCTGTTCCCTCCTCACGCAACACGCTCGGCCTTTGCCCTTTCCACTAAACCCACTTGCCCAGCTGGCTCTTCTCCATGTCAGCAGGGAGCGCTCTGTCTGGGTGCCCCAGTACCTGGAAGCTTCTGGAGGCTGCCTGAATCTCTAATGCATGCTTCCTTCTTTTCAGAGAATGGTGTCAGTCCTCCAGATTTCAAAATCCGGAAGGAACAGAGACTCCCGTGGCCAGTTAGTGTCCCGCAGAGGGCAGAGGCCCTGGGTGCAGGAGGCGTGACTGCACAGTCCACTTATTCTCAAGAAGGCATCAGCTAAGTGGGTCTTTAGCCCCCAGAGGCAACCAAGAGGTGAGCAGAACTGGTAAAGGCCGGAGAGAGCTCAGCTCTTACCCGAATGAGGTACAGCAGGGCCTCCTGAAGCTGCAGCTTAGTGAGCGAGCTGCTGGCGGTCCCGGCGGGCTCTGGGCTCTGCAGAGGCAGGAGGAGGCTGGTGGAGGCAGCGGCTGGTTCGTGGCTTCCCAGGGACAAGAGCCCACTGTCCCTCTCCTTTGGTGAGACGGAGGCAGGGTGTGTGAACACCATGGGGGACATGAGCAGAGAAGGCGCCCCCAGAGCAGGGATGCGCTGAGGTGAGACGGCCTGCTTGCAGAAACACACACAGGGGCGGGGTTAAGGAGCTTCTCCATGACATGGACGCGACAGCGACACAGAGGCCCTTCGCTGCCCATCGAGTCTAAGCAGTAATAGTGCACAACGCCCCCGCTACCACACAGCTCGGCACCGTCTGTCCGCTCTGGTGAATATGGTCCACCTGGGCCTAGAGCTAGGCCTCTGGCGAGCACCTTGTTGCCGGCTGCTGCCTTGCTCGCAGCCTGCACTGGACCGGCTAGCTTCTTCTCAGGTCTCCTTGTCCAACCGTTCTGGCCTCGTGGCCCACACCCAGGGTGGGTGAGCCGTTGCACTTCCTGGGGGCACCCACGCGCTGCCCCTGATTCCTCCGGGAGGAATCGCTAGGAGCAACCCTCCTGGCCTCATTCACTCCTACTCAGAGGGAGGCATAATTGTGGGCTTTGCTTTTCCTGGGCCCCTTTTTCCTAACAGGGGGAGCTCACACTTTGCTTCTCTGTGCCCTGGGCAGGACCCCAAGGGTAGACCCTGCCAGCTCTGCTGCTGACTGCCTTTTCTGGGCAAGTCGGCCTAACTCACTTGCTAACAGGCCCTAAAACAAGCTTTCCCAGTGACACAAGCGCCATTTTGATTCCTATCTGACTGGCTCCTACGGCTCTCTCTCTGGTTCTGAAAAAGAAGAGTGTTATTTATCAGCCTCCTAATGCTAGAAAAGAACCCATGAGCAATCGAGAAGCTGCTGTAATTTTATAATCACTCCCTTGGTATGTTTTTGGGCAGAAATGAGCCTTGAGGAAAGCAGGTTGTTTGTTTCTCTGAACTGCCCTGTTTGCTATTTTGAGGAGAACGCCAGAACGGGTGCTCCCCAAGGAGGCCCGCCGCTGTCAGGAGGTTCTGTGTGGGCTGCGAATGTGCGCTTCTCCCCGGGAAAAGCAGAGAACGGGGCACACACTTTAGGGCAATCGATTCCCCTCGGTGCCCTAGCGTCCCACTGGTTAAGAGGCAAAAAGGGAGATGGAAAACAGAGTGGACTTGATTACACGGGAATGAGGACGAGGGCCAGTAACACTGTCTCTAGCAAGAGGCGCTTGGGTTTGAGATTCTAACGCACAATGAGAACAGTGTGACTCAGCGACTCACAGAGCAGTATGTCTGTGATTTTTGTTTTCTAAAAAGTGGAAGACTTTTGAGATGTAAGCTATTAGCCAAAGCATGACATGAGGACCAGTGGTGATGCACATGCAAATAAATAAGGAGCCCTTTCTAACTGTTAAAGCCACTGCATTTTCAGGAGTTTGTTTCCATCCAAATTGGGGGGGTGCGGGTGGGGTGAAGCAGTCAGATGTCCAGATGTTACCCACAGCTATGAGAAAGCTTGTGGTTTTGTCACTGTTCCGTTATTGATGAACACAGAGAACCACCTTCCTTTAAGGATAGGGCTTTTCTAAAAATCAGTCTTTCCCCTCTCTGGAAATGTGTGCAGTTGGTAGGTAGCAGACTCTCTTGAACTTCATCAATGCTGCTGGTGACAAGAGATAAACTAGCATAGGTGTGGCTTGGAGAAGAGGCAGGCCTTACTGTGGACTCGAGGGCTGCGGCTCTTGAGGCAGGGGTCTGGCCTATCATCTCTCTGTACCCATGTGGAGCACCATGTCCAGCATGTCGTAGGCGCTCAGAAATACTGAATTAAAACACAATCATTTGCTGTGGGTCAAAATAACAGGGAGAGGCCAGGTGTTTGGCATCACAGAACGAGTTCAAAGCAGACTGTATGTTTCCACAAAGCTCGTGGGAAACGTCCCACCTCTATGGGTTTTCCTACGTCTATGTCGTCAACACTGGAAGACTGCGCTCCACAAATAAGGTATCTCTTAAAGAAGGAACGCTTCCAGATTGCTAGGCAAAGGAGGATTCTCCTTCCAGGCAGGAAGCTGAGATGCACAAACATGGTCCCTGTTCTAAACAGAATGTCCTGAGAGCTGAAAAACAGATTCTAAATTTCACCATTACTTTTTTTTTTTTTCGTCATTACTTTTTTTTGGCCTTGTAGTTTACCTGAAAAAGAGGCGCCTGCGTCTCTGTGCTGGAAGTCTTGTCGATCCAGGATTCCAAGGGTTTCCCTGGTCGAGAGGTCTGTGTGACCACAGGAAACTTAGCTGCCAAAGCTGGTCGATTAGCCGCGTGCAGCTGCTGTTCTTGCTGCACGACCTGAAGTTTTTTCAGTAACTCTTGAGGGGAGATCACTCCAGAGCCCCGAGTCTGATGGCCAGAGAGGTGGAGTGTCTGTCGTGGAAGCGTGGCTTGGTCTTTTCCACGAAGCTGATGATCCAGTGTTGGTGGTGGGAAGGAGCCATTGAAATACCCCAGTTGGGGCTGAGTCAGCCCCCTCCCCCTTCCTGCAGCTGCGGGGGTGGCAGCAGAGAGGGTTCTGCTGAAGCTTGGGGTAGCTGGGCAGTCAGGGGCTGATGTACTGGGGTGGTACTTATTTGCTGCCCCGGGGGCATCAGGGAGCTTCTCTAGCAGGTTCTGAGTCCTGGCTGTGCTCTGCACATGATGAGATGTTCCAATGCCATGGGGGGACCCCAGCTGGCCAGGCCCAATGAAAACTTCCCCGACAAAATGGGGGTTCCCGTTTTGGCAGGGCCGGGTCTCAGGCAGCTCAGACAATGGGTGGAGGTCTGCACCCCTGACCATGAGTTTCTGAATGGCTGGGCAGAGCTGCTTCTCAATGGGGGGCGAGTGCCTCCTGGGTTCCTCATAGCACAGGGAGCGGACAACCCCCTGCCGAACTGGAAGCTTCTCTTGCTGCTGCTGCTGCTGGTGGTGATGGTGGTGATGGTGGTGGTGGTGGTGCCGGTGGAGAACCTGTGGGTGCTCCCCAACTTCCTGACATGTAGCTTTGTCCTGTTTCCCAAAGAGAGCTGTCAAGGACAAGTGTTGGGGTTCAAGGTCAAAGGTCTGGAAAAAATAAAAATGTCTGAAAATGGGTCTACAAACAGTTTAGTGGTATGGGGAGGGGGAGGTGATGAGACACAACTTAGCTGGTCAGGGATTTCTACTATTTACAAAGGACCAATTTGAGAAGATGCAAAAACTTAGTTATAATAAACTTTGCAAATTTGAAACTTGTTGTTTTCCTCTTGTTTTAAATTATGATTTTAATTTGGGTGTTTGTCCTCTTCCATCAGTGCACATGTTCTGTTCACCCTCCGCCCAGCCCTGGTACAGTACCGATCTCCTTTCCTTCCTCGTGAGACTCCTTATTAATGTTAAAATTTTCACAGCACTTTCTCCTACCACTGCCTCTCAGTCCTGCAAGTCAGATAAAACAGGCTTATCATCTCTGAGGGGCTTGGGAGTCACAGACTCAAAATTGAATATATTAAAAGGTAAATGACCTCTTGAACTGGAAGTCCACATAACCCAACAGAATACAAAGAAAGAAAGACTGAAAATAAGCAATTAACACGAGGATTTCAGAATTCCTGGCAGTTGTTCACAGAATTACAGAAATTTGGGGCTAAAAAGCGCATAGGTCATTTAAAATAACTTGATGTTTTCAACTATATACCAGTAGCTTAACAGAATCATCAGATACATAAAATCTACTTTGGGCCAGTCCATTACAGAGCTACTTCCTTCCCACTCGAGAACGTCATGTCATACCTCTTCCTGCTGCTTTCTGCACTGCTGGGCTATGAAGACATGACTTTTATTCCTAAAGTTAACTATTTTGGTTATCATTAAAATTTAAAAATTCCTGTGGAAAGCAAACAATAAAAGAAGCTAAGATAACTGGGAAAAAGCTCACTTAAAAAAAAAAAACCAGAAACTCAACACGAGACTTTTATTAGCTAGTCTTTATGTCTTTTGGGTCCATGTGCATTTTCAAAATTGATTTGAACCTTCCCTTAAACAAACAAACAAAAAAAAACCACTTAAATGAGGAATAACCATAAGAAATGGAAACAGCCACATTTATAATAAATAATGATATCAGCAGATTAGCAATTTTGTTTATGTTATACTAGTTGGAGTAATATACACTCACACAAAACTGCTGTCATATTTTTATTTTAGATTGCAAAGACAATGATTGCAAATACAATGATTCACCATCAGGTCCAAGGGGGAATGGAAGTCCACACCACCCCTTAGAACAGGAGCCCCATTCTACACAGTGCCGAGCGGTGTCCTTGGGATGGAGGCGGCACCGGAAATGTGAGCCACGTCTCACTGGCTTGGATGTCCTGCTCTCCACAGCCTTGGGAAACCAACTAACCCCTCAGACAAATGGGGCCTGACTGGTAATGTTCTTTTTCCTGGTGACAATTCTATTAGTTTGTTGTTTTTCAAAAATGCATTATCCTCTAAGGAGTGTTCAAGTCCACAAGCGAATAGCACAGAGTGTGGTAAAGGTCAGAAGTAAAAACTTTAGTATCTTTTTAGAAGAGTGAATTATTAACAATAACAACCCCTCCCCCCATTTGAAATCTCTCTTTTTCGGATTTATCTTAAGGCATTCTGTTTTTTTTCAATACAGTTTATTTACTTATATACATCTTACATCACTGTTCATTGGATCTTACAGCTTTCTTGAACAGTGCCAGGCTCTCCCTCGCCTACCCACTGGGTAGGAGTTCTTTGAGAGTCCCATTAGAGAGTGCAATTGAAAGCAGATCATTTTGTACCTGGTTAGGCCAAGGTATACGCTGTTGCTGGTTTTCACTGGGCTTCACTGGAATTGGTTTGATGAGATTGGGGTTGTCATAGATGGCAGATGAACTGGTTATCTGTTTTGGCTCAGAACAGGCTTTACACTGAAATTAAAAAACAAAGGACCTCATTTTTGATGTAAAAGAATCCTTCACCTTCTTATAGGAATGTACCTGTTTGCTCTTTATTTTATCTAACTGTAGTTGGCTTTTTCTTTTTCTGATATTTTCATGTGCAAAGGAAAATCCCTCAATTTCCTCTGATGTGAGCTATATTTAAGTGTAAAGAAACTCTAATTTTAATTTTCTTAAGTTAAATTAATGTAGGCACAACTCAGAGCCCTCAGATACTACTGACAACATCAGGACATAGGAACTTAGTTTGGTACGAAAGCTATCGATATGCTTAAGGAGCAATAATTCAAAAATACAGCCTAATGCTTTTCAGTGACCAACAACTACATAAACTGTTCCTTAAGTAACAAGTCTGAACTATAATGGCCATTTCCCCACTAGCCACTGACGTAAAATTGGACAGCTGCACCAGCAGAGCAACTAAACCTTCTTGGTCTACAAATCAAAATGCAAAACTGGCTCAAACCACTGATTTAAAAATTGCTAATATCATCTTTATTTAATAAATGCCTTTTTCCATAAACAGAACAATTCGAATCTGAGTGTTCAGAACCACTCACTACAAATTAGAATTTCACAGAGAAAAAAACCAAGACACGATCCTCATCATTTCAAATGCTGAATCATCATCGCACATTAATCTAACCAACCGTGCAATTGCTAACACAGTAGGATTCGTAACAAGAAGCACAGCAATGACGTTGGTGTCTACCTTGTTAAATATTAAGTAAAACTGAATACGAAAATACTACCTTTTGTACTAAGACTCTACCACTGTGAGTTTCAACTGTACAGTCAAGAGCACAGGCCAGAAAGTATTTCACGCTGTCCTCGACTTCATGGACTGAGCTATTAACACAATCTTGCCTCCCCAGGAGCTAAGCTCCCCAATGGGTGTTAAGTTATTGAGAGGTGGTTCTATTACCACCATGTTCACAGATTTGTAAAGTTAACCATACAAAAGACGAATGACTTTCCTCCTTCATTCTGATAATTGGGATGTTTGGCACTAGTAATAGGTGGGGTGTGAAATCACTTTATGAGTCATACAATGTTATTTCTAATTCTTCGTAGCTAAACAGTGGTGGCTAATGGCATGGCTGCTTGAACCCACTGGCCTGGCTTTCCGAGACATGGACAACCGATGCAAGAGATTATAGCCTAGGACTGACAGTCACTTGTAACATTTTAACATGAAAAGCCTTTAATTTGTCTGCTATTTAAAAGAAACTGGGTGCTTAAGCTTACTTTCACTGAATGAC
Source organism: Condylura cristata (assembly GCF_000260355.1). Taxonomy (NCBI): domain Eukaryota; kingdom Metazoa; phylum Chordata; class Mammalia; order Eulipotyphla; family Talpidae; genus Condylura; species Condylura cristata. The sequence goes on along the minus strand of NW_004567135.1, from coordinate 9,537,236 downwards.
CCCTTTGTACTTCTTCATTCTCCACATTCAGGGACCTTGAATTTCAAGTAAAGAAAAATGAATTTTTCCCATCTTTGCTATGTACATAATGGGCCAAAGGCCACTCTCCTGATACGCATAATCCCCAGATTACCTTTTCTAAGTAAAATTGCTAGAAGCTGTTTCCTACTTCACTACAATTATCTAACTATACAGCCTTGCTTTTATGTAAAAATTGCTATCAAATTGCTCACAATTAGGCATCATCTACCTCAATGGTTTGTAGCTCATTTTCCAGTTGTTTAATTTTTTATGCTTCTCCCAACCCAGATAACTTTAAAATATTTGAGGGGAAAAAAGCTTGTTTGGGAGTACTAATGGAGTCTTCATAGAGAACCCGAGGTACTCCTTTGAAACCTCAAAAACTATGTCACACAATCCTATTTTATCTACGCCAGTCTGAAAGAAACACATTGAAAGTTTAAAAGCAGACGTATTTGGGTTATAAGATTAAGGCTAATTTTTAGGTTCTTTTTTATACTTTTTTTTTTGATTCTTTCACTGGCCATCAAAAGAGACTTAAGCTCTTTAATCTTATAAGTAAGTCACAGCTAATGAAGAGAACTATTAATCCTTGAGTAACACTAACACCTTTGAGACCTGAGTTGACTCTTTTGACCGTCATCACCCATTTTGTCCTCATGCACCCCCCTCTCGTGCCTCTGCCCAGCTCCAATTTGTTCCCTGTATCTACTAGTTTGGGTTTTTGTTTTTCTTAGATTCTACATATGAGTAAGATGATCAAAGCTATTTGTCTTTGCCTGACTTCACTCCGCATAATGTCATCAAGGTCCATCCATGTTGTTGCTGCAAGTAGCAACATCTCCTTTCTTATGGCTGAATAATAAATACCCCCCATAATAAATACCCCCCTTGTGTGTATGAACACACACACGTACAACTGCACATACACATGTACACATGTACATATACATGCATGTACACACCTCTCCTCTGTCCCCACGGGGCCTTTGTCTGACACTCAGGTTGTGCCTACCTCTGGCTATGGTCGGTAAGGCTGCCGTGAATGGGATAGCACACATAACTTTTGGAGTTAGCATTTTAATTTTCTTTGGATAAGTACCCAGAAGTGAAATTGCTGGATCATATGGTGGTTCTATTTATAATTTTTTAGGGAACATCCATACTGTTTTCCATAGCGGCTGCACCAATTTACATTTCTACCAACAGCACACAGGAATTCTCTTTTTTCGCATCCACACTGACACTTGCTATTTCTTCCTTTTTGATAAGTCATTCTCATAGGTGTGAAGACATATCTCGTTGTGGTATTTTTTCCCCACCGCCATCATTCTTACACCCTCTGTCCCTTCTCCTCCTTGCTAAGCCTCAGAACCCTCACAGGGTTTATGAATATCTCCTAGTTTTTTAAAGGATTTTACTTCATCAAATTGTCTACTAAATGTCCAGTATTTGTTCTTGATTTTCTGATTTGCTTTCCTGTACATAAACGACTGCACCTCATCCTTCCTTATGACTGCCCAGTAGCCAGTGTGGAAATACCGCAGTTTGAGCCCGTTGTCCACTGGTGGACATTTAGCCTCTTCCGTATCCCTGTTACTGTACATAATGCTGCTGTGAACTCTGTAGAACTCAGAATTTTTGCATCATTAGTTCATATTCTTTGACAGATGCTGAGAGTGGAATTGCTGGGTTGTATGCTTTTCCATTTTTCATTTTTTCAAGGAAGTCCAGACTATTCTCCAAGATGGTTGCCCCTGCCCACGCACAGTGCCATAGTTTCCTCCCTCTCTTGGATTTTCCTTTCTCTTATGAGAAGCGAGGTTGAACATGCCTGTGAGCCAGCTGAATGCCTTCTTTGTAAAAATATCTACTCAATCTTCTGCCTACATTTTAATAGGATTTAAAAAAGTTTTGGATATGAACCACTTATCAGATATATGATTTGGAAATACTCTGTTCCACTCAGTAGGTTGTTTTCTCATTTTGTTGCTAATTACCTTTGCGGAACAGAAACATTTTAGTTTGATTTTTGCACACCCAATAGTCTACTTCTGAATACCCAGTTATGCGTATGATAGAGCATGTGTGGCCCTGGTTTTCTTCCTTGCTGAGCTTTGTTGATTTCATTGTTTTCTTACATCTCAAGTAAAAGTCTACTAGTGGGCCTATACAACACAGACGGTAGGGAGGTACTCTTGCTGGCCCCTCTCTCTCATTTTTGCAGCCAGACTTGAGGGTGACACGTGGAGGGGAGACATGGAAGGAACACCTGGAAGACACAGGCTGCTGCTCCCGGTCCTCGGCAGACACAATGGCAGGTGCTTCTCTTCCTGTCCCAGCTCTCTCGGGCCTGGCTAGACCCTTTCTTGAAGTTTCCTGCCAGAAGGTACTTTAGAGTTGTGACATGCTTTCAGGTCTTGAAATCATGATGGCCCCAATTCAAGCCAAGTCTGTCTGCCTGGGCATTTGCTTTTAGGGGTTGGGTAATTTTCAGTTTTATTAGGAATATCCTTTCTTTACTTCTCTATGTACTCTAATTCTATTTAAAAGTCTATTACACTATGTGTATGCTTCCTTGGTGCTCATGGATGACCAAATCCCCTTAACATTTTGGGGTCCCTAGATACGCTTCGGTTACATTGCTATTCTTTAGTTATACGTATTTCTTCTCAGTTTTTTTATATTCTTTTTACTTTCACTTTTTTAACCATGTGAAAAATTTATTTTTAATTTTTACGTAGTTGAATTAGTTGCTTTTGTGTCTTGAGATATAGTTAGGAAGCTTTCCTTTTTTCAGAATTACAAAAAAGAAAAAAAATCTATGCAAGTTTTCTTCCAGTACTTGAAAGGTCTTATTTTTACATTTAAATTTCTAGTACATTTGGAATTTATCCTGGTATATGGTGCGAGGGACAGATTCAATTTTATATTTTTCCAAATGGCTGCCAATTGTCCTAACATCATTTAGTTAAAAAATTCATGCAAATAACAGGTTTGAAATTTTCATCCTTATTATACCTTAAATCTCACAGATGCTGAGGTCTCATTTGAAGACTTTCTCACTGTTCCACTGGTCTAACTGACTGTACGCCAATATTATCAATGCCATACTATGTCAAGTGTCTGGACACTACGTCTTACTATCGAGTCAGTAGTGCTACCTCTTCTCTTCCGCCCACTTAATAGGGCTTTGGGTTTTCTCTGCCAGGTTTTCCCAGATAATCTTCCTTGTATATTTTTCTGCATGAGTCTTATAATCAACCCGATGGGCTCCAGAAAAGAAACCAGCTCGCATTTGTTCAGGAATTGTTGTCCTTTTATAGATTAATTTAAAGAGAAACTACAACTTTAGTTCTATCTTCTTATATACAATCAGGAAATATATTTCCTCTATATTTTGTCTATCTTTCCCATATTTAAAAAGTTTTCTTCATAATAGGTTTTGCTCCTTTCTTATTTTATTCCAAAGAATTTCATAGTAACATGTTGCTACTATATAGTTGGGGTCTTCCAGTAAACCTGACTGGATACTATTTGTATATATGAAGGCTTTTGATGTCTGCGACTACCTTTTAATCTATTTAAAAGCAAACAGCATGCATTAGCCTACAAAAAGCAAATAAGGATTTCGTTTTCCATACAATTTTATTAAATGGCACAATGTTAAAAAGCTTCAATGATTGCTTGGGCCCTCCCTGGTGGCGCAACGGGTTAAAGCACTGCACTGCGAAGCTAAAGCCACTTTCGCATGAGTTCGATTCCCGCCTGCCCCGGAGGTGACCACATGGCGTGGCAGACCTCTCCTGACCCGCCTGCTGCTCCCCTCAGCGGTGTACTTCGTCGATCTGCCTGTTCTGCTCCCTGCTCTGTCTCTGGTGATGCCTCTCACCGCCCTTGAGCCTCTGGCCTGTACCCCAGGTCTGTATGTACAAATAAAAAAAATAAATCTTTAAAAAAAAAAAAGCTTCAATGAACACAGACCCATGGGGGGATTCAAGTATGCACCACAAAATCTCACCTTCGTGTACTCATCTTTGGCCTTGGTGAGCATTCGTAAGATATCTACCTCCTTGCCCTCTCCTGAATTGAGGATCATTGGGGAGATTCCTGTTCCAGCTCCCTGATGGGCTTTCAACTGTTCATATTGAGTTAGGCTAGAAAAAGAGAAGTGAACATTTCAACACAAATGCTTTTTTTTTAAACTACCCAACTCTCACCAAGTTGTTTTTTATCCTGCTATAATTGTATTAGAAATAAGACCTGAGAATCTGAGAATGTATCTTGACTGCACATTATGAATCAGAGTAGGGGTGGGCCACCTATTACTGCGGGCCAACTCTGGCACCTGCTTTGGCAAAACAACAACTGTATCATACTCATTTCCTTATGTATTACGTGTGGCTGTTTTCACACACTAATAGCAAAGTTCAGCAGAGGCCCTGTAGCCTTGCAAAGCCTGAAAGATCTCATCTTTTTCCTAAAAACGCTTTGTGTAGAGCATTTGAGAGAATTCTAATTGCTGAGGAAACCTAATTTAGAGTTCTCAAGCATTGAGCAAATAGCTTAGAAACTGACAATGTGCCTCTCACTCCAAGGTATCTAGAAATCAAAATAAGTTGATTCCAGCCACTCAACTCCTAGTTCTCTGGCTAGAAACACAACAAAGATTCCATTGGAGAAGACAGAGCATTAAAAACAAATAATAACAATGGAGACCATCTTTTGTTGTCCTGAAAACAATACATAAGACAGACCAAATTGTTTCTGTAAGATGGTGAGGTGATGTTGAGAACAATATTTTTTCTTTTCAGTTCAAATTCTTCGATGATTACCATGAAATTTATGGAAAAAAGCCTAAAGAATTTACTAAGAGATTTAATTCTAACCAAAGAAGGGCAAAGAATCCATGCAAATCAGTTGCTTATTACTAGGGAACAATCAATTTCCTGCCCCAGTTCTTAAGTAGTTACTGCAGAATGCTAACAATTTTAACATGGTCTCTTGGCTGAGCGACAGGATTTTTTTTTTTTTTTATCTATATGAAATCCTGCTATTATTATCCATTGCACAGTTTACAATAACACGAATGTTCTAAGAACTAGTTGTTATGATGGTAAATACCAGTTTGAACACACTTAATCACCACCTGCAACTTGAGCTAGTTACCTCAAATTAGCTATCACAAGGTAGATTTTCAGAAATCAATCTTATTTATAAAAGTGTGGTGCCCATATTTCATTTTTTGGGGGGTCACTTTTTAGTTGTTTCACTGCCCTCGGATTTAAAATTGGAAAATGGTTCTTTAGCAGATGGTGCTGCTTTGTAAAATCTGTGTGGGCAGCAATACTATGTGCTCTGCTGAGTCCAGTCTCTGGCTGAGATACAGCACATGTAGGAAACTCATTTTATTTGAGGCTCTAAACCATCCCCAGAATAGCAGGGAAATAACGGCTTTATAGTGAGCAGCCCTGGGGCTCAAGAAAAGATCAAAGAGATGGCCAGGCACAGAGGCAATGGGTGACAACCGGCTCACCTGGACCTGCCTTTCAATGCAATCAAGGAAGTCAAGAGTGGGAAAGTCACAGTAATTTAAGGGTCTCAAAATGAAGAATGGAACAAATCAAGATATCATGAACGTAAAAGAAAGAGACTAATAACAAGAAGAGAGGAAAGAAGAAACAGAGGAGAGATTGACAGTACTAATAGACCACTAAGTAAATATTAACTTGGATATTTCCAAAGAGACTGAAAATTAAGATGCTAAGTAGTCATAGTGTGTGAGACGTGTGAGGAAATTCTGGGACCCTACAACCAAGGGTATGCTATTAAATTGTTTAGGTCAAGAAGGAAACCAAAGATTTTTGGAGAATCTAGAGCAGAGCAACCTTTAGGAATCACTGAGTGTTCTTTTTACTGTTAGACATATTTACAAGTTTTCAAAATACCTGCTAATTTATCGATGCAGAACAATTCATATTACAGATATTTCATAGATGCAGCCAAAAAAAAAAAGGAAGAAGAGGAGAACGGTTCTACGTGATTTTACCTAGTGAAAATGTAAAAAGTTTTCTATGTCTATTTTTCATGTATTAAGTGATGGTAAATGCTTTCCTAACCAAGGTGAGAAGGACCACTGCAAGAGACAGAGTCTGCTAAGATTATAATGTAGTTAGGTATACTCAGAATAGAAACCAAAGTCTTTGGTCCTAACTGTTCTCGGTCTTTCAGCACTTACTTTTTCATAAGCTCTGCAATTCTTTGGCATTCTTCCTTATCATAAAACCAAATTCCATAAATGGACACTGAAAAAAAAAACATCAAACAGATTATGGACATCTTTAAAACTACAAAATGGAATTCCCTTCCTATCTTAAAGGAATATACATACTTATAGGTAAGCAAAACCAATCACTGGAGTTAAAGCTTGGAAATCTTGCACTGGAATTTTTTAAGCCTGCAGAAAAAAATGTATTATAGTCTTATCTATTGTAGTCCTTTAAATATGGCACCTGTACACAACACACGTACCAAAGACTAAAAATGAAATCAGAATTTCTAACCCCTGGCTTTGAAACATCATTGCTTCTGCGTCCCATTTACACATTTCATACAGATATTTCATTTTTTTTTTAAGGACTCAGAAACTTAATACACAAATAAGGCCCAGAAACACCTCTTCTTTTCCTCCTTCCAGGAATATGTAAACTAAAAAACTGGCTTCGTAAGCTGTGTGTACGTTAGAAAAGAATCAGAAAAAACAAAATTAACAATAAATCTCTTACTTCAGAATGTTGCACAGATAATTTACAACTGTTCAAAGATATGGCTTTGATTTGATCATTAGCAATGAAAAAAGGTGTAGTATAGCTGTTAGCAACTCATTTAACAATTTTCAAATAAATTGTATATTTTACTATGTGCCTATTTACATCATTTTTGTAGCACAGGTTTGAGTTCCAAAATACATTCATAAACACCTAGCTGAGGGTCTGATGATATTATCATAAATAATACATTAACTACATATACATTTTTAAAATCTTCACTGAAAACAATAGCAATGTTATGGTAGGGCATTGAAAACCAACAAAAATATTTTTAAGAGGGAAACATTAAACTTTCTAAACATTTCACTATATGTGTATTATTTGGTTATCAAAACAGTTGAGATATTTTCAGCACAAACTGTTTTCCCATGAATCCGGCCAGTGCTTTTACCTGGAACTTCTGCTTTTGTCAGAAATAATTCAGATATCAAAAGGCAAAGCAGATAGCTTTTAAGTCTTGAGCAGCTATTTTAAAAAAGAACCCTACAAATCTAAATTACCAGCTTACTGAATTTAGAAGACAGTGGGGTTTTAAACATTCTGTTGATTAGTGTCCCAGGAATCTCCATTTTACTTACTTACATGTTATGGGAAAATTGTAAAAGAAAAAGAAAAAGCCTCCAGCTTTTTGGGAAAAGGACAGTTTTATCCTTTATCCTTATGTATTCAGAAATACATACAAATATTTGTCTTCAATACAGCAACAACCGTAACCTTTCGAAAAACAAACATGTAAGTTCTGAAGTCTATGCCTGTCAGAGCCTTTATTCAAAAGAAGATTTCTTTATCTTAAAAATCACTGAATGTGTATCTGGAAACTTCGTATTCAAAATTTCTAGTCCCGCCAACATGCAAGCCCACTTCTGAATGCCTACAGATTCCTGCATATTAACCCATCTGGTCTCAGGTTCTTAGAAATAAAATTGGATTCAATCACTGATATTCAACCACTTTATACATCTGGGTATGTCTTGTGTTTTGGTGGCTTCATTCTTAGTTACAAAGCAAGGAGTTGGTTTATTTTGGGGTTATAGCAAAAGCTTCCGTTCCCTGGAGTCTGAAATTTCCCAAACCATCAAAGGAAAAAGATGGTAGCAGGGAAGAAAAACAGTCTAAGAATTTCAGCATAAGAATATATTAGGAGATACATTTGTCTCTCTTCAGTAGAATATATTAGTAGATGTACTGTGGGTGTCATTTTGGGAAAGTTACACATTTGTGGCATTTGACATAAGGAACTAGGTTTCATAAGGGGAGGGTGCCAAGGAAACTGTTGATACAAATAGAAAAGCAGTTTGACAATGTCATTACTATGAGACAACTGACATACAGTGTTAGGGAGGGAAACTGCTCTGAAAACATCTTTCAGATGTCAAAGCAGAAAGACTGGGTTTGTGGCCTTCGTTAAGACCGTGGGAAGATTCCTATAGGAGTGCCCATTTATTAAGCTCTAAGGTAACGTGCCTTTAAGATTAAAATGGAATCATTTGGAAACTTCTCCTCTGATGCCAGTTAGTATTTAGTTTGACCATAAAACTTAATGTGCAATGGTGGATAGAAACAGATTTACTAAGTGTCCTGGCTACTGAAAGAAAGCACCAAAATAAAATGTAGAACTGGGACTAATTTTTTTTCTCCCTAAAATAGTTTTTGCAAATTGAGCTACCCACCCCCGCCCCCTTTCCCCTGGGTAAGGGGTGGTAGATTCCATGGAAGAGCACATTCCAATTGGAGTTTTCTGCTTCTTGAGTACAAGTTCTACAGACCTCTGAGCAAACCTATCACTTCTACACAAGAGGGCATATCAGAGCAGCTTGTGGTGATATATAAAAACCAGAGTCATCGTGCCTTCGGGAGGTGATGAGCTGACAGGCTGACAGAAACCATTAACTTCACATTTCAGTCCAAGTTTTCCTGTAAAGTCACTGGGTGAGAGGCCCATTCTTGGGTAGGCCGTGAGCACAGCAGGAAAGAGAAAAAGAGAAGGTTGAAGAGAACCAGGAAGGAGGTGTGGTTTTAGTATTTTAAAACTTCAAGTAATCACAGTGACCTAATTTTGCAGTGATGTGATATGGCTGTGTAAGTTTCTGTACGCTGAGTTGGGAGGTTGCTGTGGGAATGGTTTTTAGGTTTTAAACAATCACAAGGAGAAAAAGCTCACAAGCAGATTTATTAATTTAAAAAGTCGACCTATTCGTGCACATCTGGGAAGTCACCATGCTTCGAGCCTTTGTTCAGCCTGCTACACCAGCGTACCAGCCCTTGGCCAGTGACCCGGCTCCGGACAGTGAGGTGAAGTTTAAGGGCACTTTGGTGCATGAAGCCCAGCTCAATTGTTTCTACATCCCTCCTGGAGGTAAGAAACCCAAAAGTTGAGTCAAAAATAAGAGAAATATGTTATATGTGACTTTAGAATATTCTAATGACATCTAGAATGTGTGACTCTACCGTTCTAAGACTCATGTGTTTAGCAATCCTCTAATATATGACAGTTGTGTGATATTTTGTCTAAAATTGCACTGGTGTATGTCAGGGTTTGGAAATTTGCAATAGAAAAAAAGCAATGTTGGCTTCAACAGGCAGGGTGACGTTGCCTTAAAATACCAATTTTTGCTAAAATACCGATCGACTTCTACTTTCCTCTTAATTCTGCAAAAAAGATTAAGGAGAGCAATATTTCCCTGTTAGATTTCATGTCTGCACACTGTAGAAATACACAAACAAGAGAGAAAACTGACTATACTGGATAATATTCTCTTTTTAAATTTCTTCAGTGGAAAAATCTAAAGCTGATCAAATTGTAAGAAACTAGTTAAGAGGTCATTAGAAGCAAGATCAAATGTCCTTAGATGCACATTCATTTGGATCCTCTGATTCTTACTAGCATAGTGCATTAGTTCATTCTGGACATTCCTGGGGATTTACCTCATCTCCTTTATGCTCCTAATAAGTATTTCTATACTATAAACCTATTCTTTTAAGATATTTAACATTTGTTCCATATTTTACAACAAATACCTTTCAGTTCCAAATCATGAATGGTAGCTTGCAATCACTTAATAAGTATTCATGCTAACATTTATGCAACTTTAGAATACAAGTCATAATTTCATACAGTTAGTAAGTAGTAATACAGAAGTAAGTAGGTAAAGTTCAAATATGCAGGAGAGGGATTGCTGATTTGTAATGTTCTCTTTTTCCTTTTAAAAAATGACTTCACTAATTTCTTCTAAAGGATCAGGAGGTCTTTTCTTAGTCCTTATGCGGCAAAGAAAGCATTTAAATCCTTTTTTTTCTCAGGAATGCCATGAAGAAACAGCAGTTTAGTAAACTACACAAATCTGGGCACTTAAGGATAAACCCCAAAATTTTCAGTTCCTTCAACCCCCATTCTTTTCACAAAGTCTTTTTCAAGTGAGTAGAATAATAATGCCAACTTAAGGACCAAGAATATCTAGTCACGTTTGGTATAAACACTTAGTTTTGATATTTGCAGAACTACAGTATTTCTTGTATTAATTTATCTAACTTCATTTTGTTGCATTTTGACAACATTGATAATGACTTGTCATGAGCATTTGTAACAAGCTGGCACACAGCTATTATCCTTCTGAAAGATCGCAATATAGTTGAAAAGTCAAGAGAGTTAGAACAATCCATTTTAGGGCTGGAAGTAAGCTAACAAGCGTGTAGTTCAGTAGCCTGACAAGGCTAACCGACTTAGCCAAAATTATCTTTCCTGGTTCAGTCTGTTTTCTTTCAAATGCACCTCTCCCCCAGTCTTACAAATAAAGAATTAAAACAATACTTATGCTGGATTTGTAGGCTTGGTTGTAAGACCTTTTTGTTGTTTTTAGGCAGGGTCATATGGGCTCTTAAAAGGAAAAAAAGAAAAAGAAGAGTGGAGGGAGGAGAGGAAATGAGATCGGAGGGGAGAGGAGACAGAAGAAAGAGGAAGGGATGAGAACTCGAGATTTCTAGCACTGGCAGTCTTTTTATGGCAGTAAATGCTAGGAGCCCTGGCGTCCATAGATGGAAAATGGGCTATGTTTGGCTGCTCTGTGCTAACTCTATACTTCTCCCCCATTTGGGGGGCTTTGCACTGAGAATACTTTCCTTCTGCATGTTCTTTAGTGCCTTTAAAGTAATGTTCTTCCATTCACCTTCTGCCTGAGTGTTACTGACCAAACACGGACACAATCTTGTAAAACAGAATCTTCACTGGTCACAGAGAGTCTACATAGCACTGTTATCTCTGGACCCTGGTCTGTTTCTTTTCATATGACATTCGTTTTACTGCACCTCACAAATCAGTGATCCCATGATCTCAAAATGTAAGAAGGTTCATAGAGATGAGAAGCAGTTCCTATTTTATGGGTGACTAATACTCAAGACCATTAAGTGGGGAAATAGTGGGAAACCTAGACAATCCTCCCCCCTTCTAAATAAATTGCCTTCATTAGAGGCTAACACCATCAACAACAAACACCTCTCAAACACACAAGCTCTATATTAATCTGAATTAAGTTCATGGAGCTCTAACTCAAAATGAGAATTTATTATCTTCAAAGAAAAAGACAGATTTATCTTTGAAGTTTTCTTTTAAAACAAATGTATGTGTGGCAGCAGAAGGCCTACTCTCCACAGAGGTTCTCCCTCAGTGGGAACCGGGAGGCCTGTTACTGCACTTAGGTTCATGAAAGGTCAAATGGAATCTTCATCATATACTAACTTTAACTTCCTATTTGTACTTAGTTCAGAGGAAACTTCCTTTAATCAAAGCTATTTAGCAATAAACAAACATCAGGAGAAATTAGGGCATAGAAAATGCCATGTAAATATAAATAACAACAACGTATTCTGTTGTATTGGTCATTTAATTTTATGTTTTCATTTTGTTACTAATCCTGCTGATTGATTTCCAAGTCTCCTAGGCCACAGATAAGGAACAGGAGTTCTCTAAAGTGTCTTGCCCCTTTCAAAGCTCCTAACTTGGACTTAAAGACTTAGTCTTTCACTTCACTAAGGATAAATTGTCTCAACTTTTTCTTTGTGCCACCCTTTCTGTGCATCTTATGATGAGAGCTTTTAAAAAAGCACATGTCATAATTACTATTCACACAACTATTCCCTTTCCTAGACTATGAGCACCTGGAAGGTAGGACTTTGTTGATACACAAGTGTTAAAGACTAGCATGTGGTAGATAGTCAACAAAATTTTCTGGGCTGAACTGAAATCTAAGACGTCAAGATGTAGACTCCTGTAAATTGCGAACATGAATAGCTATCACCATTTGAGCTTAATTAACATGGCAAACTAGACGCCCTAGATTCTGTGTTGATGGATTATACCATCTACCAAGGAGACAGAATGGGGATTTTCCTTATATTAACCCTTTGACTCTCCTTCCAGCTTCACACGGATTTTATGCGGTTCCAAACATTTGAAAACCTTAGGCCTGAGTAGTGGTAATGGGATTTTGAGCTCCCATGTGTTGTATGTATCTATTGTTCTAGTACTGGGTGGGTACTAATGTGTTTATTTTATGTGTACTGCATATAATTGTATTACATTACATTATGTATTACAATAATTCTACCGGTCTACCAGTCTTCCTGACTGACTTCCTGTCAGGCAGTGGCAGCTAAGAGCTCAATGAATGCACTTAATCCGTAAAATCATAGACATTTTTCTTTACACTATAACAGTATTTTGAACTAGCAGGAAAAAAAATTATTATATCCCAGTCATGCCTGAGCATCTGAAGCTTACATATATACATGTACCTAAATCAAAAATACAAGATTTATATGCAATGTTGATTACTCTAGCAACACAGTGAAAATGTTTTGTCTTAAGTGAATCTCAATGTAGTAAGGTATGTCTACTCTCATATCACTATAGTTTGTGAGAAATCTATTAGGCTAAACATAAAACAGAGTATTTCTATGGTCAAAAATTTGCTCCAATGAAAAACAGATTTCCTCATATTTGAATCACATATTTAAGCAAATATTCAATAATATTTGAAAATAGTATTGCTAAAATACCTTACTATAAAATGCTAAAAATACCTTACTATAAAATATATGATTGCCAATTTTTATGTAGTGGTCTATCAAAAAAAAAAAAAACAACTTAGCAAAAATGATGTACCTTGATTTAAGAAAAGTGAGTCTGAGTTTCTGTACTTTTTTCTTCTTTAAACGTTCATATTTGTTCACAATATAGGATTTCTCCCCTTCTGTACTTTTTCATTTGGACACACACACACACACTCTCTCTCATTCTCATTAAATTCATATTAAAATCCTATATACAATGAGTCCCTAATCATAAATGATATAAGTACAGTGGCTGCGCAGGTTTGATGGCCAGAGGGAAAGTGTTGTTCAACTCTTATAGTGTGTGTCTCAAGATGTTACCCAGTATCATGACACGACATATGGAAAAACAGATACCAGAGGGCTCAGCTGTGAATTTTGCTTTACACGAGGCTTTCTGGAGTCTTCTTAAATCAACAGAATGTGCTTTCTTTAGCTATGTAGTCTCCTTTAGAGTTCAGATACCTTCCTTTTGGCACGAGCTGATACCGTTTCACTGTTTTTTTATTCCACTGATATTTGCTCTTATTTATTATCTCCTTCTTTCTGCTTGTCTGGTGATAGCTTGACAGTGCTAAGACTTTAACCCTTGTGCCACCAGGGAAGCCCTTCATTGGTTCTTAAGAGTGAAGTAGAAAGTTAATTCTTTTCACTCAGGGAAAGATTAAGTTGTACAGGTTTTCATGTTTTTAGCAAAAAGAAACCTATTTTCTCTGACAATGTAGAGAAAGCAGATGTCCCAAGCTAGAGGAAAAATGCTTATCTTTCTAACAGTCTGAAAGCTAGAAATGCAAAGTTTACTACTTTAACACACTTAGAAAGGGAATTAAGTTCTGTAGGGGAGCAGAAAGACATGATGTTCTGAAGGAGCTGGCACTAGGGTAGACCAAACACAATTGCCACACATATACACTCAGTTAAATAAAGTACTAGAAAGTGCTTGCTAAATTTAAGCTCAGCAGTTAGCTTACTATTTTGAAAACATAGTATTTGTGTCTGTCCTCTGTCCCTATGATAGTAAACTCTAAGAAGGAAGGGATGCATCTTCATTATTGAACTCAAACTCATTAGTGAACTACCAAAAGCAAAGAACCAGTATCAAATGGCAAGAGGTCAATAAATACAAAGAAAGTCAACATAAAAGGTATCTGTTACTGGAGGGCTCAAAACTAGATAAGGGGATTACATAAGAAAACATTAAAGAGAGATCAAGTTTCAGATGGATTTTGAAATTTAAGTAGATTTTATCTGGTAGATTGGTCAGGGTGAGGAAGAAAATTCAAGGACAAAAAAGAAGAAATGTGTTTAAAACATGGAAGATAAGAAATGAGAGTGTGTTCTGGCAAAGCACACAGTTGTATTTGGTTAGAACAGAAGGCAAGTGTGCAAATTTGGCCAATAAACTAAGACCTCCCTATATAGCAAGCTTTAAATATCAGTGAGAAGTTTATTTGGTAGGCATTTAAGATCTTGAGCAGAAAATGAAATAACTTTCTATGCCATAGGAAGGTTAATCTAGCAGAAGTTTTATATGGAGGGGAAAAGTTAGATATAAATTATAGGATTAATAATCTCTCATCCTTTTTGTGTTCCTTCCCAGCTTTCATCTGCTGGGGCTCTTTATTATGGTCAAATATAACTAGTATAGAATTGACGATATTAAGTGCCCAGCTCAGTGGGGTTAAGTACATTTACACTGTTACACAACCACCACCTCCCATCTCCAGAATGTTTTCATCATCCCAAAATAAATCTACCCATTAAACACTAACTCCCCATTTCTTCCCCTCCCCCTGGTACCTGATAACAACCGTTCTTTCTGTTCCTATGAATCTGACTATTCTAGATACCTCCTAGAAGTAGAAGCATATAATATTTGCACTTTAGTATTGGCTCATTTCAACTAGCTTAATATCTTAAAGGCCCATCCATGCTTGTCTCAGAATTTCATTCTTTTTTTGAAGGCTGAGTAATATTCCAACATGTATATATACCACAATTTGTTTCTTCATCAATGAACATTTGGGGTTGGTGCCACCTTTAGCTATTATGAAAAATGCCCTTATTATTTTGCTAGTGATTTTGTTGACTTTTTCTATATCCATAGTTCTAGAGATACTGATCTTTAATTTTCTTGTAGCGACTGTGTCTTCTTTTGGTATTGGGATAATTGGCTCTCATTAAATAAGTTGGAAACCATCCCCCCTCTTCTATATCCTTAAAGAGATTGTATAGAATTGCTATTATTTTCTCCCTGGAATGTGTGGTAGATTTCTATCTATGAAACTATCTGGATCTGGAGTTTCCTTTGTTAGAAGGTTTTCAACTACAAATTTAAATGTTCAAGTAGATATAGAACTATTCAAATGATATCTTGAGTATATATTTTTCAAGGAATTAGTCTATTTCACTAAGTGGTTGAATATATGGGCATGAAACAATGGAGAACATTTCCCTTATCATTCTTTTTTTCCCCAAGATTTATTTATTTGTACATACAGAACTGGGGTACAGGCCAGAGGTACAGGGGCAGTGAGAGGCTTCACCAGAGACAGAGCAGATCAGCGAAGTGCACTGCTGAGGGGAGCAGTTGGTAGGTCAGGAGAGGTCTGCTGCACCATGTGGATCACTTCTGGGGCGGGGATTGAACTCATGCTGAAGTGGCTTTAGCTTCTTAGTCCTGCATACCACCAGGGAGAGCCCCCCTTATCATTCTTTTAACTTCCATAGAGACCCTTCTTCCATTTCTGACACTGTTGATTTGTGTCCTCTTTTTCCATTGTCCAGAGTGGCCAGGGGTTATCAGTTTGACTCTTTTTTTTTTTTTAAAGATTTATTTATTTATGCATACAGAACTGGGGTAAAGGCCAGAGGTGCAGGGGCGGCGAGAGGCTTCACCAGAGACAGAGTGGGGAGCAGAACAGGCAGATCGAGGAAGTACACTGCTGAGGGGAGCAGCGGGCAGGTCAGGAGAGGTCTGCCACACCATGTGGTCTCCTCCGGGGCAGGCGGGAATCGAACTCATGCTGAAGTGGCTTTAGCTTCTCAGTGTTGTGCTTTAACCCGCTGCGCCACCAGGGAGGGCCAGTTTGACTCTTTTTAAAGAAACAACTTGGTTTCACTGATTTTCTCTATCATTTTCTGCTATTTATTATAGTCTTCCTTCTGCTTGTCTGGAGTTTAATTTGCTCTCTTTCCAGTTTTGTAAGCTGGGAACTTACTCATTTGAGACTTCTTCTTTTCTATACATATTTGATACAAATTTCAAGAGTATTCAGCTTTGCCGCCTAGAGGGTAGCAATAATTATCTTAAGTCTCAAATGAGTAAGCTGGTGTCTTAAAATTCCAGCATCTAGATCACCAAAGGGTGGTATCTGTTAGGGACTTTTCCCTTGAGAATTGTCAGTTTTCTGGTTCTAAGTATGATTAATAACTTTGAATTGTATCTTGGACATTTTTATTCATTGAGAGACATTGAGTCCTCTTAAAACTCTCTAGAGCATGTTCATTTGTTTGAGAAGGGGGTCTGTTCTGTGAGGTTTTTTTTTTTTTTTAAAGATTTATTTATTTGTGCATACATTACTGGGGTATAGGCCAGAGATGCGGATGGTGAGAGGCTTCACCAGAGACAGAGTGGGGGAGCAGAACAGACAGATCGATGAAGTACATTGCTGAGGGGAGCAACGGGTGGGTCAGGAGAGGTCTGCCACACCATGTGGTCACCTCCGGGACAGGCAGGAAAAGAACTCATGCGGAAGTGGCTTTAGCTTTTCAGTGCTGTGCTTTAACCCGCTGTGCCACCCGGGAGGGCCCTGTTCTGTGAGGTTTACACAGGAAGTGTTTTGACTTTCATGGGCAATGATTCCCATGTCAGTTTCATTTTCTGAACTCACAGTATTAACACCTGTTAGTCTGGAACTTAGTGGTGTATACTATAGGTTAGTTTGCAAAGTCTTTCCTGCTTCTTTGTTCCTGTTTCATGTATGTGAAGCTCATGGGTGAAACCAGGCCTGTGTCAGTTCATATGCAAGATGACAGGAGCCCCTTTTCCAGCTCTCTTTTCTCAGGGGCCCTTTTCCGGAGTCCTCCTGTCAGGTTTCACTCAGTTTTTTAGCTTCTCACATTATCAGACAGTCTGCATAATGACAGTAAAATGAAGATAAAAATATATAATGGGACCCTACACAGACCGGAGGAGAGCCTGTTTCTAGCTTCCCTGCCAGAGACAGGCTGTCTCTCAGGATCTCAAGGTGCCGGTGGCGCCATCATCACCGCCACCACGGCCGCTCTGCTCCATCCCGTGACTGGCTTCTGAGCAGGGCTAGGGGCTGGGGGGAGTCTTTTCACACCTGTAGCTCACCACCGGAGTCCATCTCTCTTACCACCAGACTTGAAAGAGGGTTTCTCTTAGTTTATGTGGTTCTGTTTTATTTTGGAGGAGGCTGTAATGTTCACTTCTCGGGCCACCTGTATGTCTTCTTCGTCGATGTGTCGTGTCTATTAAGTGCTACTTCCCAATTTTCACTGGGTTCTTTGTTTTCTTTTTGGTGAGCTGAGAGAGTTCCTTATAGAGTTTGGATACTAGCTCTCACTGGATGTACGATAGGCAAATATCTTCTCCCATTCAGTAGGGTGAATTTTTGTTTTATTAAGTTTCTTTCACTGTACAGGTTTACATTGATCTTGTCCACAGTTCTGTAACCTGGTCCACACTTGAGTCAAAGTCAGGTGATAAAGAAGGAAAGAAGAAAATCAGGAAATTCACCACAGAGTGGTTGTTCTTTAAGTTCAAATTGCCCCTCACCCCAACGTGTCTGTTAGTGCTTACTTTTAGAATTGTCAATTAATTGTTTTTCACATTCTGTGGAGGACTTTTAGTTGTAACCTATAGGAGAGATATATTGTGGAGAACTTACTCTGTCTTAGCTAGTATTAGTAGCTTAACCCCTTTTTATGATAAGGAGTTAGGAAGTACTCCAAGTAATAGTTAATAAGATCCAGAAGAATAGACGTGGGAACAGAAAGGTAGAAAGAGATGCAGAACCGCCACGGGACTAAGACGAAGCAATTGGCTGTGGAGGTTACAAAGTGTATTATTACCATCTATGCTAAAATACAATCTATAAGGATACTTCACTCTACAAAAGATCTATTCATATAAATGGGCACTAGAAATACCCTGCATTGGCCCTCCCTGGTGGCGCAGCGGGTTAAAGCACAGCACTGAGAATCTAAAGCCGCTTCCGCATGAGTTCGATTGCCGCCTGCCCCGGAGGTGACCACATGGCGTGGCAGACCTCTCCTGACCCGCCCGCTGCTCCCCTCAGCAGTGTACTTCATCGATCTGCCTGTTCTGCTCCCCACTCTGTCTCTGGTGAAGCTTCTCACCGCCCCTGAGCCTCTGGTCTGTATCCCAGTTCTGTATGCACAAATAAATAAATCTTTGAAAAAAAAAAAAAGAAATACCCTGCATTGCTGCTAAGATTAGAGTCTTCAGGTATAGACACAGTTTTATGCTAGAGTGAATTTTCCTCACATATATGAATTTTCTACTATACGAGCTAGTACTATATTTTATATAGTAAATATACATTATACTATAATGTATATCATTATAATATTAGTGTGCCATTTTTAGGTACATAATGGGTTTTGTGAATTGATTTAGAAACCTAACACCAACTAAAACATTGTTTTCATGAAAGTATTCTTAATTTTATATATATATTTTTAATTTTAAAGATATAGGTACATAATTTTAAAAGTCAACCCTATACTAATCTTTAAAACAACAAATAATAATACTCTTCTCTAGTCACTACATTCTTGATTACTGCTCACCAAAAGCAGTTCTCTATCTGTCATCCAACTTTTCTTCTAGTATTTAGATTTCTTTTTCTATATATTACATGCATACCACTCCTTGATTCTTAAAAATCTACTGAAGAGGATTTAATTCTCCTATGATATCACATATTCATATATAAGCACACATTTCCCCCCATTTTTCCTATATAACAAACTTTGCATACTCAATGTTTATAATTTAATTCTGTATTATGATCTGCAGAATACATAGTGTGCTATGATTATATTTTTGTTCTTGTACAATATTTTATTTACTCAGGGATTAAGAATTGTTGTTGTTCACCACCTGTCAGTTTTCGACACTCCCAAATGATCACCAAAATCATGCCACTGTCCCAACAGACTTACATAATCTTTGTAAATTTCCCTTGGACATCCTTCCTGAAATCTGTGATTTTACTTTAGATTGACTAATCTATAGTCTATTTGCATAGGGATCAATATAGGACTCTTTTTCACCATTTTTCTCAGCATTCCTTTATCTCCACCCTATGCTTGGATTCCCATTTTCTTGGATGGTTCATGTATCAGTCATAATCAGCCAAGTTTTGCTGTATCACAAATTACTGCAAAATTTAAATGACTTATAATATCCAGCTTTTGTTTCTTGTATACATTCCATGCCCTTCACAGGTCACATGTACCTCTGTGCCATGTTACCTTCATTCTAGCACCCAGGCTAACAGAGCAACCTCTGCTTAAAATGTTGCTGGTCATCATGGCAGAAGGAACAAGAAACATGGTGGATCATGAGCCAGTTCTTAAAGTGTCTGCTCAGAAGTGCCACATGACATTTCACCCACATGCCACTGGCTAATGCAATTAACATAGCCGTACAGGCTCAAGAATGTCCTCCTGGAGAGGGAGTGTCTAGGGGCAGGAACCCAACCATACAGTCAAATCTGACATCACAGAGCAGAGATATGTAATCTTCTGCAGGAAAGTCTAGCTAATAATTATGAACAATAAAGCTATTATAGCATGTCTTCCTCATTTTTATTTCATCTTTTTCATGAAATACCTTTTATCCTCAGGGGTTTATATCTTTTTTTTATTCCTTTACTGTAGTTTCAGTAGTTTCAGGAGTGTGTTCCATCTGCCATGTTTAACCAAAAGTCCAATAGCCCATCACTTTCAAAGGGAGCGTCTAGGACATGGTCTATTTGATGTCTTTAATTACCGTTTTTATTCACTGTACCATTTTTCCATTATTTACAGCAGTTTTTCCCACAAATGCCTACAAATGTCAATAAAGGATAAACCTGTATCTCTTTTTGAATACACAACTACTCAATATGGTAAGTTCACTTTAAAACTGAGGAGGAGTTTTCTAAAATAGCTTTGATTCTAAACATCTTGATTTTGCCCTTCCTGATTATCTCTAAGCTCCAGGCTTATGTCTGCAATGAAATCAAGAAGATCAAACGAATTCAGTTCTAATTCTTGTAACCACAGACAATTATATACTCAACATGTTGGCCTAAATTAAAATCTACCTAGAACTTATATCAAATATTAAGAGATACTTGGGAAAATACATTTCTAAAATAGAACTCCATATGCCAAAATCTTATTTAGTTATTACATGGAAAACATAGTAAATGGGATAATATAAAAAATGGCCAAATTCAGCTTTTTGTTGTTTTTACTTGATAATTTGCTAGCTACTAACTCAGATAGCATAGATTCTTAAGAACTTTTAAACACTGACATGTACTCTAAAAAGATGAAGGGTTTCTTAAAGGTAAACTATGCTCAAACACATTATTCATATGCTAGCACTTCTACTGGTTGGGCCCAGGCTTTTGAAAGTATGTGTTCTTGGTTCAAATGCTATTCTCGTATCAAAATCGTCATGAACCTTTAACTTTAGCTTTCTCATTTACAAAAATAGGCATAGTAGCATTTCCAAGAAGTAGTTATGAGAATTAAATAACCCACATGAAAACCCTGACATAGTGCTAGTAATTGTTAAATAAATTAATTGTTAAATAAATGATCAGTAATTGTTAAATGTTTTATTTTCTGAAATTAACAGCTATTTTAGTTACTTTTAAAACTTACACAGGCCAAATCTTATTACAGTGAAGTTTAAAAACTATAAATATTTTACTGTAATAAAGCTATTGTGCTTGATCAAAACTGTTTATCAGACATCTTTTAAAAAAATTAAAAGAATTAAAAGAATTTTAATAGAGTTTGCGATTTTCACTTTTTTATTTTGCTCTCTTACAATCATCCAATTCAAGAGAAAAATAGTTATCACCTTACAATCTGTTGTTTTTAGTTTCCTGAATCTAAAAGAATCCATGAGGAAACTCACCATGAATCCATACCAGCTCTACCTCTGTCTACTTGAAATGTCCAAATATGATCTACAACATAAGTAATCCAAAGTGAAATGCCAAAACTATGCAGAGATTCTTGACTACAACAGATCTTGAAAGAAATAGAGGCTTAAAAAAAAAAAAAGAAAAAAAAGGCCTCAGTGAAGCTGGGTTCACTGTCCATAAGATGATGAGTTAATTTTTATGTTATGAATGAGTATGCAATTATTATATGAAGTGTCTGAGTCATTTTAAACATTTGAAAGAAGTATAAACCTTTGAAAGCATAGGGGCAAACCTTTCTGTGAACCTTTGATATTAGAGATTGAGACGGCTTTCACAAATAAACTAAATTAAAAACAAATGATTAACAGCTGCAAAGGTAATCAGCACCAGATTTTAAGGAGAAAAAAAGGCAAAAAAAAAAAAAAAAGAAACAAACAACCAGAAGCATACGCAGATTCATTCCCTTCTTTCTTGTTCAACTGAGTTCATTTCTTTCTTATGGAAATAAAACATTAGAAATAGTTTAACTATCCACAGGCTGCCTTCAATATACATTCATGTTTAATAGTGGAGAGAGCAACACGTGGAATTGATATCAGGCTCTGGGGGGTTTGTATACAGGTCTGTCACCTCACTGAGCATCAGTTTTCACCATTACAACTTCACAGTGAAATTATGTACCTTATAAAGTTCTGATTATGAAATATGGCAAAATAAATAAAAATGTGTACAACAGTGCTAGTCAATACAAATATAAGATGAAGCACAAATATGAGTCACATGTCATTTTTAATTTAAAAAAGAGCTGAAGAATTTTTAATAATGTATTTTATTTAATTCACATGAAAATATATCAAATAAATAAAAAAAGAAAATATATCAAATTATTAATGAAATTTTAAAACTTTTTGTACCGAGTCTTTGAAAATTGTGGACATTACACTGAACAACACAACTGATATCAACACAACATCAATGGAATTGATGTCAATTCAGCAGTCAAATTTCAGGCACTTAGTGGCCACATGCAGTTAGAGATTATCGTTGTTAGCTAGCACAGGCTAAGAACTGAGATGTAGTTTAATGTATGTTCACTAGATCCCACAGTATTTGTATCAGATAAACTGTGGGACTTAGCAAAGTTATTTTTTAAATCAGCCATATCAATGAGTCTGGAATCGTAGCCATGACATGTAGTGTGGTTCTAACTTACAACAAAACATGCCTTCAATGACTAAACTAAAACAGATTATCATAAGCCATCAATATTCATTTATTTTATATGTATTTTGTGGTTGTTTTGCTTGTTAGGGCTTGACTTCTGTATTACTTTGTCATACTGTAATAATTTTTTTAAAAAAGAAACCCTGACAAACTTACAAAAACAAACAATTTAACTATAAGCTACAACGGATATTTCATATCTTCAGGAAGAAACATGAATGGAAAACAGAACATTTCTCTGTATTTCTACATTTTTACTTCACAGGACCTACCATCAGTAAGTCATGTTACAGCTGTAATAGTTTTCAATTTTCCCTCTTCCAGAAAAATTTCATTATATTTTCTAAATTATAGAATGGCAGGGTCAACAGGACCAAGACAGCTTAGTTATATGTGAATAAAAGTAAATATAGCATTAAAATCATTGTATTTACTTGAAAACAATTCATCCAGGTTAAAACATTATACATGTATATATTGTATTACATCTATTAACACTACACTGAATAGTATACACTAGGCAAATTCTTGTGTCTTGAGCTCAGAGTGGGGTAGAAAATATATGGCAAACATTTCTTACCTGCAAGGTCATGTTGACAGTTAAACATGTAGTACAGAGCATAGAAATACACATACACTTATGTATCTTATTTCACACAGTTCATGTACTTTTCATCACTTTTTCCCTTGACTGCCCAACAGCCAACATAAGTGATCAGAGAAGACACCAGAGTAAAGGCGAGATATCTCTCACAGGTGCTATCTTATTTCAACTCTTCCAAGGACCATTAAGGTATCTAACATTACTTCAACATTACAGAGTGTTATGAAATTCATAGTGACCAAAACACTTGGACTTGGACTGATTTTTCAGTCGCTACATATTCAGAAGACTATAGTTCTAGAATAGAGGCCCTATCCGTCACAGGATGCTCTGTTAGAAGTGATACCCAAAGAAAACACGCTACAAGCTGAGTTAATTCTGTAGTCCACAGCATC
Organism: Condylura cristata; assembly: GCF_000260355.1. NCBI lineage: Eukaryota > Metazoa > Chordata > Mammalia > Eulipotyphla > Talpidae > Condylura > Condylura cristata. The sequence goes on along the minus strand of NW_004567135.1, from coordinate 9,513,856 downwards.
GCCTAGGTGTCCCTAAAAGATGCTTAATAAGAATTGCCTCACCCAGCCCTGTTCACGCTTGACAAATCTGATGGGTTCACACTACAGAGTGGTATAGCTGCAGAAGAAGGGGTTAAATATTATCTTATTTTAGTCACACTGTTTTCACTTAAAATTTCCCAAGAAGAAGCTGTTTCCTCAATTAGGCAACTACTTCCCAAGCTACCCAATGATAACCCTAGAGTCACCGACACAAAATATAAACACACTGTCCAAATTTAAGCATGGCCTCAGGAAAGACTCACATCTGGCATTTCTGTAGAGAAGGAAAGGGTCCTGGAGCTGGAAATCCAGGTCTTTCGTGATGGGTTCGGTTCGATTTTCCATGCTCAGTCTGTTCATGATGGTGAACCCATGCTTTGGAGAAGCAGATCTAAAGTCATGGGGGAAGGGAGAAGGTTACCAAAGACAACAATTCAGTCTAGTATACTTTAATGTAACGACCTGCAGGTGTGCTGCTCAGCCTTTTTGTCTACATTTGCAGTTTTGTGCAAGACTGTGCACATGTAATGAGTCTTCACCATCAGCTCATAGTACTAACATACCAAGTTAGGTGCCAAAGCAGTCATACATCGTATGACTGTCATTGCCACTCCTCTGTCACTACCATTACTATTACTTGATCTTTGGACAAAATTAAATCCTATTTATTTAACTCAGTGTGTGTGTGTGTACAGGCTGTAAATTCCCTTAAGGCAGAGATGGTATCCACTTTTTAAAAAAAGACTGACACACTTTTAAAGAATCAAGATAGTTAATATTGAGTGTACATCATAAGTATATAAAAAACTTCTCACAGAAAATATTGGTGTTAGTTTGAAATTGAAATCTGCAAAATCTCATGGAGAAATGCCACAACTTGAATCAATGAACTAGGGAGGGAGGAGATAAAATTTTAGACATTATATAGTTTCATGTAAAGAACAGCTTTTGCGCTCTTTAATATAAAGCAAACAGACTCTCAGATAAACTACTAAAATGTTTTCTTTAGTAGCACTTAGTAACTTTAAAAATTTTTTCATTTCATTCAGTGTCTTCAGTGCCTGTTCTGTCAGGTAGAAAGAACCCAAATTATGGAGAGTAAATCTAACAGTGACGCATGGATTGGTCTACCCTTGGGTTACAGCCATGCAGTAATTCAACTGTGCAACTTCTGGTGGCCAATGAAATACCACATGCTTACACACTGAAACTGAAACAAGCAGAATTCATTTATTTACTTTGAATCTGGGCACCATGGTAGAAACCTTAGGAGTGATTAGAAGAATAGGTGTTTATATCTTGGTTTTATTTCACATCAAATCATTTGATGCTGATAAAGTAAAATACACTTGCAACATTTTCTTTTGCCATCTCCAATTTTTAAATTGATGGAAGGTAATCCTTGCCTAACTTATTTTGTAAAGCAGTAAAAGGGTGGTAGGCATCTCCTCAATACTGTGAAATAATCATGGCGACCGTTTCCACTTAACTTTCAAGAAAGAATGAAACCGATTTCAAACAATCTCTGACAGAGGGTCCTTTGGAGGAGTCAAGTTCAGAAATCACCAGTGGGTATGTTTATGAACCCTCTATTATAGAAAAGAAGACATGGGAGGAAATAAAAAATAATTTAAAATGGGATTAAGTGTTCTTACATAGAATCAGAATTTGATTCTGCCAAGTATTTCATTATCACAACAGGATTTCATCACTTTAATAATATGGGGACCACACTGTTTTATAATTTGTAAAACAGGCTCAAGGGATAAATGTGCCAATTGCTGGAAAGCAACATCCGTAAGAGAAGGCCAACTAAATCACCTGACCCAAAACCGCCTTTCTGGTTTCTATGGACTTTCTGTCATCCTCTACTGAGGAAAGAGTACATTGACATATACTGGAATCTGGCACCTGGGGGCTGAGGATTGGGGGATAGGAAGGGAATATTATATTCTTGAGGAGTTAAGATTCGAGGAAGAGATAAATAGGGGAGGGTTTGCTTCTCAAGTTAATGGTTTAACTGACAACTCCATTAGGAACTCAAAGTATATGGCGAAGTACTTGAAAATACCAAATTACATGTTGTTTGAGTACAAAAGGAAAAAAAAATTGCTGTAATCCATTACTCTTCTGCACTCCAAAAAAGAAACCTATGAAAATTCCTTAAATATCATAAATCATCAAGACACACTAATAATCTTTCCTTTCACTCTCAAACAAATACTCTTTGTTAGAAACAAATGAGAATACATGTTGCATGCTTGGCACTCAGTAAAACTCAGCCTTTTGGTATTTTCACACTTCAGAATTCTCAGAAGTCTCCTGTACTCCACTAAATGAACTCACTTGGAGATAGATTCTGGTACTTTGGAGTTTGGGGAATATAGTATAAATATATAAAGCCAATAACGTGTGGACATGCCTACATTCCTGAAACTAGAAAAACTACTTTGCAGCCCCTCTGATTCCCATGCCTCCCCAGTCTTTTCTCTCCCTCCCCACTGCTGCTTCCTGTCCCCATGAGTTCTTGCAGTGGGCCCACAGAGTTCTCTTTATACGTACTAGTTCTGTTTTTATCTTTCTGGCTGCCTCATTTCTGCATCCTTGCTGGCAATAAAACCCAACCATTAGCCCTCATCAATTTAAAGATTTATTTATTTGTACATACAGAACTGGGGTACAGGCCAGAGGCTCAGGGGCGGAGAGAGGCTTCACCAGAGACAGAGTGGGGAGCAGAACAGGCAGATCGAGGAAGTACACTGCTGAGGGGAGCAGCGGGCGGGTCAGGAGAGGTCTGCCGCGCCATGTGGTCACCTCCGGGGCAGGCGGGAATCGAACTCATGCGGAAGTGGCCTTAGCTTCTTAATGCTGTGCTTTAACCTGCTGGGCCACCGGGGAGGGCCCTAATTTGTTTTTTTTTTAACTTTCTCCCTCAGAGACGTTTTCTCCCACGGTTTCAAAGACCACAGAAATGGAGAAGACCCCAAACTGTCTTATCTCCAACCCCAACCTGCATTTGGATGTCCTGCTCCACTCCAAAATTGTCAGTTCAAAATAAGAGTTTATCCTCAAATCAGATTCTCAATATCTGGTCTCTTCCATTTCCTCAAATGATTTTATCTTTCAATCTTCCATTTCAAAATCTTAATGTCATTTAAAAAATTTCACCACTCCCTCTAGCTTGCAGTCTTTCAATAAATCTTTTTCATTTCAAACTTTTTTATTCAGTCCACACTAATAGCATCTCAAAGCTACTCCACTGTAATTAGTTTTCCAATGTCCGCCCTAACTCCAGTTTCTTCTAGGAACAGCACATTCTCATAATGCTAGCTTTCCCCATATATTTTGTTGTAATTCTATTACTCCCCTTCAATGATTCCCTACTGCTAAGAAATAAATTTCAAAATCCTTAGTGTGACATTCCAAGTCAGTAAAATCTCTTTATGCTCACTGTCTATTTCAATCACATAAATGAATAGAAATTCAGTGCATCACAAGGGCATTTCCGTTCTTCTTCCTCTAAAATGTGAGCTTCTAAGCCTCTGTTTACGGCATTCTCCCTAGTGAGACTACACTTTCCTACCCACCATGCAAGCTAAGTTTGATCTTACTCTGGAGGCCTGACTCAACATCACCAATTCCACAACCTTCACAATTACAGTATTTATAACCTATCAACTGGCACTTAGGATAGTCTATCTGTATTCTGGTTTATCTTTAAATGTAAACATATGTGTTAAAACCTATATACTTTTGTGTGTTATCTTCTGTCTCCCCAAAGACACTGTTAGCTCTATTAGGGTTTGTACTAGGCCTCTGTATTTTGTTTCTGCACCCTAAAGCAGGTGATGGATTTTAACTATGACATCTTATGTGAATGCTTACATCCATAAAAGGTTTAGCTTATAAGACAATCCCACAATCTCCAGGTCTGTGTGCATGTGTGATAGTGAAATTATCTGATAAACATTACTAAAACATGAATTTATTAAATCTAGCCTAAAATATAATATACTACTAGACAATGAAGGATTAAAAAACATTTTTAATTTTGGACCATGTGTCTTCAAAAAGTCAAGGGTAGGAGTGGAAGGAAGTGAAACTGGTTAATAAAATCCTATCCCAAATATTGTGTAAACAGTCTAATATTCTTATTAGTGTACTTGTAGCCCTTACCAATGTGTTCTAGCCACAGTTTCTACAATTCATTTGAATTAAAGACATAATGCAATTTTTAAAAGAACACAAAGATTTGAGCTCATCGACACTGAAATTTAAATTATTAAAAATAAGTTATATTCTGACATTCTGTCACACTATACAAGTGATATTTCCTTATGTCAACTAATAACTGCAAATTTATTTTTGAAATAAAATTACGTTAGAGAGTGGCACAACTGAGCTAAATTATGATTTCAAAGATTGTCAGATTCTTTATAAGCTACTCTTACCTTGTATAAACAAATAGGGTTCCTTCCACGTCAGTCTTCTCCTACGAAACAAAACCACAGCAAAGAATGTGTATTCTCTTCATTGTAGTAGAGTCACATAGAACACCGATTTTATGAATAGACATTCCAGGGAGTTTCAAGTAGGGCCACATCTAGAGGAGGGTTTATTTTTAGGGAAAAGCAGGTTCTCAGGCTGATTGGGGATCTCCTGAGTAAGCAGCAGGAAGAAGTCATTTTGTCATTTTGTCCTTTTGTCATTTACAAATAAACATCATTATCTCTCTTTACCAAATAGGGGGACAGTAACCCAGTTCTGGCTAAAACAATAAGGAGATAAATGTGCTCCATGGGTTTCCTCAGGGAATCTGGTTAAGTGTGCTGTCTTTTTTCCTACTTTTTATAAAATAAAGAAATAAATAAAAACATGTTTTTATTTATTCCCTCCATCACTACTCTTGAATTGAGTATATGGTGTTGCTACAGAAATTCCTGGTATCTGCATTTCATCATCTGTATTTTCTGGGCTCATTTTTTCTTGCACATCCTGTCCCAGGTTACCACAAAGATCAGTTTTCAGACAAACTATTCCAGATAAGCTGGAATATTTAGGAAAGTTCTGATCTTTGAAATAAAGTCAAAAAGAAACTTTACCAAATTACAAGAAATCTGCCTGAGAAAAGCTGGGGGACATGGCAAAGTTAATCAAGAAGACCTCTGATTTCAGTTCATTTAGAAAGGTTTCTCGCCACCTCTGCCCAGGTGAAAATGTTCCGCCTAACATAGCAAAAAAACACTTAACTGCCCGTTTGTTTAGCTAACTAGTAATCACACCATTAAAATTTAGAATGCAAAATGTACGTTTAGCTATTGATGTGACTTCATTTCAGTATTCTATTTAACCTCTCAATATTTTATTATTAATATCCATTACCAGAATCATGCATAATTTAACTACTCTTTAATTATAGTGGAAAATATACTTTAAGAACAAAGGTATAATATTAAAATATTTTAAAGATACACAAAGCACTGGAAGTATGAGATTTTCACCTGTTCAAGTTATTTCAACACACTGTTTCAACACACTGTCCCATATCAGAATAGCCTGAGAATTTACTAGAAATGCAGCCCTTGGGCTCCACCTCCACCAACAGAGTTAGAGACTGTGGGCATGGGAATAGTAATGTCTTTCTTACTAGCCCTCCAGCTGACTCTGATGCAGGCTTTGTGAGAACCATTTGCCCTGGTTTATTAACCTAGTCCTGCCTGAAGAACTATCTTAGGAATCATGAAAACAAAATTCACTCTGCCCCAAATTATGTCAAACATCACCATTATTCTGAAGAGCAAATAGCTACTTAATGAAATTATTGAGCTACAAGATATTAATCATCATTATAGACTATGTAACTGGAAATTGAGAATTTCTAATAGCTAAAGCAACTTTAGTCAGACTTTTCTCAAACATATAAACAATGATAAATTGAGTTCAGGCTTAATCTTGATTTACTATGAAATTTGTATGTCACTTCAGTGTAACTTAGAAAGTCCTCATTTCTCAGACATGGTCCGTTGGCCACCATGCTCCAAAATTTATCAAGTCACTATGAAAAAGAATTATACGATCACACAATTACTTATCTTTGTAAGCAAACATGGCTCATTCATACCTACTAAGGCTTCTGTATCCCAGGTGCACCTTAAATATTAAGAATTAACTGAAAGTGAAACTTAACCAAACCACCACATTAATCATTGTGAAACTGGCAAGTGCAGCACAGTAAATGCTATCAAATGGCCTAGAATTCTGAGTGTTGAAGTGGTACAGTGAACAAGTACTTAACACATGTGCACACATTAAATAAATTGCTGATATTTATTAGTTTGAAAGGAAAGTGAAGCCAAGACATAGGTGATGGAAGTAGAAATCAGAATTCCTCTCTTGTCAGGAACACTTGCTACAAGGTTACTTTCCTGTTTTCTGTATTTGAACTTGAAGTGTTTCAGTTTAGAAATCCAAATTAGGATGTTTATATGTACCAGCACACATAAAGCTAAGAGCTTTTGACTCGGTTCCTTCCTCAATAGAGTAGCAATTATTTTTTAAGGGAATAAAATGCTTTAATGCCTAATTTTAGTTTTGAAAGTAAATGCAAGTAGAAATTGTAATGTAAAAGCATGCGTCTTCTGAAATTATTCTCTAACCCAGAACAGCCATCCTAAAACAGATTTCTATTTCACGTTACACACCAAAAGCACCAATTTGTCCACCGAAAGGAATCATGTTTCCGTTATTACAATATAGGACCTGGAGGGTGCTGACAGGGTACACTGGGCTAATTAGCTTATTAATCTACATGTCAATGTCTGTCTACTAAAAGAGACAGCAGCAGAAAAAGCAGCCTCTGGATCCCAGGTGCACCTTAAATATTAAGAATTAACTGAAAGTGAAACTTAACCAAACCACCACCATGTTAATCATTGTGAAACTGGCAAGTACAGCACAGTAAATGCTATCAAATGGCCTACAAGGTAGGTAGGAATGAGCCATGTTTGCTTACAAAGATAAGTAATTGTGTCATCGTATAATTCTTTTTCATAGTGACTTGATAAATTTTGGAGCATGGTGGCCAACGGACCATGTCAGAGAAAAGCAGCCTAATCTCAAAGTCTTGTAGTGAAGAAACGCTAGAGCTCTGCATACCTGGGTGAGAGGGACTTTGGAAATCAATTTCTGGTGTATTATGGCTGAACTAGTTCAAATTTATGCATTTTCCTGGTCTCTCCACAGTTATCCAAGGATAGCCAGGATTTTATCCCCTTTTTGGCCATAGTTCAGGGTTGGGGGAATGCACTGTAGTTAAAACAAGATTTTACTAAAGCCCCCTGGGTCTTCTGAGGATTGAGTTAAGAGCACCCCTCCACTGTATTCTTTAACTGACACAAAGGTATCTTGGGGGGACATTCTTTCCTGGCAGAGGAAAGTAGGTCTACTTTTAAATTCCTATTCTAGTCAAGACATCCTTTAAAGCAGCCCGTTTTCTGTCTACCTTTCATTCTTAATTTCTGACACTGAAATTACTCCTCTAGCCTTCTGGTATACTTTCTCTGTCAATCTCAAGAATGTTCTTTATTCTTTTATTAGGTTTACATTCAAAAGGCTCCCATCCTTAAGCCCCAAGTGGTTGGATCTGGAAAGAGTGATGACAATTTGTTTACCCCAGTCTCTGCCACTGAACTGGGTCTCTTTTTTTCCCTGGGTGACACAGCCTTGAAAATTAGTACTTTGAAAGAATGACCTTTTACTGAATGAATTATTCCCTGTCTGAAGGGCAACAAGTCCAGGAAGCAGGAAAACATAACTTCTGTAAATAATGCATTGTGACACTCCTGCTTTTTGATGACTCGCGAGAAGGAATCAGTGGATAGTTAACACACCTCTGTAACAACTGTTTAGGGGTGTTTAGCACATAGATCCTGTCAAATCTATGGGAAACAATGGTTATTAAGATGTGTGCTCCTCTACATGTTAATTCTTTGGCTTCTAGAGATTCTCATCCTAGTGTCAAATCATTTATAGAACTATACATTCCTGATCCACTTCTCTGCTGGTTACTTTGACAGAAATATGGCTGCCTTTAACATTTTTTCTTTCCAGGAGCAAAACAGCAAAATGTAGCAGATCTTTGTAATTATTCCTAAATTGCCATCTGCAAGAAAGTCCACTGTGTCGCTCAATGTCCTTTCTATAAAGATGGAGTGAATGAATTCCTTTGAAAATTAGGAGGAAATAGGCTCTCTCTGGATCAAGTAGTATACTTCTTATGACAGAACAATGAATATTAAAGGACTCATTTTGGTTTTTTGCTTGGCTCCTAGCAGAGCGGACCTAACTTCTCTTCCCAGTTTGAAAGTAAATTTCCTCAGTCAAGAATTTAGAGAAAACGGTTCGGTCCCATTTTAGGACTTACTTTTTCATTTAATTTTTGTTCATGATATTCAGGTGAAATTTTATGAAAGACCGCTGAAGATCATGTAAATGTAAGTGGGTGTTAAAAGAACTTGTTCAATATGGATGCTTTCCTTACTTAAATTTAGGTGTTTGTTACAGTTCTGGAGAATACATGTTTAAAAATCATCTGAAATGCATTCATCCTGGCACAGCTATTGAGACTGTTTTGTAACTAATTTAAACAGAATGGATGTATAGACAGATTATTTGTGGGAGACACAAATTACTATGAAGAGAAAAAAGCTCACCTCTCCACATTCAAGAGGGTGGGTCACAAAATTACATACAGTAATTCTTGCCATTGGACTTTTCATGAATCTCCTACCCCATTCTAATGTGAAGAAAGTTAAGTTTCATCCCACTGCGATTTATTCGCATCCTGCTTCGAGAAAAGCACTAAAATAATTTGGCTCAAATGCAAACTCATTCTGTCTTTGGTGGATTATGCAGTGAAAAATCTCTTGAAGAGTATCAATCAGCCTCTTTGTAGGTGCTAGACGCCACTTCATTCTCGCTTTTATTTCCCGGCTCTGCTCTTTTCTTGTGCATTGTCTCAACTCACAACTTCCATCAAGATTTGCCTTGTCGTCCCATGCAAGACTGGTGCTGCTGAACCAGAACTCTCCCATTCGCTTCCCACCCCTGCCTCCTCACCAGCCGCCGTTTTGCTAACAGACCCTGCTTTACGTTCTCGGAGCCCATCAGCCTTGGGCCTCAGCGCATCAGGCCCTCTTTTCCCTTCAGCTCTTGGGGTCCCGTCCCCAGCTGAGGGCATCTTAGATATTTCAGTCTCATCCAACTTCCTGTGGGTGCACAGATCGGCCTCCCTCTCCCCGAAACCTGCGGCCGGGGTCCAATCTCCACAACTTCGGCCTGAGGAGGACGGCGCTCCCGCCCCACTCCACCTCCCGGGCTACAGCATCTCCTCCCCTCGCCCGGGTCCCGAATCCCCAGTCAGACGACCCCCATTCGCACCCCAGCCCAGCCCGCCTGGCCCCGACGCGTCCCCACGCACCCACTCGTTGGCCCGGTGGCCGAAAGTGTACAGAGCCACCTGGCTGGCCACGTCCACGATGCGGTTGATATAGGGGTCGTGGCGCTGCAGGGCCGCCAGGCTGATGTCGCGCCCCTTCCCCATCAGGCCGCCCGCCGCCACGGCCGCCATCTTCCCTCCCTCCCCGACATCAACAAGGGGCTCCCGGAAGCCACGCTCAGTAGATCGCAGAACGAGCGAGCCTCCTCGCAACCGAAAACCCGCGGCGACCACAAGTCCGGGAGCCCTTCCTCCTCCACCCCTCACCCCCCCGCCCTCGCCTCCCGCTACCTACACTAGGCAGAACTAATCGATGGCTGCGCGCCCGCCCGCGCGCGACTGTTGCCACTAGCAACACAAGCCTAGCGACTGTCAGAACCCTACCCTTAGCTAGCCTGACCCCGCCCTTCCCACCCCCACCTCCCACCCCCCACCTGCCTGGAGACTTATTTTCCATCTACTAGAGCCTTTGAGCAGTACCCGCCCTAGGATACTATCTCCCTCCGAGGTGCTCTATTCTTTACTTTGCCTGTTGAGGAGGCGCTCAGTGATCAAACCTAGTGTAAGAATAAATAAGCCTCAAGCAGTAATAACTGCACTGAAAAAGATCTGTGAGTTCTCGAACACCCTGTGGTTCTCAGAGGGTGGTCCTCTGATCTCTGACGGGTTTATGAGAGATTTTCAGGGCGACACTAGACTTATTTGGCTCTTCTACGGTGTTGATATTTGTACGGATGGTATAATGAACCACAGTGGGTGAAAGTGCAGGTGTCTTAGCGTGAATCAAGGCAGAGGTACTGAGCTGTGAGAACTAATGTCAGTTGAGAGTGTTCTTGATAAAGTAGTAAAAATCATTGATAAACTTCAAACTTTGGGTACTCGGCTAGGTTTTTCTATTTGAATTTTTTTCTTTTATATTATTGAGGTAACTGATTTACAGTACTTTGTATGTTTCAGAGGAATAAATTCATTCTGTGTGGAAAAAATAGGAAGTGAGCTTAAGCAATGTGTGCTGAATCCAAAGTGTCATATTTCTTTGCAGGAAAACATTTCCATGCTTGAGTTGCAAGCTCAACTAGTGTTTCTATTTTTATTTTCACGGAACACTGTCTTTACTTGAATTAAAGATGGGCAAACTTTTCTCAGACAGGTATTTGACAACATTATTTCCAAGAGAAATAACTCAGTACTTCCAAAAAACAGGGGACAATTATTGTTGCCAGTGGTAATTTTTGAGCTTTCAAGTGAGAAAAAGTTTAAAAATCTACCATTTGAGTTGGGCAGTTGCTCAATTTGAAGTCTTGTTTGCTGAGATCAGAGATGATATTAATGGGGTGATTTAAAGCATAATTGTATAATGAAAGGTGTCAACCTTCTGAAAGATCTATTTAACTCCACCACCCAATATTTTCCAAATGAGCAATGTGCTACTGTTATGTAATCACGTATGGCCAAAAGATCCATGCAAAGATTTTAATGTGGTTGGGAACAAAAAAGTAACAATTTCAAACAGCACATTGCAATTAATCTTTAAGAAACTACCACTTGTCTAGTTTTGATCAATTATCAAAGAATATCCACAACCACCTCAAAAAGTTGTTTAAAAATACCTATCCCTTTTCCAAAGACATAGCTGTTGAGACCAGAGTTTCTTCATAAACTTTAAATAAAAACAGAGCAATAGATTGTAAGTACAAAGAGATATGAGAATCTAGTTGTTTCTGTTAAACTAACAGAGATTTTAAAAAATCAAATGTAATGTTAATGTCAATTTTCTCACCACAATTTTTGTTTTGGAAAAATATTTTTCATAAAAATATGTTATTGTGTTTACATCTAATAGTCTTATTATTGTTAGAATTAATCAAAAAGCTCTTTAAACTCACCAATTTTAATTTCAAATATGGTAAACATAGATTTAATCTACACTAACAAGTTATTTGAGGGAGTCCTCAAAAATTTTTAATATTGTAAAGGTGGTTTCTTTTAGAGACTAAAAAGTTGAGACCCTCTGATCCAAACTATCTATTTAGCATTGAATATTAGAACAATTGTGTAGAACTATATTTAGGAATTCTTACCTTATTTGATCTAGGAGACACGGCATACATGTCTTCCAGAGAAGTTGCCCAAATAGACAGCAATATAATCTTTTCAGTCAATTTTAATTTTATATAAATGCTTGTTTAAGCTCCACTTTGGATTTTCAACACCATTGAGTCCAAGCCTAACTTTCTAGTGGGGCAATACAGCTGTGGCTTTCAAACTTTTTTTTGTCTGCTGGAATTGGGGCTTACCTGCAACCTGTCTCAGTTCTTTACATGTACAAGTGTATATAAAATATACATTCATGTGCTTATTTTTAAAGATTTATTTACTTATGCATATGAGAAGTGGGTTGTAGGCAAGAGGCACAGGGGTGGAAGCGAGAGGATTCACTGCTGAGGGGAGCAGCAGGCAAGACAAGAGAGGTCTGCCACGCCATGTGGGTCACCTCCCTGACTGGGAATCAAGCTCTTGCTGCAAAGGCTGCAGATAGCTACATAGTGCTGAAACTTAATCCCTTGCACCACTGGGGAGGCCCTATATTCATGTATTTAGATCTGATATCAGCTGCCACAAAAATTCCATGAAACAATCCTAATTGGTACAGATATATTGATACCATGAAGATAGACATATTTTTATATCTCTGTATACATGGAACTTAAAAAAATACTGATTGTGACTTAATTTCTTTCATGATGAAATAATAGAGTGTGACCTATGGTTGAGAAAACACAGGAGGCAACTGATCAACCACTCAAAGCTGCCTAGACAAATTCCCATTAGTACAGTAGCTTGTTTCCACGATGACTGAGCTCTCTTTCCTCTCGATTACATACGACTGAAAACAAGCTTAATTTGTCACATAGACAGTGGAGAATTTAGTGATTAGCTATTGAATTAGCGTGATGCTCTCACTTGATTAGCTCTGCTGATTTTGATTATTCAGCATGAACCCACAGATTCTACTTTGCATTCTCCTTGTACATCTGCAGGGACATTTCTTTCTTTATCCCAGCTTCTGCCTTTAAGTTCCACGAGGCTTATTTAAGATCATTTCCTCCTACTTTTTAAGTCTTTCCACCTTTAAAATGTAAAGACCAGTCTTGGCCTCCAAAGCTCTCTGTTGAACTGAGCCCAACAGAGAAGACAGGTAACACCCGGGCCATTTTCACATCTTAAATATTCATAAAACAAAAATGCCCAGTGGGCTGAGCGACCTACCTGACAAACCATAAAGCATTTATTGAACATCCACTGCATGAAATCCATTCAGTCTTCCCAGGTTATTGCTGCTGGTTGCCACTGTTTTGAGATTATAGCATCATCTCGAGTCCCTGAGCTCATGCAAGAATAAGATGAATGTACTGTTTCTCTGCTTATTGATAGTCACCTATGTGAACCACACACAAAAATGATTCTACTTTTTAGATAATTACTAAAGGGAAAGAGCTATGTTACCTTCTAGTATCTGAACTATTTTCATTTTTTTAAAGATTTATTTACAATTCATACAGAACTGGGGTACAAGCCAGAGGTGCAAAGGCAGTGAGAGGCTTCACCAGAGACAGAGTGGGGAGCAGGACAGGCAGATAGATGAAGTACACTGCTGAGGGGAGCAGAGGGCAGGGTGGGTCAGGAGAGGTCTGCCGTGCCATGTGGGTCACCTCCAGGGCTAGGGATCGAACTCATACTGAGGCAGCTGCTGCTAGCTTGCAGTGCTCTGTCCTAACCTGTTGCACTACCAAGGAGGGCCTTATCTGAACTATTTTCTCCCAAATGTCATACACATTGCCACCTCCCACTCATTTACCCTTATCCTGCCATGATCTCTATCAAGAAAAACCAACTTCCTATCTCCCTCTCTCATGCAATTCTCCTTTCCTATGAATGCTTTGGACATTCTTGTGGTTTTTATTATTGTACTTATTCTCATATCACAGTGATTTAATTACTTTGTTATATGTTTTTTCTACTTCCAAAAAGGATAAAAATTAAGTTACTGTAATTAGAATAGAAACTAGGCTGAGATCAGTGATTGCAACTGAAAAACAAATTAAGCTTTGAGTTTCTTGACAGATGAGCAAAAAGGAAATAGTAAATTTCATAAATTTTCATGTTTTAGATATTTATCATTCTACTGTCCCCCCCCCCACCCCAGCCCTGGGTCTAATGCCTTGTGCTGAATAGAGATTTAGTAAATACTTGCTCTATTGAGTTAAACCATGACTTAGTTGAACTTACTCATTAATGTCAGCTTTCCTTGAGCACTTATGATTTATAGAACTGTGAAACTGTGCTTCCTCGCACATTAATCCTGAGCTACATGCCATTCTGGCTGATCGCATAGGGTCAGGAGGTCATATAGGGTGGCCTTAGAGACCACCCTATGGTGTCTCTAAGCAAGTCACGCCACTTCTCATGGAATAGAGGGTGCTTCCCAACTCCAGTGGTTCTCTACTAAACACCTGTGTTCACATCAAAAGCAGCCCTTGGGCCCTCCCTGGTGGCGCAGTGGGTTAAAGCACAGCACTAAGAAGCTGAAGCCACTTCAGCATGAGTTCAATACCCAGCCAGGGAGCTGACCCACATGGTGTGGCAGACCTCTCCTGACCTGCCTGCTGCTCCCCTCAGCATTGCACTTCATTGATCTGCCTGTTCTGTTTCCCACTCTGTCTTTGGTGAATCCTTTCACTGCCCCCACACCTCTTGCCTGTACCCCAGTTCTGTATGCATAAATAAATAAATCTTAAAAAAAAAAAGCAGCTCCCTTTGCAAACATGTAGACAAGCCCAGAAACAATAATGAACAACATGTTTCATGCACATTGGAATTAGGTCAAGATAGCGGCTCAATAAGGACTTTTAAATATTTTATCAAAAATGGCGATTGAGTGCTTTGAATGAGAGTTTTCTCTTTTGGTTTGTGGTGTTCTCTCATTCTTAGGGAAAAGCAATCACTTTGGGAGCAGGGCTCTCTATCCTACCACTGTTGAGGTGGACTGATGCCAGATTAACCCAGGAGCAATGCATGTTTTAAATCATGTGTGAGGATGTATAGTCTACAAGGAGCAGTCTAGATGGAATACATTTGAAGAATTTTTTATTTACTTTTTGTTATATCCTGACTTTCCAGCTCTTCACTTTGTGGTAGGTCTTCCTTCCTTCCTAAAGATTTATTTATTTAAAAAAATAAATTTTATTTATCTGGGGCACAGGCCAGAGGTTCAGGGGCAGTGAGAGGATTCAACAGAGACAGAGTGGGGAGTAGAACAGGCCGACTAACAAAGTACACTGCTCAGGGGAGCAATACAGGTGAGACAGGCCAGGTCTGTTGCACCATGTGGGTCAGCTCCCTGACTGGGGATTGAACTTGGTGCTGAAGCAGCTCTGGCTCACTTCATAGTGCTGTGCTTTAACCCACTGCACTACCAGGGAGGCCCTGTGGTAGATTTTTCTACCACAAAGGTCTGAAATCCCAAAGGAAATAAACTGCAAAATATTGTGTTGAGCTAAACTTAAGACCAAGGTGAGACTTTGGAAGAACACTTGGTCAGGAGCTAGGGCTTTAAAAATTAGCTAAAGACCTGAGGTAGAGGAACAGAATCTCCTGCTTTATGCTGAGATTTGAGAAAAACACCCCATCTGGGACCATAAGACTCTCCTAATCGTCTCTATTGGGCAGGAAACTACAACCCACATTTCAAAACTGGCCCTCTGCCTGTTTGTAAATAAAGTTTTATGGTGTGCAGTCAACTTATTGTATTGTCATTAGCTGCTTTTACCCTAAACTGCAGAGCTCCAAAAGAAACCAGATGGTGTGCAAAGCCTAAAATGCTTCCCACCTGATCTTTTACAGGAAAGCCATTAAGTCAACCCCAAATCAATCTATTAATCAACAAATCAATCAATAAGCAATTTTTAAGTTCTTCATGCTCTGTAGGCACCCACTTTGTGTGTATTGTAGGCCAGTTGGAGGATGACGAAGTATGAAGTTGGGTTTCTAATCTAGTTGAGGAGACAAAAACAAGCATAAGAGAAAATGGTAAACAATAAAAGATATCATACAACCTGTGATGGACAGGCAAGTCCCAGAATTTGGAAAAAGGGAAGGAGGGCCAATGAGCCTTCCAGTAGCTGGAGAAGGCAATATCTAATATAATAAAGTTCCAGGGCACAATAAGAGCTTGGATGCTCCCTTGAGAGCCACTGTAATTGGATTTGACCTGTATTTCTACTCCAGTGTCATTTAAGTCACTGATATTTTTGGCCTTGTGCTTAGGGCATACCTTAACATCAAATATATTCCTGAGCAACTTTGATTTTTCTGGAATTTGGAATTCCTTCAATCTCCCTACATAGAAAATTGAAACCTGTCACAGTGGCATAAGGCTTTGGAGACAATAGAGTGTAACAGGGGAGAGCGCTGGCCTTGGAATGAACTAGACCCCGACTAAACCGTGGTCCCATCTTTCTCCTCCTGCTACATAAATTGGGGTTAAATCCTGGAAAACTCTGGGCTACAACTTCTTCATCCAAATAGGGGGAATCACAATGTCCACCTCTTTGGGTTACTATGAAAACTGAATAATAGAACATGCGAAGTGCCCAGAATGTTAAACACAAAGAAAGTTCACTTGAAGTGCCTCTTAGCCTGGTCTTTGACCCTTGCTCCCAAACACAGAAAGATTTATATCCTGGACGAGACAGCCACAATTTCTTCTAGAAGAAAAGCTGCTGTGGTCTCATTTATAAAGGCACTTTGTGAATAGCTAAAAGACAAGAAAAGCCAACCAAAAAAAGAACGCTAAGAGCAGAATTATTGCTGCCATTGTTTAGTTTACTATTGGTTATGACTTTTCACTTTTCACATTATCATCATTGTCAGGCCGCTCATTTCTTTCTGGGAGGTCCTGGGGAGGCTTGTTTCAGGGCACACCACAGGACGATATAAACTCAGTCTACACTGCTGTGCAGGGACACACTGCTGTGAGTTTGCAGGAGGCAGATTCTCTGGCTTCACTCATTTCTGTGATTGCGAAGAAATTATGTAGAAACCAGACCTTATCTCTAATAAGGGGATAATAACATTATTTTTGTGGTGGTTGTGAGCATTGCTGAAAAAGCTCTTTGAAACACTAAGCGTTTGATGTAATCAGAGAACAGGAGGCTTTAAAATCAGGGTGTCGTTGTCCAAGGAAGATGCCACTTCCTCTGTGGATAAGCCTGATGAGAGAGTGGCTTTTTGTTTTCCTTGAGGTGATTTGAAGATTAGGGGGCATGGTGTTTCTACATTTCCTATCGGTGATAAGTGGCCGATTCCAGAGCTTATGCTTTCACTGTGTTTATGGAGACTCCTGAGAGCAGAGAGCTTCCTGTCAGCCCAGGTGGGCCTTACAGGGCTTGCCTCTGAGGGCCCTTAGCACTAATGCACTTTAAAGAACTGCAAACAACAGAAGCTGTTGTTGGGTTTGTTCGCGCTTATTAAGAATTATAGGGACTTTACAAGACATCAAGAGATCGTCATGAAAGCAAACATCTTTATCCCAAATAAGCCATGTTTAGTCCAAACTAGGCGATCTTGATGAAAAGTAGAGCAACTCTTGTCTTCCCCAGGAAATAGGTGGCAAAAATGCTGTATTCGTTTGTCAGATAACCTTTACATTTAATCATCTGCTCACTCATTGCATATTTATTAAGCTCTTATAATGGGACAGGCACTGGGCTAGCAGGTGCGCATACTGCAGTGAACAAGACAGGCATGCCATGCCCTCCTGAATTTCTGAGACTCTCTGGGAAAGTGGAGCATAGAGAGACCATTATAGTCAAGTGCGCCGGTGCTATGGGAAAAGTGTGTCACTAATGGCAGAGGCACAAGAGAGGCTTTAGTTTAAGAGATTTGCCAACAAAACGAAGGCCTTGGAAGGTCTGTCCTTGTGTCCAGGCCGGGGTGAGACGGTGCAAAGTGTGAAAGTCTGGGCCCTGGTCACTTTTAGGATTTTTCTTAGGTGGTTCAGGTGTTGACTTTAGAAAGAGCTAGAGGCTCTGACTTGGGTTTTAGCCCTCATCCTATGACACCTTGATCTCTCTGACCTTGGAGCACAACAGACTATATAAGGCCTTCCCAAGGGCAGATTATGCCTTTTGGGGACTACCAGGTCTGGATGCAGGTGTTCACCTACGGGAATATGTATGTACTTGATCCACCAGCAGGTGGTTTCACCTGCTCAGCCCTCTCTTACTCTGCTACTTGAGGTGTCTCTTCCAAGAGGACAGGAGTGACTTGGGGAGTCGAGGATCGTCTATGTCATGCCTTCATTCTGAAACAGGGCAGAGACACCATGTCAGTCTATGGCAGGGTCAGTTCACTAGTCGGGACTCTCCCAACTCTGTCCCTTCCCCCAGTGCTGAAAAATCACCCTGAAGTAGGGCTAACAAGATACTGTTATTATTCTTCCAAAAGAATTAAACAGATTTTATTTCCTTTGCTGTATTCAACAAATCTAAGTTACAGTGTTAGCTTATTGTGCAGACTCAGTTTCTCTTTTGCAGTGACTGAAAAATCCAAAAGAAACCAATTAGGAGTCTATCTGTGGAGATTCCAACAGCTCTCTGGGCCTGAGGTTGAGGGTGGGGAGAGAAAGAGATTATTTCTAGGCATTTGAGCTTAAATTACCACCAAGATTTATGGTCTTGGGCACCTCCTGGTGTTTAAGAAACTCAAGTCTGGCCCTCCCTGGTGGTGCAATAGGTTAAGAGCACAGTACTGGGCCATCCCTGGTGGCTCAGCAGGTTAAAGCACAGCACTAAGAAGCTAAAGCCACTTCAGTGTGAGTTCAATCCCTGACCCTGGAGGTGACCACATGTTGCAGCAGACCTCTCCTGACCCGACTGCTGATACCCTCAGCAGTGTACTTCATCTGTTCTGCTCCCCACTCTGTCTCTGGTGAATCCTCTCACTGCCTCTGAGCCTCTGGCCTGTACCCCAATTCTGTAAAAAAAAAAAAAAAAAGCACAGTACTACAAAGCTAGCTGCTGTCGTTCAGCTGAGTTGGATCCCCGGCCAGGGAACTGGCCCACATGGCATGGTAGGCCTCTTCCGACCCGCCCGCTGCTCCTCTCAGCATTGTAAGACCTGCCTGTTCTGCTCCCCACTCTATCTCTGGGGAATCCTCTCACCCCTCCCACACATGCACCTCTGGCCTACACCCCAGTTCTTTTATGCATAAATAAATAAATCTTTTAAAAAGAAACTGAAGTCCACAGAAATGACTCTTGTGAAGTCAATCAGCTTAGGGTACAGAGCCTTTCAGCTATGAAATGTAATTGCTGCCTTCTTGGTAAATTTCTAAAAATTCAGCTGGTACTTAATAAGTTGATCTTTAGATGAGGGCAACTCCAGGAACTCCCAGGTAATATGGATTTCAGAATAATAAAGAGGTGAATTATCATCCTTAAAAAAAATTAAAAGACATAGTTAGATTTTGTAATTGCCCAGTTAACTTTAACAAAGTAGATCATTAAATAGATTTTCCAGGGCAAAGAAGAGAGGGGTAGTCTGTCCACTTACATTGATCCAGTTCCTTGGACAGTTGCCAAATATGCACTTAGCATTATGATATGAAGATGTTTTTTCCTTTTCTTTCTTTTCCTCCCACTCCCCACCCTTATCTAGTGCTTTTACTAGTCAAAACATATTTTTATGTTTTGTTGGGTCTGTGGAGCTAATATGACTTGGTGGTGAGATAGTTTGATTCATTTGCCTTGAACTCCATCAAATTGAGCAGCAGGTAGAGTCCTAATCATTCTCATGTCAAGAATAGCTGAGCTTGAGGCCTACACCTTAGCTGGACGGCACAGCCTCACAAATTAAAGAAGCAAACATATCTTCTCAACTGACACAACATCTCAACCAAAGTGAGGTTCAGAATAACCTTCCAATCCTTTTAAATATAAAATCCCCCCCAAAAAATAAAAAAATAAAAAAATAAAATAAAATCCCACGTTAGCTCAAAGGTCATACAAAACCAGGTTGCTGACCAGACTTGTCTCAAGGAAGAACAAGACCACACTCCAAGGGCTGATATGTGCATTTGCTGATGTCCCTGCTGTGAATGTGACAAGATTTCAAATAGCGAGATGGACATGGCTGAAGGTGGCGTTGGGAAACGCTGTGCAGTAACGCAGCAGTGTGTTATAGCATAGCAGACAGACATGAGGAAGTAATGAGTTTTGGAGTATTTCTCATCTTATTGCAAGTTTACATAATTTAATTTTTTCCCAAGATTTATTTATATATGCATACAGAACTGGGGTACAGGCCAGAGGTGCAGGCGCAGTGAGAGGATTCACCAGAGACAGAGTGGGGAGCAGAACAGGCAGACTGATGAAGTACACTGCTGAGGGGAGCAGTGGGCAGGTCAGAAGAGGTCTGTCGCGCCATGTGGGTCACCTTCAGGGTGGGGAGTCAAACTCACACTGAAGCAGCTGCGGCCAGTTTGCAGCGTTGCATCCTAACCTGTTGTACTACCAGGGAGGGAGGATCCTGATTTTTAAAATATTTAACCCTTACACAGTTTGAGCCTAATGAGAGACTCAAACTGATCACTCTCCACTGTACATGTGGTTCTTGATTTCTGCAGATGCTATGAAGAGAAAGAGCAGAAGTCAAACTGGCTGATGGCCTGAGTCATTGCTTTGGCTCTAAGCTGTGTGGGTCTTCCAGTGCCGAGGGAAGGCTCGGTGGGTTCAGGAAGGAGAGAAAGCAGAGGTTGAGATGGAGGATGGAAAAGAGGACCCAGAGGGACTCTAATGTAACATGTGATTTTTGGGAGGGATGCTGTTCACTGTGGTTCTCATTGGATTCGCTCACCAGTGGATTCAGTTTCTAGCACCCATAGTGTGTTAAATATATTGATTATGAAATATGTACCTACCCATGTTTAATAGCTACCACTTAATGGTATCCTTATGCTATCAATGTTGATAGATTTTTGGTTTTGTTTGTTTCTCATGATTTAACTTTCTGCAGGGAGGCACCATTTGTTAAATTTCTTATTGTTTCTTGTAATATAGCATTGTGCCACAAACTCTTTAAATTAGTGTTAAAGACTGCATAAAATGGCACACAATTTTTTCAGAGTGTGCTCTTTCTCTCTTCTCTGTCTCTCTCACACATATGCCCACCCATCCACACATTTCTCTTAAAATCTGAAGGACAGGCCCTCCCTGGTGGCGCAGCGGATTAAAGCACTGCACTGAGAAGCTAAAGCCACTTCCGCATGAGTTCAATTCCCGCCTGCCCCGGAGGTGACCACATGGCGTGGCAGACCTCTCCTGACCCACCCGCTGCTCCCCTCAGCAGTGTACTTCGTTGATCTGCCTGGTCTGTTCCCCACTCTGTTTCTGGTGAAGCCTCTCACTGCCCTTGAGCCTCTGGCCTGTACCCCAGTTCTGTATGAACAAATAAATAAATCTTAAAAAAAAAAAATCTGAAGGACAGGGTTCTCCCTGGTGGTGCAACAGGTTAAAGCACCACATTATGAAGCTCTCCACAGTCACTGCAGCACGAGTTTGATCCCTGACCAGGGAGCTGACCCACATGGTGCAGCAGACCTCTCCTGACCCGCCCACTGCTCCTCTCAGCAGTGTACTTCATCGACTTGCCTGTTCTGCTCCCCACTCTGTCTCTGGGGAATCCTCTCACCCTCCACACCTCTGGCCTGTACCCCAGTTCTGTATGCATACATAATAAATAAATCTTAAAAAAAAAAAGCTAAAGAACAGGCAGGAACAAGACCCTATCAACAAACCTCTTAGTGGACACCAATACACACTGCTAGCTTTAAAAAAAAATTATTTATTTATGCTTACAGAACTGGGGTATAGGCCAGGGGCGTGGAGGGTGAGAGGATTCCCCAGAGACAGAATGGGGAGCAGAACAGGCAGATCTACTGAAATACACAGTTGAGGGGAGCAGCAGGAGAGTCAGGAGAGGTCTCCCACGCCATGTGGGTCAGCTGCCTGGTGGGGGGTTGAACTCGTGCTGCAGTGGCTGTGGAGAGCTTCATAAAGTGGTGCTTTAACCGGTTGCACCACCGGGGAGGCAACACTGCTAACTTTTGTTGAGGATGACCCATGTGTCAGATACCTGCTAGGCATGATATCATTTAAATCAGAGTAACTCTATGAAATGGGTATTAGCATTATCCAGAATTTTTAGATACAACGGTGAGTGGTCAAGAAGATTACAGAAGTTGCCCATGGTTACTCACAGTAGATGGAAGAGCTGGTCTGGGTACCTAGGGCTGTTTGTCTCCACACCTGGACTCTGCCCCACTCCACTCCAGTGAAACTTTCCTTCCTTCCTTATCATTTCATCAGAATAGGCTTCCTGAAGTAGATCTCTGTGGAGTTAACTACAGAATGCCAGAACAAAAATAGAAGGCGCTGGGGAATAAGAGAAGGTGGACTACTTAAGGCAACAGCGGATACAGTAGAAAGAAGAGATTCTCTAGATGCTTAAAGTTTCTCGAATCTATAAGTACACTTGGCTGGAATGAAATGGTTGAACGGGAAAAAAGGGAAGACAGAAGGGCTGACTTGGTGGAAGGCCATGGAAGGAGTAAAATTAGATATTGTAGTTACAGAATAGAAGCATCGAAACGGCGCTGAAACCATAGCATCTCAGGAATGGAGAAGAACTTGAATGCCATCTGCCTAATACATAAATTTTCTCTGCATTTTGACAAGATGGGTTTTCGGGCTCCTTGAATGACCTTGAAGATGGAGAATGCATTAGATTTTCTCAACAGATGGTGTATTAGAAAGTTTTTTCTGTATTAAATCCGTATCTGCTGCCAGTGGGCCAGGAAGTGACATCTTGGGGCCATTTACAAGTCTTTCACAGATTAGTTCTTAGGGTAAATAAAGAAAAATATCTACATTGACTCTTCCCAAGTAGTAAAATTATTCCTAGATACTCCCTGATCACTGATTATCATCCAGTGCATTTTTTAATCAACTCACTCCCTGCTAGGCAATAATGATAGCTGCTTGGGTATTTACTACCAGAAACCCGGTGCGTATCATTTGCTATGTTGTTATTTCTACCTACAGTCAAGGAAGCTGAAACTCAAAGAGCTTAATTTACCAGAGTCACATGGTAGATACAGCACACTGTCATAAACAGGGGAGTTGGGATGTGTAGACAAGTTGCTGGACGCTAACAAATAAAACCAACCACTCTCTCTTGTATGGAAAGAGAGTGTTAGGAGGCACGGTCTGCCCAGGGCTGACTGTAGATTTGCCGCTTGGACAAATCCCCTCTGGAGTCACCAGAGCGAGTAGGGAGCAGAACAGGCAGATCTACTGAGATATACTGCTGAGGGAGCAGCAAGAGAAACAGGAGAGGTCTGCTGCACCCTGTGGGTCAGCTCATGGCCTTGCTTAGGTCCTGATCCGGTCCGGCATTGAAAACAAGCTGGTAAATAAACCACAGTGCGTCTTGTCTTCTCTAGCTCTGGAGGCTAATATGTTTTGGGGTCACCTGCAGAACTCATCCCCCATTCTGTGACTCTTGGTCTCACTATGTGGAAAGCCCCAGGGCAGGGGTAGAGCTGGGGGTGCAGGGTGTGGAAGTAATTCCCCTCTTTGCACTGCCAATGCCCAATGCCAGGCTTGGGGGACAGGCTGAGTTCCATCAGAGATGCCTTTTACATGTTTGGTTTTTGTTACTTTTTACTCCTGTGTCACCATGTGTTCTGTCAAATGAAATTTAGCAGCACATTACAGTAGTTGACAGGAACAAGGAGCCTCCAGGGTTTCCCCAGGGGAAACTTTCACCTACTGAGCGGAGCTTCCTCCTGTTGGCTAATGTAGCAGTGCTGGGCTCTCATTGCTTCCTCAGCCTGTCCTGAAGGCCAGGAACGCAGACTTCACCGGAGCTGCAGGAGTGTGATGGGGAGCTGCAAAGGTGTGTGGGGTGGGGCTGCAGAGGTGCGGTGGGGAGCTGCTGAGGTGCAGTGGGGGCACTGGACCTTTTAGTAACCATTCCAGGAAATCAGCGGGGACAGGTCACGCATGCTCCATAAATGTCTGCTGTTGGTTGTCTTAGTGTCCAGTTTAACAAAAAATGTGCCTTTGTAAGGAAATGTGGCCCAATGCATGGCCATCGAGAGAAAGGACACAGACACAAAATCACGCACCCACACAACACCTTTGCCCGAGAAGAGATTTCACTGCTTATTAGTCTTCATTTAGATTGTGAATTCCTTCCTAGCAGCAGTAGGGGATCTTGGAAAGAGCAGAGGACTGAGAGTTCAGAAATCTTGATTTCCAACTAGCTTTATCTTTCCTGATCAAGTGAAGGTGTTGAAACCATCGGTAATTCCTATTCTTTATATCCAAGAATTTTATAAGGTTTCTTACTTGGGGAAAGGGGTGAAAAGTCTTCATTCAAAGTACGTAGACTTTCAGTCAATGAAGAGGTATTTCCGAGGTCTTTTTGGTATATATGGCATTGGGTTCTGTATCAGATTCATGTCACCTGCTCAGCCAAACGGTTGGCTCTAAATGAGAAAAACTTCCTGACTTTCCTCTTACGATGGTGGGATCTTAGCTCTGACTGCCAGGCAGGACCATCTGGGCCAGGTGTTAATAATGACATCCTTAGACAGGGACACGGATTCAGCAGCTGTAAAAGAAACTGAAACTACCAGGGAGTTCAATGGAGTTGGACATTCAATCCTTTTCACACAAACCAGGCCCTGGCACCCAGGTCTTGCCAGGTGCTCCACCACCTTTGACTGTTGCCCTCACCTGCTTAAGCTGGCTCCCTCCCGTGTCACTGTCCAGGCAACAGGATGAAAGGGGAACTGACCGACCATAAGCTGTACTCGCCCCTCTCACACCCAGCCTAACAAGCAGGGCTTAGCTCATGGGAAGATGGGAAATGCTGTCTTTTTTTTTTTTTTTTAAAGATTTATTTAGTTTTGCATACAGAACTGGGGTACAGGCCAGAGGTACAGGGGCGGTGAGAGGATTCACCAGAGACAGAGTGGGGAGCAGGACAGGCAGATCAGTGAAGTACACTGCTGAGGGGAGCAGCAGGCGGTCAGGAGAGGTCTGCCATGCCCTCGGGATCACCTCTGGGGCCGGGGATCGAACCCGTACTGAAGCAACTGTGGCTCACTTGAAGTGCTGTGCTTTAACCTGTTGCACCATCAGGGAGGACCCAGGAAATGCAGTCTCTGCTCCAGGCACCCAGGTGGCACACACACTGGTGGGTATGTGGCTTTCTCTTGGGATCTGATTACGCTGAACTGAAGTTCTGGCTGGGGCAGCCACACACCCAGCCTGTCAGAGTTGTCTCTGAAATGTGTGCAGTGGCCCAATGAGGCCCAAACAGGAGATGCTACCAGCGCCCACTCCTGCCTGGGGCAGTGGGCGCCAGCCTTCACTGGGGGGGCTGAGATATGCCCCCTGTGTGGTCCCTCGGAGTCTCTTCTGGTCACCCTAAAGGGTCCTTTTGCAGGTTGTTCTGAAACATTAGTCTCCTTCTTTAGAACACTTCTTAGCAGGTTTTAGTCTTCATTTATGTATTCGCTGAAGTTTGTCTAAGCACTGATTTCCGTGGGCAGCAAGCTTAGCCACCTTATAAAATGCTGTGGCTCCCAGTTCCTCTCCCTGAATGTGTGTGTTTCTGTGACTAGAGCGAAAGGGAGGGTGCTCCTTTTGATGTGAAGAGTCATGTCCTGTCTGGGGTCAGAGTGGAAACGTGACCTCCTGATAACGGAGGCGGCTCTGTGGCTGCGTGACCCACGCAGAATGTCAGGGCTGGTTCTGGGGAGCTGTGTCTCTGTGTAGCACTGTTGGGCCACTTCCCAGGCCCAGGCCAACCTCTGGTGGGAGCATGACAAAAGCGCTTTGGGGTGTCTTGACCACTCTGGACATCGTTGTGGTCATATGCTCTGCCCGTTAGCTCTGCACTGCCTGCAGAAGGTGGGGGGGGAGGGTAAAGCTTTTTCTTGTTGAAGACGAGTTTACTCGATTCTCCAAAAATGGTTCTCAGATTGTTTTATTTTTAGCCTCCAAACACGGCTTGAGCCTTCCTGCTTTCCCGTTTTTATCTCACATTCCACCCTTCTGGAATACAGTTTTGTCCTCTGTATTCCACTTCAAAGCCTCTTCATCCATTGAAGACTCCATCTTTTGCAGATGCCCTGCCCCAAATACCAGCCTCTGAGCACACCAGGAGTGGAGTATCCCTAATATGTCTTCTAATGTTTGAACTTATACTGTTAAGAATTTAACTTCACCTATTTTTGTCATCCTGTCTCAGAGTAAACACCTGAATTTGTTTGCTCTGGCATTTACCAGTCAGTTACCGAGGCCTGCTCCGTGCCAGGTGCTGTGCTAGGCATGGGGCATCGGAACCACATAATTCCCCTTCCCAGGACCTCCCTAAGATGATGGAGGAACTAAGGCAGTTTTTGGAGAGGAGAGAAGAAACGACCATACTACCAGCAGACCTATATGCAAATGCTTTGAAAGACCAGAAGACCAGAAGTTACCTAGGAAATGTGAGAAAGTCTTATAAAAAAAAAACTCAACTTTTGAATGGCCTCTATGGTGGAAGAGAAGTGTGAGAACTGTTGCTGGCTGAAGGAAGAAAGAGTGTAAATGTCTGTGCTCCATGCTTTAAAGGAGGTGAGAGTTGGAGGTCTGTGCAACTGGGGGAAAGAAAAGAAGTAGAACAAGAAATTAGGCTTAAAAGGTGAGTTGGGCAAGATGATGAAAACACTAGAGTCACTGCTAAGGCTTTTAGATTATCCTGCAGGCAATGGGGAACATTTGTAAGTAGGAGAATGGGGCCCTCCAGGGTGGCGCAATGGGTTAGGATGCAGCACTGCAAGCTAGCTGCAGCTGCTTCAGTGCGAGTTCGATCCCTGCCCCAGAGGTGACCCACATGGCGCGGCAGACCTCTCCTGTCTTGCCCGCTGCTCCCTCAGCAGTGTACTACGTCGATCTGCCTGTTCTGCTCCCTGCTCTGTCTCTGGTGAAGCCTTTCACCACCCCTGCACCTCTGGCCTGTACCCCATTTCTGTATGCATAAATAAATACATCTTTAAAAAAAAAGGAGAATGGCATTATGTTTTAGAATGGTGATGCTGGAGTCAACAGATAGGCAAGAATGGGAGGAGCACTTCTGAGAGGTGCTGAGATGAACAACGGGACTGGGGAATGTGCAAAGTCTCTCTCCTCTGCATCCGGCCGTGTCTTACCGCAAAGCCGATAGCTATCAACTGACTTTAAACACTGTATACAAGCGATGTCTACTTTCATGAGCGTTTAATTTTTGATGTTAGTGTCTAAGATTTCAACAACATGGGTATTTTTATTTTAAAGTAGATGATAGGCCCTCCCTGGTGGCGCAGCGGGTTAAAGCACAGCACTAAGAAGCTAAAGCCACTTCCCCATGAATTCGATTCCCACCTGCCCTGGAGGTGACCACATGGCGCGGCAGACCTCTCCTGGCCTGCCCACTGCTCCCCTCAGCAGTGTACTTCGTCAATCTGCCTGTTCTGCTCCCCACTCTGTCTCTGGTGAAGCCTCTCATCGCCCTGAGCCTCTGGCCTGTACCCCAGTTCTGTATGCACAAATAAATAAAATCTAAAAAAATAAAAATAAAAAAAATAAAGTAGATGATAAACATTCCACGTGAGAGTTTACTGCACAAGCAGGAAATCTTGCAATATGCACGATCACCTACTTGGTCAGACTGTTTTCTCCCTGAGTTCTGTTTGTGACATTTCGCGTTGTCTGCATTCTGGAAACACACTCTCAAAATGTGCTCCCTGCTGGGTTTCAAAAAAAAAAAAAAAACACAAAAAACAAAAACAAAGACTGCCAAGTGATTCTTTCACTTTAGGTTTTATGGGTTTTCTTCAAAGTGGAAAAACAGCTTTCTAAGATTTTTTTTGCCACCCCCCAGGGAACGATTTTGTTTTACTAAATTCAAATTATGGAGCACATTTTGCTTGCTCATTGCTGTTAGACCAGCTATTTGAACAATGAGATTAGGACTAGAGGGAAGCAAAAAAAAAAAAAAAAAAAAAAAGGAAAATGTTTTCTGGTATAAACTCTCTTCTAGTACTGTGAGACATTTGGCCCCTTAGATGGTATATGCCACCCAAATGGCAGAAGAAGATGGTTTAGGAAAATGTCATTTCATTTCCTTTTTGCCTGGTGCTGCCAATAACCCCACAGCCACTTGTAAGTGAATTGGTTCAGGTGCTCCGTTGTATTTAAAGGAGATCAATCTTTCCCTTCTCCACCTCTCTCCAGGGCCCCCCCCTCCCACCCCCACTTGTTAAGCTCCTTTGTTTTAATGCCTAAATACTTAACAGTCTATCTACTGATAGCCTTAGGGCCCAGGTACTGGACATAAATGATTTTTATGTTATGGCTGCTATTAATATATTCCTGTTTGTTTTGGCCTCAGAGTTATGGGTGCCATCTGCTTTGAACACTGCGTCGTAATAGTTGTATAACCTTTTCCAAGCACTGCAGCAGACTTGAATTTATAAGTGCCTGTGGAGTGAGAGGAGAGACAGGGGTTGACTTGAGCATGAACATTTAAAACAGAAGTTTTCTTCCCTAAAGGTCTGTTAGCTGATCTTCCCCGACATTCCCTGACAGGTCTTGTCCACATGTTCATTGACCAAGATTAATTATGAGGACAGGGCAAGATAGCAATATCAAGTTTTATGAAGAATGAAGTGATCCAACCTTGATTGATGTCAAACTGAATAAGTAATCCCACTTAATCATTTCAGACGTAGTTAGGAAGAACACACAGATTTAGAGCTGAACTTCTCTGCCACAAGGGGTCCAGTTAGTAATAGTTAGCACTTAAGAGGGATGCTGAGACCCTTAGCTGGATTAGGTTTTGAACACCTTCACACGGACTCTTGGTTATGTCCTTGGGAGGATCCCACGTATTCCTTTTACACAGAATCTTGACCAGCTCTCACAAGGTCATCAATCCAAACAAATTTCTGAGCAAAGTGACTAGAATATTCTAAATTCTCCCACACTGTGATAGAAGAGCTAAGGATGCATTGCTTGAAGGTAAGTTTTTAGGTTTTCCTGTTAAAGGACTTTCATAGTGTTTTCAAGTGGTTTTTCAAACTGTGTTCCATGGAGTCAGAGGGATTCCAACGAAGTGTGTCTGTAACGACTTGGTGCATGGAGAGAGGATTCTCACCCTCCCACCTCTGCTTTGGCCAGGACAGCGCTCTGCTGTAATCTGCCTTGTCTATTGGGCTTCTAAGGAAAGTTAAATGAGCCCTGATTCTTAGATAATTGGAAAACGATTGATTTAGTTCAACACTAAACTCTTCCAGAAGAAGATACTGAGAATGAGAGAGGCTTATACAATCTGCTCAAGTGGTCACCATCTGAGATGGGTCTAGAACATTGACCTCTTGCTTGCCATCCTGCTCTGACTAATGGATTCCTCAGGACAGCCTGGAGCACTATAAGTCTATGAGCACCAACCTCACACCTAAAAGGAAGCTTTAAAGGAAAAGGCTGTAGGACCCAGAGGTTAATCGGGCAGGCCCTGGGCTTGAACTTCCCTGGTTCATTTCTCTTCTTCATGCCTATTAGTTCCGTCCCTTTGCACCAGCTACTTAGCGGTCCTGGCCTCCTGCTTCTTCCTCTGTAAACTGGGGGTCGGTATGAAGAAGTCCCTCCATGCATGCGCAAGTATTGCATGCCGGGCTGTGTGGGACAGGTAGTAAATACTTAGTCAATGTTATCTTTGATTAAAGTTTCTATCACCAGGCTTTTTGAATCTCGAGCTTTCTGTCCTTTTTCCTTGGATTCATGGTCACTTTTGCTGCTTAGAACAACCAAGCTTGTGGGGGAAGAAGGGGTGATTCCTCATGTCTGTTAAAGCCATTATCACGTGGTGTGAGGAGTGAGCAGATAACTGAGAGCGAGGCCCGCTGTTCGGAAATGACTTGCTCAGACGTTGGGGTTTCCCAAATGGTGCACAAGCCCGGGAGAATGCCGTCTGGACTAGAACCACTTCTCCCTCATCTCTACGTAGTTAATAAAAGGCCGTGTTTACATTCTGTTTTCAGTGCACAATGTGTGGTACATTTGTTACAGGGCACCCCAGTGTAAACTGAGCCGCCTGTCGGTGGGGCCTCACCTGCGTGCTTAAAATTCAGTTGTACTGCAGACACACCCAAAAGGGTCAAAATGGGTTTATTCACAAAAGGGGAAAAGAAAAGGAAACAACAACTGGAATGTCTTACCGGCTGGGCTGACTTGGAGCTCTGGTAGCAAACTAACCGAAAGCCTCATGTCACATTGTCTGGAGAGTCATTTCCTGAGCGAGAGAGCGAGAGATGCAATGTCGCCCCACTTATCCCCCCAATGTCCCAGAATGCCTGCTTAGCTCCGCCCTTGGGTCCTTGCAGTTCTCTCCCTGGTACTGCTGGGAGTTGTAGTTTCCAATCACTGGAGTAGGGGGTGGAGTCCAGAAAGCTGGAGTAGGGGGTGGAGTCCACAAGACTCTGCAGAGTTCCTTTAGGACATCCTTCCCCTTAACACATTCAAGGTGTGGAGCCGCCATCACTCTGATCTGGAGGGACTGCATCCCTCTCCCCCCACAGGAAGTCCTGTTCCCACTTAGCCTCACCCCTGGGCCCCCTCTCCCAGCCAAGGTCAACTACGAATCTGTGTTGTCTTTGCAGACCTCCCTACTCTGGCTTCTCATGTAAATGGACTCATCCGAGCGTGGTCTCTGCCAGGCCTTCTTCACATAGCAGACTGTTTTCAAGGCTCACTCACTGGGTGGCATGCATAGGGGCTTCATTCCTTTTTATGAGCTCTGTGCTGTCCTTTGGTGAAAGCATCCAATCTCCCTCTCCACTCTCCATTCACCCTGAGGCTGTTGTAAGGCACTTTTCTCTTCCCCTTCTTGTACAAACCTTGGTCACTGGTGAGAGCGTTGGCCTGTAGTTCCATCTCTCACTAATTCTCAGGATGAGAGACCAAGGCAGAAGAAACCCAGCTTCCTGCTGTTCTTGTTGAGTCTATTCTGCCACTTTCACCCGTGCTTGGGTCCAGGTATGAGGGGGAAAGCTGCCGACCATTGCACAAAGAAGGAAGAGGCTTCAGCATCTAGGCAACTCAATAGGGTGTGTCCAGAACCCACGCGGCCGTGAGATGCTCTCCCGTCCCTGCGCCGCCTCTGCCAGCCTGTAGTCACACGTGCCTAGCCTAAAAGGGGTACCAGGTGATTCGTGGGTCCACTGGGCCTTGGTAACAATGTAGATGACTAATAACTAATGCAGATGACTAAGGCGATAGGTCAGCATCACTGCACCATGTGGCACTGTTGATGGGGCGCGTCCCCTCTGAACTGCAGAGATGAAACAAATCACACTGCCATACTAATCCGGCCCAATAATTCCTATTTTCAGCTTGGATCTAATGCTGAGGAATCTCTGGCATCCTTCCTTGGAATCAATTACAGTCAATTTCTTCTCATTTTACATCAGTTAAAGGGACATTGTCAAGATAAAATCTTGCCCAACAGAGATTTTTTTTGGGTTTAATTTCCTCACTCTCACAAACCAAGAACTTCATACATTATTTTGCCAAAACGTATTTTTTGAGCCAATTTTTTTTGGGCTGTCTTTATTTGGGCTTTGGTGAAAAAGGCAATAGCTACCTCTTTTTGGCTCCACATTGATGTGTTGTCTGCTCTAGCCATCCTCCATGATCCTCGGGTAGGCCCTGGAGCCTGCATTCTGTCCACATGCCCGGCCTAGGTGCTGGTGAGGCTGTATCTGTCTCGTTAGGGGCTTTTAGTTAGGGCTATCACCTGCCCAGGCATAGGCAGGGCCCAGCTGCCCAGGGGGTCTGGGAGGGCAGGCACCAGAGACCTGAAGGGCAGCAGGTTTCCATCAGGCCCAATGCACATTGCACAGGTCTGTGGTGTACCTGCAACGCTATAGGTCCAGGCATGCGAATTGACCTCAGAAAAACTGAACTCAGATAGCCAAGGCAGAAAGGATCAAACCGGTGCCAGAGACAATGTAGAGGGGGCTGGAGAGTTGGCAGAAGATAAGCCGGATGGGGACACGGCTCTGAGTTTAGGTCCTAAGGCAGAGGAGTCCCGACCTCTGCCCTCCCCTGGGTCCAGGCAAGAAGCCACAGGTGTGTGTGAGCCTCTGGAAGGTGAGCCAGGTCTCCACATGAGCCACTGAGCCCTAGACAAAGATGGATAGGCCTTTCCAGAGGTTATCGAAGGTGAATTGCCAACAAGAGAGTTTGTTCTGTGGTAGCCGAGGGACATAGGGCCCCCTGCCTGGCCTGCCTGCCCTTGCCCACTGCTGGCCCTTCCCCACTGGCAGACTCTTTCCGTATCAGGAAGATAGGAGATGATTCAAAGACACTGCTTCACTTCCTGGGGATCCTGCGAGGGGAATGCCATGTGTTCCCCACCCCCCAAGCCCCCAGCCCTCTGGCATAGGGCAAGTTGGGGCTGGCGACTCATAAGCTGGTCCGCTGACACGCAGAGGTGGAGCTGAGTGCTCCTGCTTAGGCCTTAGACAAGACAGCACATTCCTGCTTCCTCTCCCTCCTTCCTCATCCCCTCCATGTCCTCTGTTGAGACAAAAGAGAATTTAAGAATGAGCCTGAGTCATCTCTGTCCTTATTTTCTGTGGAGTTTGAAGACCAGCCTCCTTGGGCCCCCTTTCCGGCTCCGGCTCTGGAGGCACACCACCCCCTGGGGGACTCACGCCTCCGTGTCTGAGCAGAAGTCTGACACACTGGTCGGCGCCTCTGGCTTCCCAGGCGTGTGGCCACAGTCAGGAGCTGCTAGGCTAGTGACACTTCCCGACAGAGGCCTAGCCAGGATGGTCTTGGCAAATCCAAGCACCTCTGCTTTTCCTTTTTGGATGGAATCATCTGGAACCCAGGCTTCAGCCCAGGTTTGAGTCTGCAACTGAGGCAGCACCACAGTGAAAAGTTTTGCTCTTGGCTTCACCGCCTGGCTTAAAGGCCTGGCTCTGAGCTCAGTTTCCTCTCCGTGAGGTGGGGCCTAGGCCTTGTAGGAGGGTTACAAGCTTCCTTTGCATTATTGTGCATTAGAAGTTTAGAGGAGCAACTGGTCCCCAGAGCTGCTAAATAAGAAAGTTCTGGTACAAGATCATGTAGTGTGGGACAAAACTTCAGCTTTGGTGGTTCCTCTTTTGCCTTAGTGTCAGTCTCCTTCCTCTCTGGCCCCCTCCTCTCCCCCCCCCCCCCATCCTTTTACCCTCACCTGTATTCTGATGGTTCCAGAGTCCATGGTGTCAATTCTGGCTCTGGGAGGGGCACAGCTCTCATACCTCTTGGATTTCCTTCTACAGCAAGAAGAACTTTGGACCCCTTGGGAACTCACATGGCTCAGAGGCTCTCTTTGGGGCCCTTAATTTCCCTTTGAAATTGTGTCCGTTGGGTAGATCGCTAGGAGTAGAATCGCTGGATCCTATGGAAGCTCCAAGTTTAGCAGTTTGAGAAATCTCTAAACAGCTTTCTATGGATGGTTTCACTCTTAGCAGGAGCGTAAGAGACTGGGGGAAAAAGAAAGAGCAATCGTAATAAACTAAAAACAACATCAACGAACAACTATAAACCAGAGACATTCTACGGGGGTGGAGAGGGGAACAAGATCAAAACTGGGGCGGGAAGAGAGCACAGGACTGTGGTGATGGCACACGTGGGAAGCCCATGGGGGTCACAACTGAGATGAAAAAATGCACAAAATGAAGAATGGCGTAAAAATAATAATAATAAAAAAACATTAAAAAAAAAAGTTTCCTTGAAGAGTTCTCCAAATCCTATTCAGGATACCCTGAGAATTCTGGTCTCCCGGGCAAAGACAGGCTATGAGAGAGAAAGGGCTGCTCTGTGTGTGTGAGTGTGTGCTTGTGTGTGTGGGTAAAAAGGGCTAAGCTCCCAATGGAACTTGTCCTCTGCCCCTCTGTGCGGCGAGAGTCTGGGCAGGGTTGTGTAGAGGGACAGTGCCTGCTGGTGTGCCCGCTGCCAGGGGAGGTCAACTGCAGGCCCACCGCTCAGGAAGCTCCTCCTGTCCTCACCACCCACCCCTCTCTGCTTGAACGCCCCGGTTCCATCAGCATGCCATGGCGTCCAGCGTCACAGGCGGCTCCCACATCAACGGGTCACCGCTGTGTGGAGGACGCACTGTTGGGTGTCCTCCAGCCGGGAGGCCCAACCTTGAGTGTCGCAGGCACCCCAGGTTGTGTGTGGCAGGCACCCCAGGAGAATGGACTCCGTTGCTCTTGAAAGAGATTTTTTTAATGGCCTTCGCATCTTGGTTTTTCTTCCTTCCTTGCAAAACCTACCAAATGCATCTTCCCATCAACTGAAGTCACATTTAGGACAGCTGATGTTTCAGGGGAACTGACAAGCATGAAAAGCTGCGGGAGGCAGCTCTGTTATTAGGCGACAGTGTTTGTGGGTGTTCAGATGTGAATTAAAGCAATCCATTACACTTGTTTGGTGTCCATGGGGGCTGCCATATTTTTATGCAGAACTCGCGAGCGGAGACACAGTTCAGTGGTGTTTATTAGTGACCTTGTCTGTCCTCTGAGTTATGGACAGGCAGCTCAGAGCTTCGGGGGGCGGCGCGAGCAGGCAGCCGTGGCTTATGCTGCGCCATCTCCACGAGATGTTGCTGCCATCAAGGGCCTGGGTGTTGATGGAGGCAAAGTCAACGTGGCTTTTCACATCAGAAGTATTTATAGAAGTAGGTTCTGATTTATCAAACATGGAAGCCTTTGTGCCGGAAACAATAACACAAAGCAGGAAAAAGAGGCTCTGTCCCGCTCCCCCCCCCCGTGACAGCTTCCCCCCATGATGTTTTTGTTCGAGAGTCTTTGTGAAAGATGAAGGGTTTGCCATGGGGTCGAAAGGGTTTTATTTACTTATTTGTTTTATTTACTCATTTATTGGGCAGGAGGTTGTAGAGGGCATTTGATGTCTCTTTTCCTTGTACTCTCTTTTTTTTTTTAAGATTTATTTACTTATGCATACAGAGCTGGGGTACAGCCACAGGTGCAGGGGGGTGGTGAGAGGCTTCACCAGAGACAGAGTGGGGAGCAGAACAGGCAGACTGATGAAGCACACTGCTGAGAGGAGCAGCAGACTAGTGAGAGAGGTCTGTTGTGCCATGTGGATCACCTCCGGGTCAGGGGTCGAACTCACACTAAAGTGGTTTTAGCTTCTCAGTGCTGTGCTGCGCCACCAGGGAGGGTCCTTTTTTTTTTATTTGGGGGAATGTTGGCTTACAATATTGTATAAGGTTTAGGGGTATAGATTCATGCTTCTTCATTTTTAAAAAAGATTTTTATTTATTTGTGCATACAAGAACTGGGGTGCAGGCCAGAAGTGCAGGGGGTGAGAGGATTCACCAGAGACAGAGTGGGGAGCAGAACAGGTCGACTGACTGAAATACGCTGCTGAGGGGAGCAGCAGGCAGTGGGCAGGAAGGAGAGATCTACTGCACCACATGGGTCACCTTCCTGGCCAGGGATCGAACTCGTGCTTCAGTGGCTGCAGACAGTTTCATAGTGTTGTGCTTTCACCCGCTGCACCACCAAGGCGGCCCGATTCACACTTCTTCATAATCAAAGGGATTTAAACTGGAGGTGGGAGTGGAGGGAAATATCAAACCAGCCCCAGACACGGAAATATCAAACCAGCAGCAGCATCAAGTTGTGGGTGCAGTGACATCCTGAGCCCCTCCTTGGGGAGGGGGGTGTCTGCTGGTCTAGTCCACCTAGGGAGGGGCCCTCAGCTCCCTGGTTCTTGACTTATAGGGGACACAGGGCACTTGCAGGCAGCCCCTCTCTCAGCAAGTGGAGCCTAAGTGCTGTGTCCAGCGCCTCCCCCTTCTGGCTCCTGACACTGGTGCCACCTGACGCCGCATGATGCTACATGGTCCTCCCCGATGCACAGGCATTATGGGTGGCACAGCTCACCTGCGTGCTGCTGCCTGGGGTATCCGACACACCTGAACCCAGAACACTGATCCCCTCATCCCCTTAAGCCCTGGCTATTCTTCAATAAGAAAGTGATGAGTCCCCTTTCTGGGACTGAACTTGGCTTCCATTTCCCCACACTCCATGTCTCCTGGGTCTTCTGTCCTTGTGGGTCAAGGGCATTTTCTTCACGGCCTTGGCTGAGGGCCCTAACATATACTCTTCTGGGCAAAAATTCCCTGGCACTCTGGGCTAAAACAGTTGAGAACAGTAGTAGCAAAACCCCAGTCTCCCCTCATTGAACCACACACACCACCTGCAAGTCCAATTGGCAGCCACCACCTCACTCCAGCGATGAGGGCAACATGGCCCAGAAGCCCAGGAACCACGGCGAACGTAGCCTGAAGCACCACTAATGCAATATAATGTCCAACACCAGGTGGTGACGCTAATGCCCGAGCCACAGCTCCTGGCTAGACCGCACCCTTCTGGAAGCCTACTGGGAGAGGAGTTCCCATGGACAGAGATTAGGATGTCAGAGCATGTGGGGTAGTTCATGTTTTTCTCTGGAAAAACTTCCAGAAGGGGCAGGATGATTTTCTATAGAACATTTTAATAGGTTAGCTTTGTTATCTGGAGATCATTGATTTTTGAATAGTTACTATATGTTAGAACTTTGGACTATATCTGCTCTATTAATTCACTTTAGTCCTCACAAGAACCCTGCTGGCTATTATTGTGCCTGTTCAGCAGATGACGCACCTGAAGCTTGAGGAAGCTAATGGTGTACCTAGGCTCACAGGAGTGAGTGGCAAGGTCTAGCTAGACTCACACCCGGGCTCCTCCAGATCCAAGTTCCCTCTTCTGCACCTCTCTGGCCTGTAGAAGGGAGAATCTTTTCTCCGTATGAGGCCAGAGAATTGAGTTAGAACTATGAAGAGAAGAGCAGAGAAACAGACTCAAGCCACCTTAATGAAGAACTTTCTGGTAGAGTTGTCCAGGGATGGGAGGGACAACTCTGCACAGGTCTTCAGGCAGAGGAGATGATGTTGCTGGTGCCGTGGGGGTTATTTAACAGTAGAAGGGACATCAGATGACGTTTAGTGCTCCTTCTTGATCTGTTACTCTTTGCAGAGTGAACCTCCCAAAATACAAGTTCAAAGGGAGCCAGTATAATATGTGGGCCGATATCCAACCACTCTGAATTAATTTGAGGGCTAATTGTGCCACCTAGTGTTATTAAAGCTTGTAGTTTCTCATTCATTCATTCATTCACTCACTCACTTTTGCAACACATATTTCCTGAGTGTCTACTCTGGCTATGGAGTGGTGAATAACACAAGTAGCATCTCCAGAGATATCGCTCTTGTCTATGAACCAGAAAGGCAGAGGGATGTGCAGACGTGTGATTTTAATTGAGTGTAAGTAGAATTGAAAGTATAGGATGCTGTAGGAAACCAATTCAACTTTGTGGAAAGTGTTTTAGGAGCCAAGTAGGTGAAGGGAATAAGAGGAGAAAGACACCGAAGCCAAGGAAAGAGCTCTAGAGGCATGAGAAACTATGGCCCAGATTAGAAACTGCTAGTAGTGGACGCCTGGACTCCGGGTGCGAGCGCCCCCTGCTGGTACCTGGAGCTCTTTGCCAGGATGCTCGCGTCTGTTCCAAGGCAAGGTCTTCCTTTCTGCTGCTTCAAAACTTGCACCTCAAAGTCCTCAAAGGAGGTTGTTAACTCTGAAAATTTCACTGGATTTTTCTAAAGAAACGGGGAGACAGCTCTTTCTTCCAGTGGGTGTTATGCTTCAGCACTTGGATACAAGGCATGCTTGTGGCCCTGTTTCTTGGAGATTCTTGATTCTGCTCACATCATCGCCGTGTCCACTAGACTCACAGGGCAGGTCGGGTCGGGTGGGGGTCCTGGAAAACCATCATCTCTGTTTCTTCCAATTCCTTTCTTTCCCCTAGAAACCTCAACACAACCTCTCCTGGGTAGACACCTTCCCACCTCATCCAGACAGCACTGTGGTCCACCTCTGAACAACTTGGAAGCATTGGAATCCTAGTAGGGCCACAACCCAGATTCCACCTGGGATCCCATAATGTGTGTGCCTTCATCCCGGTGCAATAACAGACCCCCCAGAACATGGCAGGTGAGGGGATCATCTCATTTTCCTACCTCCAAGGCAGGACTGTACTTAAACCATCTCAGACAGATGGTTAACTGTCCTATTTTAAAAGATCTCCAGGGAGGACGATTTCACAATTCCCTGTGGCTGTCTGTTCTAGTATTTAATCATCTTCATTACCAGCAAGTTCTTCTTTATGCTGCATCTAAATCTCTTTGGTTGTGATTTAAGTCTCATTCCTTGAGGGCAGACACTGTGGATCTTCTGCTTTAGGGAAGGGGAGGATTATGGCCCCAATTCTGCAGCCTTGGAGATCATCTATTTTAGCACCTTTGAGGGGCTTATTCCGTTACTGGTAAGCATGGGGGGGTGTTGATCCCCTGGGGAGATCCCAGCTCCAAGACCTATGACTCCTCAATTAAATGAGCACTCTGTGCTATTCAGTACCCCATGGAGATAGTAATGCTTTGTTGTATGACAGTCTTGGAGATGTGAGAAGTGATGCCATGCAGACCTTCCCCCAGAATGCCATCTTCCCTTGGTCACGGAGAGTGGGGCTGTGAGGACGCAACAATTGGGCTGTCATCACTCAAGGTTGGGCCTTTCCAAGTCATTTGGATAGACGCTCTGGTCTTCTATTGGACAGAAGAGGGACAGTCACATTTTGTGGGGGCTGCCCTAGCCTCTAGCTCCTGATTGCTGAGAAAGTGAACTCCCAGAGGTAGACTAGGTTTTCCTACCCCCATTTCCATATCTTTAAAAACCCACTGGCCAAGGAAGGGTAAAACCCCATGTCATTATCATGTAACTCTTTAGTGACCTGCTACCTCTTTGTCCGAAGAAAACAGCTGTCACAGAGCAGCTACTTGCTGTGTAGACAGAAGGGTTAGCTCAGGATTCATGCCTGAGACTAGGGGGTTTCCAGGAACAAAGACAGATTCCATCCAAGAAGCAAGAGGATGATGAAAACAAAGTTCACTCACTCCTGATAGCTCCCCCCCTGCCAAATGCTCTGTATACTCCCTTTCGTAAGCAAGTGTGCGGGGAACCAGTTCGCTCCAGGCTGCATCCGTCATCAGCCTGCTTGCTTTAGGTGAGCTTGGTTCATCCCAGGTAAAGTTGGCTAAGCTGAGCACCGGCCTCACCTGCACATCGTGAATCCAGTCCAGTCCATGACTGCATCACGTCATGAGACAGATTAACCTCCCATTCCCTTGTATTCTCTTACCTCCTCAAGCTCTTTACCAGGAGACAGAAATAAAGACTTCGTTGTTATGCTAGCATGTGTGGAATTTTAATCTCCTGCACATGTAAATGTGAGATTGTCACATTTCTCTTGCTTCTGTTTCTGGTATCATCCAATACGGCACTGGGCCTGCAGTCTGTGGACAGCTTTACTTATCTTGTTCCAGAGTTAGCCAGGGGTTAAAGTGTATTAAAGACCCTTGAAATTGTTCAGAGTTATAGGGTACTGAGAAGGCGACAAACTGTGTGATTCCAACTATATGACATTCTGGAAAGGCGAAGCTATGGATTTGATCAACAGAGCAGTGCTTGATGGAGCGAAGGCATAAACACGTGCAGCACAGAGGACTTTGAGGACAGTGAAAGTGCTCTATGATATCACAGTGATGGAGATATGTCATTACACGTTTGTCCAAATCCACTGAGCATACAGCTCTGAGCATGATCTTTTAGGCAAATGATGGACTTTGGGCGATGATGTAGGCTCATCTTTGATAAAATATGCCTTGCTCTGCATGAATGGGGCAGTGCCTATGTGAGAAGTTTCTTCCCCTTCTCAGCATTATTGTAAACCTAGCACTGCTGCCCACCGCCCATTCTTGGAAAACAAAACAAAGGAAAGCAAATCAGCACTAACAACAACAACAAAAATAAAGGTCACTGGGTACATCAAAAATTGCCTTGGGCCTCTGAGGGGAGAGAAAGGGGGAATGTTCGGAGCCTGGTTGGACACGGCTAGGAAGGGGCGGTGCTCCCACTTTGTGCAGATTCGGTGGGGTATACAGTGACTATTACAGTGCTGTTGGGACTAAGGTCCGTTAGCTCAGGACTGGAGCTGTGCACACTTGATGAACAGTGCTGTTTTGAAATATTTGAGCCTTGCGTATAAGCTCCCACTACCCACAGCTTCGGGGCTGATCTCATCAGCCTCACCCATGGCCCTGGGAGCTTGTAAGAGAGAGCAGGACCTCAAGCTTCACCCCAGACTTACAGTCAGAATCTGTATTTTGAATCACCCCAAGTGATTCATCTGCACATCCCAGTTGAAGTGGGGTCCTTCCTGTTGGATTCTAGTACATGGTTCTAGACCAAGTCGTGCAGAACAGTGTTTCCTTGGGACCAGCCACTCCGCTTTTTGATTATTTTGTTCTCATTCAAGCATCCAGCTCTTTCCACTCTCACCTTGCCCCAGGGCCCCCAAGGGCCCCAGACAGGCAGACAAATAATAACAAAGACTCTACTCTCAGTCTGACCCAGATCCCTTACATATGGGAGAAAGTAAACATGAGGAAATAATTCCCGTTAAATCGTGACTTAGAAATTCAGGGCTCTTTCCAGAGGGATATTGTACTCTAAAAGATTTCTGTTTGTAGAAATTGTAAAAATCGAGTCCCTCAGGCATCTGATGGATACTGCAGAGACCTGGGGGAACTGTGATGCTGTGTGGGTGGCCTCTGCCTCTAACTCCATGACACCCTACTGAGAAGGTGGCTCTTAAAACCTCTCAGTCTCCCAAGTCCTCACAGGCACTCAATTCTTACTGCTGCATTTCAGAGACTTCTTTCTCATTGATATTATTTTGATATATTTTAAAAAGCCATTTTTAAAATAAGCAATGAGGGCCCTCCCTGGTGGTGCAGTGGGCTAAAGAGCAGCACTGCAAGCCAGCCTCAGTGTGAGTTCGATCCCTGCCCCGGAGGTAACCCACAAGGCGCGGCAGACCTCTCCTGTTTCCCCTCAGCAGTGTACTTGGTCAGTCTGCCTGTTCTGCTCCCCACTCTGTTTCTGGTGAATCTTCTTACCACCCCTGCACCTCTGGCCTGTACCTCAGTTCTGTGTGCATAAATAATCTTTAAAAAAAAAAAACAATGAATTTTAGGAGGGGGCTTGATCAAAGGAGCATAAAAGAAGAGAATTCTTTAGCTATGATTCAGGAGCTGCTTCTTGAGATAGCTGGACCCTGCTTCATAGGGTATTGTAGCTGGGCTGTGGTTACTAATATCCCCTCAAGTATCTCTTTTCTTTTCAGTTATTGTAGGAACAGATTTGACTTGCATGGTGTTGGTCATTTGCATTGCTTGGTCATTTGCATTGCTTGATCTGATTTTTCTCATTCAATTACTTCCCAGAGAGTCAACCCAACATCACAGAAACTTGCTGGTGTCCAGACCCCTGGTATTTTCAGGGAAGAAATTCCTAAACATGAATTTTTGTCAATAAGAGCTTGTAAAAGACAGATGTTGGGGAAAGGAAATGGGAAAATCCAGGTGTTCCAGATGGGACAATGGCAAATGCAAGGCTTGCGAATGTTATGTAAGTAAACAGAGCTTTTATAGGTAGGAAATTGCAAAAGACAGATGTTGAGAGTGATGGTCGATGTGGCCAACTGTCAGCCCCTTGCAGATCATGGGAGCCTCTTTCTAGAAAAATAAGGTCTCAGACTTCCCTGCAGAGTCCTAGCCTTCTAGTGGCAATCCTTTTGGCTAGGGAACCCGCTAAAAATGATGAGAGGACAGGAGAAGCAAGGTCCCCTTAAGATAATCTTCCAGGGTAATTTACCAGGGAGCTTTTTCAGGAACATTAGCCACCAGCTCCAGGCCAGCCCTCCCTGGGCTGATTGGGGGAGGTAGGGCAGGTCTCCCGCTTCTGAAATATCTCCTGTACCAGCCTGCAACGCTCCTGAAACAGCACCGTTAGCAATTTATTCCTCTGGACCAGCTCCCTGCCACCTCCAGGGATGGACAGAACATTCACCGATCAAATGTTATCTTAGCACTTACTGTGAGTCCATCTCTGCTCTTGGTAAGGGAAGGTTAGAGGCGGGCAGACCGTGGTTCTTACCCTGGACATACTCAAAGTCTAGTTGAAGACAGGAAGTGAACAGATAAATAAGCAATAATGAGCAATACAACTGGCGCTTTGACACAGGCCAATATAAGGCTCTTGGAGGGTCCAGAGGAAGAGGCATCTCACCCACCCAGATGGAGCTAAGGGCGCTTCAAGGATATAACTCTTGAGTTAAGTCTTGTTAGTAGGAGTCTGCCAGGACCACAATGAAAGCTTTGGAATTGTGGTTGATGAAATTTAGGTGAGTTTGGGAATGATTAGGCACTTACCCCAGGGTGTCAAGAACGATGTCTAATTCCACCTTCTTGGAAATAAACACCCTGATATGACTCCCCATTTACTTAGCAAGCATTGCACAGTTCTGTTTCATTTTATACTCAGAACCTTCTCCTTGTGGGTTTCCCTGGTGTATGGCTGAGGGCACTGATATGCAAAGAATCCAAGCGATATAGCAAAAGTTACACCAATAGGTAGAAACACATACAAGCCCTGAACCCATGGTTCATTCTAACACCTAACACTTTTGATTTCTAGACTGTAAATAAAAACAAGACAGAATCAGATCTGCCCACTTAATCCTG
Source organism: Condylura cristata (assembly GCF_000260355.1). Classification (NCBI taxonomy): domain Eukaryota; kingdom Metazoa; phylum Chordata; class Mammalia; order Eulipotyphla; family Talpidae; genus Condylura; species Condylura cristata. The sequence continues at coordinate 9,471,423 of NW_004567135.1, read as the reverse complement.
ACTGAAAGTTAGAAGTGAAAGCATTTTCTTTTACTGAGGCTGAGAACATTCAATTTCAGGTGGTTGGGAGGGAAGATACTGGCAGTGAAGTCTTAGTGTCTGCTCTGTTTGACCTTCCTGGATTGAAAAAGATACTTAAAAGGTGAACAATTCTGGGTCCAAAAAGACCCCTCAGGAGTATTTAGATTGCTGAGTTGCTAGGGAGGTTCTCTCTACCCTTTGGGATCACGTGGCCTGCATTTCTTTTTCTTTCTTTTTAAAAAAGATTTATTTTATTTATTTATGCAAGAACTGGAGTACAGGCTAGAGGTGTGGAGGTGGTGAGAGGATTCACCAGAGACAGGGTGGGGAGCAGAACAGGTGAGTCTATTGAAATGCACTGCTGAGGGGAGCAGCAGGTAGGATAGGAGAGGTCTGCTGCGCTATGTGGATCAGTTCCCTAGCTGGGGATGGAATCCATGCTGAAGGGGCTGCAGAGAGCTTCATAGTGCCAAGACTTAATCACTTATGCCACAAGGGAGGTCCTACATTTCTTTTTTTCTGTGGAGTTCAAGATGAAAAACCATGAGAAGAGAGGCAAATTGTTCAAATTCATGCTGGAAGAAGACAGAGTGAGAATGAGAAACAAAGATGTGCGTTTGCTGCTCAGATTGCACGGCTGTGCCCATCACCCGCTCTTAGTTCCTCTTCCTGCTTCCCCAACAGGCACCGATGCTCAGAGGAAGGGCCAGGCCAGGGCCTCCCAGGCTGGGCCGCCCAATACCGTGGCCTGTGATGAGCTGGGAGTCACCACATGGCTTTACTTGCATGTCTCCCAGAGAGAGTTCTGGAAAAATCTGTGCCTCTTCATGCATTTTCAAGTTGACATGGGAAAGTGTTCATGATAAGGATAAATGGCTAAGTGATGCAATTTCTGGGGCTTTCTAGATCTTGATAGTTTAAAATAAAATAAAATGTTTGCCTCACTCCTTAAAAAGTTTCCAATGAAACATAAACACCAGAGTTATTCGTGAATTTCTATTATCCATTCAAAAATATAAAAAAGATCTTTTTTTAAAACAAAGATTTTGTATCATTTCTGTTTCTTCTTGAAAACATATTTCCATCCCATTTCCTCCATCAAATTTTACCTTATACAATGTATTTTTATGCTTCAGTGTCTTTCATTGATCGTATTATTATAGTACTCTGTAACAAAAAAGGTTTATAGATTCAAATTTATAAAATTTCCTGTGACAATAAGGCTTTGTACTATAAATTTCTTTTGGACTGAATTATCATTGCAAATATTATTATCGTACAATTGAGCAAAACACCATAAATACATTATAGGCTTTTGAAAGCAGTTATTGATATAAAATTTAAATGACTTTGGAAAAATGGTTCTTGAAAAGATGGACAATTGGAGGGATGTGATGTCTAGCTTTCCAGACAGCTGTATGGCCAGTATTACTTTGTTTGGTGCCTTGAAGGTACTCACAACAGGTAAATGGTCCATGCAAGGATGGTGGGGAGTTGGTGATGAAGGAAGCACCCCTTTTCTTTCATGTGGGGGAAGCTATGTAAAGTCAGAAGAGAAATGAAAAGTAGCCTCTGGCTGGGTTTCCCTCGACCAGTGCTATGTGGTAGAGTACAGATGAAAGCTGAGGTCTTGGAAACTGACTCCCTTAAAACCATCCATCTATCAGGGAGTTACTCAGACAACAGTTTGAAGATGCAATTCCCCTCCATCCGGACCGTATCTGACGACAGAGGTTGTATAGCTTGTGTCACATTCCAAACACTTTTCAAGCCTACTTGGGAATTGTTAACATGTCCTTGATTCAGACACAGAAGAAGAGATGCATAAGCTATTCAATATAAAAATAGGCATCATCCTACCTTTATATTTGACAGATTTTAAGAGAGAAATATGTTTTAAGGGAGTTTGTCTATAGAATCAGCTGAAATGGATATTGTCATTGATTTGTCTAGAATAAAATCTACCATATGTTACATAAATTGTATATGGTCTCAATACCACAACATCAGAAGATCATTATGGTTGCAACCTCTCCTCATAGGAATTAGAATCATTGACTGACTTTATACTGATTGTGATGGAAACCAATTCAACAAATCAGGACTTGGCAAATCTCTAATCATACACATATCCCAGACACAGAATTGTGGATTTACACCAACTTGTTAGGGCATACAACGTTAAATGTTGGCCATCACTTCTAAGTCTTGGGGCTTATGCCGATAAACATGCCCAGAGGGTTAGCCATAACATCAGGAGTATGTGGAAGGGGAGAGAGGAACAGCATCACAGCAGAACTTTCCTCACCTCGACTTGGAACTGACATGCCACTTCTACTTACACTTCATTGGTCAGAAGAACAGAATACCCAAATACAGAGGTTTTGGGAAGTACACTTTCCCATGGGTGCAGAATGGGAAACCAACATTCTCAGAACTACACAACAGTAGACGCTGATGTGGGTGCCATTTTATACACATCATTGGTCAATTTAGAAACAGAATGATTACCAAGGGTTGGTGACTCATAAAATAATAAGGTTATATTTATTGCAAAAAAGCACTATCTACTTAAGTTGGAGTGAACACGAGGATAGCAAATTTGAATCTGATATGTAACAAGGCAAAATGATAAACTTTGAAAGAATGGAACTTGTCTCGATTATGACTTTGACCTAAATTCTTTCTATGAAGGGTCATATGAAGACGTGGTTGGAAGTGTCCTGTCATACTTGAAAACCTGTCCAGTTCTCGGTTCCATCAGGCTCCCTGTGGCTGCTGAATGGACATCATTTGACAAGTTAATGATAATCATCACTAAGATTGTTTTTGTGGGCCATGCCAGCCCCTCAACATTGCTTTATCTAAAATTTTACCTATATACATTTGGGGGCATTGATCTCACTGTTGGGGGTGGGTAATGATTATAACTTCTCTCCCCACCCATCCTTGAAACTTGGAAAATTGTCTTTGAGTAACTTAAAAGAGAGAGTGACTAAGCTACCTCTGGTATCAAGTGTAATTAGTTATAGGGCATTTGGGTTTTACTTTCTGAATTATCATCGCAAATATTATTATTGTACAATTGAGCAAAACACCATAAATACATTATAGGCTTTTGAAAGCAGTTATTGGTATAAAATTTAAATGACTTTGGAAATATATATATATACACACACACACACACATATATATATATATTTCTGAGAATGCAAATATTTGGAGTTTTTCCTATCGGCGTAGTCTAGAAAGAGTTAACCCGACCAATGTCAGGAAAGGAAGCAGACATTTTGAAGGCTAAAAATCTCTAATCTAATTGTAGGAAAGCAAGCTGGAAATTAAAGGTATGGAATTCTAAGAGGGTATGTGCAAAGCGACCATTCAGGAAAGAATAAGCAAGGGCACAAATATGGACAAAAGATAAGTCGGATAAGAACTAGGCCCAGAGAGAGCAAACAGCTTAGACTGAACTCCAGCTGACAGAGCAAAGGAAAGTTGAATTACCAAGAGTTAGATCAGTGGGAGGGCTGTGAATTGAATAAGAGAGATGATAGCTGATCTCTGATGGCCTGAGAAAGCTTACTGTCAGGATCATGTTTTGAAGATAAATGAGAACTTACAATGCATCCAAGAATACGAGGAGAGGAAAGAACATGTATAAAGCTGGTTAGAAGAGGAAAACTTGGCAATATCTACTGAAAAGAACTTTGCCAGCTTCCTTTGAGAAGGAAGGAATATTTCCCATGTGGCTCCAGTGAATACCTGTTGAATTAGCCTGGAAAAGTTAAGAAGGCAAGGGAGTTAGGAAGGCTGGGTAGCAGAAGGAAGCGGGATTTATCAGTCAGGTAAACGTCTACCCAGCTGAATTGGTATGGCCAAGTCACTTAATGTCTCCAGGCATTTACTTTCTCTCATTTAAATGGGGATAGCATTTAACCAGGGAGTTGCTTTAAGTGTGACATTGAGTATTGAAGGCAAGCTGTGCCTTCAGGAGGCCAGCACTACTCTGGACTTATTTACCACTGGGGTCTTACCACATGTCCACAGTTTCTATGGTATAAATGGAGAAAGAGAAGAAGAAAGAGCAAGAGGAAAGGGACATTGGTAAGTTAGGGGTAATTTGAAGGTTGAATGATGACCCCCCCCCCCCAAATATGTCCATGTCTTATTCTCCAAAACCCATGGATGTTATCTTATTTGGAAAAAGTTTTTTAGATGTCATTAATTTAAGAATCTTGAGGTGAAGACATTCTAGATTACACATTGAGCCCTGAATGTCCTTAAGAATGTTCTTTAAAATGAGAGGCAGAGGGAGATATGACAGCCAAAAGAAGAGTAGCTTCGTCTCTGGAGCCTTGGAAGGGGGCCACAGCCTGCTGGAGTTGGGATTTTTAGCCTCCAAAACTGTGAGAAATGAGTAGATGTTGTTTGAAACCATTGCCTCAGTAGAAGTGTTAAACAGCAGGCCTAGGACACAGGTGAATGGCTTTCCCTTCATGATGCCCTTGAGCACCTCAAATACTGGAGCAAATCCTTTCAGGCATTAACATATCACCAGGACCATACATATAAGGAAATAATTGTAATGATTCAGCTCTTCTCCGGGTATCTACTTCTCTTTGCAAAGAGTGACAGGAAGTGAGGTCGTGTGGTCCCATGTTACAGATGAGTAAACAGGGGGTTCAGGCTGGTTACATGACTTAGCCTGGACTGTTGACTTGCTGAGCTAGAAAGAGAGCAGCAGACTTTGGACTTACAAGTGATGTAAGAATTCTCTCAGCAGCACAGCCTGCCTGCGATCAGTTCATCCAACATCTTGCTGCTTTCTGTCTTTGGGGGTGAAGGATTGCTGAAAGTCGCAAGGGCAGCCATCACCACACTGTCATTTTCTCAGCAATTTGAGGTTGCTGTAGAATGGGTATTGAATTCGCTTCACATTCCACGTATTCCTGTCTCCCTGTGGGAATGAAATTGGGGATGAGCTGCCAGGAGAATTTTCCTTAAGTGCAATATATAGCCACAACCCAGAGAGTTGGCAGGGAGCTGATCTGTCCCAGACAAGTAGATGAGGAGGAGTTTTCAGTGTGATCCAGGGATGAGCTGTGCCAGAGGTGGTTCTTTTGTACTGATGGGGGCTGGCTGTTAGCAGGGTCTTTCAAAAAAAAGAAAAAAAAAAGGAGGGGGTTACTCTCTACCTTTGTCAGTACTGCTCTCTGAATTGTCAAGCAAGGGATTGTTATTGAACTTCTCTCCTCTCCCTTCCATTTTAGTTCTTATCTCAAACATCCTGTGTAGGAGTGGATTGTGCACAGCCTCTGGGCTTGCATAGATTTCAGGTTAAGTCCTCATTTTATAACTTACTGACCCTGCAATTTTGGGCAAGAAAGTTAATCAGTAGCTACCATTTTCCACCTGTGAAATGGGTGTGGCCTCTTTGGCAGGTGGAGGTAGAGTCAGAGCATATAGTAGACACACACAAGTTTCCCCCATCCCACCTGTTCTCAGCCCTCCTCTTTTTTTCCTTCTCTCCCCCCCACTCTCCACTCCTCATGCTGGTGCCTCAGATCTATGGTCAGTTTTCAAAGGGTGGTTTTAAAGTCTGTCTTTACCTGACCCTTAGTTTGGTTTCTCTAAATTCCACATGTAAGTGACACCATCTGGTGTTTATCTTTCTCCTTCTGGCTTATTTTGCTTAGCATAATCCTTCCAGCATCATCTATATTGCTGCAAATGAAACGAATTTATCTTTTTGATCGCTGAGTAGTATTCCATTGTGGATATAAATCACGTCTTCTTGATCCATTCATCTGTTCTGGGACATTTAGTTTGTTTCCATATCTTGGCTCTTGTAAATAGTGCTGAGTGAGTAAAGGAGGACAGGTTTCCTTTCAAAAAGAAAAGTGTTTTTGTGCTCTTTGGGTAGATAGCTAGGAGTGGAACTGCTGGGTTGTTTGGCAGGTCCATTTTTGAAAAAGATTTATTTATGCATGCATACAAGAACTGGGATACAGGCCAGAGGTGCGGGGGTGAAAGGATCACCAGGGACAGAGTGGGGAGCAGAACAGGCAGAAGGACTGAAATACACTGCTGACGGGAGCAGCGGGCGAGACAGGAGAGGTCTGCTGTGCCGTGTGGGTCAGCTCCCTGGCCAGGAATCGAACTTGTGCCAAGGCAGCTGCAGCCAGCTTCATAGTGCTACACTTTAACCCACTGAGCATTTAGTGCTGAGTGGTGGGAGGGGCAGCGAAGAGGGAGCCCCTGGGGCAGTGTGGTGGTAGAGGTACTGCATCTGGCCAGGTGTGGGGTGAGCCTCCTGACTGGGGCAGCTGCCTACAGAGAGAAGAGCCTGCCTGCCTTTTGAAACCTTAAACCAGAAAAGAAAAGAAGAAAAATTTACTGGTAATCCTACCTCCTAGTGAGTTATTGCCAATACTTTGTGAACTCTTGTTAGTCTTTTTCCTAGTTTAAATATGCACCTTTAAAAGAAAAATGGAATGATAGCATACAACCTGTTTTGCTTTTAGTATTCTCTTTCCCTTGTCATGGAATACCAGGGCTTGCTGCTGCTCACACCTTCTGTAGGAATCCACAGCATGGATTCCATGAACTTGGATGTGCCCAATTTTATCTCTCCAGTGTAACCCATACACTCTGAAGACAGAGTGCTGGCTTTAAGTCCCAGGTCCTCTAACAATTACTAGGTGTGAAAACTGGGACAAGTAGACCATGCTGTGCCTTCTTCACCTATAAAACAGGGAGAATAACCCTGCCCTATTAGGGTTGTTCTGAGGAGTAAACCATATATCTATGTGGCTAATCTCAAAGTTGTTGTTTAGCCAACCATTTCTGTTGGATATCTACATGGGCTCCAAGTTTTTCACTATTTTTTTTTAACATTTATTTACTTGTTTATTTATACAGAACTAGGGTAGGGTACAGTGGGTGAGAGGATCCACCAGAGACAGAGTGGGGAGCAGAACAGGCAGACTGACAGAGTACACTGCTGAGGGGAGCAGCGGGAGGGTCAGGAGAGGTCTGCCACGCCATGTGGGTCAGCTCCCTGGCCGGGGATTGAACTTGTGCTGCAGTGGCTGCAGATAGCTTCGAAGTGCTGGACTTTAACTCCTCGCACCACCAGGGAGGGCCCACATTTTTCATTCTTACAAATATACTTCATTAACAAATTCAGTGTACTCTTAATTGCTTCTAAAGGAAAGAGTTGTGGTCACATTGAGAAATCTTTTCCAGAGTGAATCATGCATTCACCACGCGTTGAGTATCCATATGTACAAAGCATTATTCTATATACACAAAGAAAATGAACACAGTTCTCTTCCCCGAGACAATTAAAACATAGTGTGGGGGACAGGGAAAATGCACATTCACGTCAAATACAATACTATGCGGAAATACAGTGATGTAGAAAGAATGGACATGCAAAGAACTCTGACAGAGGGAGGAAGAAAAGGTATCTATGGCTAGGGAATCCTATCGTGCAAGGAAAGAGAAAGACTTTCACTTTTGCTTCTACCACTTCCTAAACCCCGTATCAGAACTCAGTATGGTTTCTGCTTGTCATGTTGAGAATGTGTTACCTTGAAAGAGAACACCAAGGGCCGTGTTCCAAAGTTAGGAGCTGAGATATGGGCGTACGTTGCAAGACCAAATATTTAGGAAATACCCTTTTCTGGAAAGGAAAGAACACATTTTTACAGTTGAAAAGAGAAGTGAAAAATGAAACTGAAGCAGCATAAAAGTAATATTTACATGCTAGATTTATACAGTGCCTACCTTTAGCAAAGTCTGCTTATAAATCCAGCATGTGACCCCCCCTAACTCGATACACTGCTCTCAACCGGCTAGCTCTTTGTGGGTTCTCTGTGGCACATTTTGTAACATTTTGCTGTCTTTTGAACTGTGCATTCCCCTCCTTTGCCTTCAGTTCATCCAGTCACTCCAGCTCTAGTAGGACGCTGATCTGACCTGAGTTTGGAGTCAGACAGTCCTGGAGGTCCAAGCTTCTTAGTTTACCAGCTGGGTGACTCTGCACATTTAACTGAAGTCTCAGTTTTCATGCCCATGGAATTGGGATAATATCAACAGTGATATTTACCTTATTGGGTGGTGCTGAGAATTAAATGAGGAACGTCTGTAAAGCACATTACAAGCCACAGTAGAAGCCCTCAAAATGTTACTTGTTATTACCACTCCTGTAGTCCAGTGTGCAAGGGATGCAGGCCAATATTAACAGTAGTTTAAACAATCAAGGACGCCGGCTGGCTTCTTGAAACACGGATCTACGAAGCATCCTGGAGCTAAATGGAAGGATACTCGGATCTGTGCCATTTCTGATTTTTCTCTATTAGGTTGAAAATTGAGCATGGACACATCAGAATGGTAAAGTAGCCAGATTTTCTTGTAACAGCAAAATTTGGACCGCAGTCCACGGTAGAATAAAGACAACGTTTAAGCTTAATACCTTTCCCAGGGGCACTTGCATTTTAAACTGGGGCCAAGACCATCAGCCAAAGGAATGAAGCAGGAGTGAGGTTTCAGATATCAGCCAGGGGACACAGGGAAGCTTTTCGATGCATTGAACTGTAGCATTTTAAAACCACCTCCAATGTATCTCCTGCCTCTTTCTTTAAACTTTTCCTTGAACGTATCTATTATATGCCTACTGTTTATGCACTTGGGATATACTGGTGAACCAAAAAGACAAAGATCCCTGCCTTCATGGACTTTACATGTTACTGGGGGATACAGACTGCGAACAACCGATTGAAGTACAGAGTGTGTGGTTTTTTGTGGGGTTTACATACAATGGAAAAAGTAGAGAAAGGGGGGGAGAGGAGGACTGGGTGGCATGGGTAGGGTGCAGTATAAAATTGGGTATTCAGAGCCAGGTTCACTGGGAAAGTGAGATTTGAACAGTCTTGAAGGAAGTGCAGGGAATTCCTCAAGTGGATGTCGGAGGAGAGTGTCCTAGTAGTGGGGGTGGCCAGAGAAGAGGACTCATGGTATCTCTCTCTCTCTCACACACACACACACACACACGTGTGTGTGCAGGTGCACACACACAGAGGGGTCATTTCTGCAGTGTTGGGAGAACCAAAAGGGAGTGAGTGTTACTGGAGCAAGTGGGAGAGCGAGAGGTGACCTAAGAGAAGCTGAGTATGGCTGTCCCTGGTGGGTTTCTACCGCCAACTGTAAGAACCTTGGCTTTTACCATGCGCAATGGGGAAAACTTGGAGGATTTTGAGCAGAGCACTGTGATACGACATTCTGAGTAGATGGCTACTCTGTTGAGGAAGGGTGGTGGTGGTGGGGGGAGGATAGACCAGCTATTGCAGCCACCCTGGTGAAAGAAGAAATTGGGGGCTGAGAGGAGAAACTGCGACGTGGTCACATTTGGGATGACTCTGAAGGCAGCGCCAACCCCATTTCCTGAAGGCCTAGATGTGGGAGGGTGGGAGAAAGGAGCCAAGAATGATGGCAGGTTTTTTGGCTCCGTCAACAGAGATGGGAAAGGCTGTGCTGTGCGAGCGAGGATCTGCTTTTACACAGAAGATGAAAAATCTAGTGTTTGGGGACGTCGGGTTTGAGATAGCTATTAGCCGCCCAAGTGGAGACTGGGGTTGGCTGTCTATCCTGGCATGCGGGGAGAGACTTCTGGGCGAGAGAAACACATTTGTACCGAGTTGCTGAAAGTCCCCGAGATGGCTACGATTACTTAGCGGGTGAGATGAGCGTGCACGGTGAGCTGAGGTCGTCTGCGGGCAGGCGGGCAGTGGTTTTCCCGAAAGCAGTCACAGGCGCCTCTGGTAGCGCTCAGGAGGAGCCCGGGCCTGCAGGGGGTGCTCTGGAACTTGAGTGGCTGCAAGGAGTGATGGAGAGAAACGCCAGCTTCTCGGCGAAGGAGAGGCGCTCAGCAGAATCCTGCTGGAGTGGCGGAAATAATTAAGGAAAGTAGGTAAGGATTGCCTAGTAGCACACGTGCCCGGCTGCCTCCAAGGAATCAGAAAACCTGGGTCTCCTAATCTGTTCAGACATCTGGGCACCACCGCCTCGCCGACTTGGCCCCGCCTCTCCGGCCCTTCCTCCCGCTCCCTCCCCTCTTCCCGTCTTCCAGTCTATCTGTCACTTCCACGGCCGCTCCGGCGCAACCCGATCGCCCAGAACCGCGGCTTCGGGGGCCGTCTGTGCCGCGGCCCGACCCGCACCGGGACTCGGGGC
>NW_004567135.1:9459922-9460431 GCF_000260355.1 Condylura cristata | reverse complement strand
GTCTCCGCCGCCTTTGGGGGTCCGTGGCTCCCCCGCTCCCCTCCTTTCCGCCTCTGCTCGCTCTGCCTCTCCGATTTATTTTTTTCAAATGGTGTAGCCGCCAGAGGTGCGGTGCTAAATTCTTGGAAGGGGCCCGGATGTACTGAGGATGCATTGCAATCTCACTAAGGGAGGCGGTCGTGGCAAGGCTCAGTTTTTGGTGTTTGATGCAATAATGGGAATCAGGTAATCATCCGAAGGGAAGAAGAAATACTGCAGCTCCAAGGCTTCCCCGAATTGGGCACGAAAGCCGCCGACCTCGGAGGAGGGATTAATCCAGACCCGCTTGGGGGTGTTTTTACCTTTCTTCCTCTTTGTGGCTTCTTCTCCTTTGCAAACATTTTTTGGTCCATGGTCAATGAAAACACGAGGATGTACATTCCAGAGGAAAACCATCAAGGTAAGGCTGGACCCCGCCGCCCGCCCGGGGCTCCAGCCCGCGCTCCCGCCGTCTCCGGCCCTCCCCGGGC
>NW_004567135.1:9336446-9459435 GCF_000260355.1 Condylura cristata | reverse complement strand
GCGCTCCTCCCTCCCGGGTCCCTGCGCCCCCTCTCTCGGCCCCCTCCCCTCGCTCCCCGCCGGGGGTGTCCCCCTCAGCGACACCCCCACCTCTCGGCTGCATTGACCCCGCGCGCGCCCACGCTCGCGTGCTCCTGTTGGCAGCCACATGTGGGCCAGCACCTGAGGATGGCCGCGGCTGGCATTCGGGCGTTTGGGCTTCGCCTGGTCGTGCGTTACGAAAACGATAAAAGGGTGTGCCGGGCTCGCGCGGCTCCACGCTACTGCCCGGTGTCCCCCTGCATCTCTGCCCTGGGCATCAAGTGGCACCAGCTCCCTTGTGACGGGAAAGGCTTTCGGGCAACTCCCCACTTTGTGGAAACTTTAAGCCACCCCCCACCCCCCATTAGCTGGTTATTATTTTATGGCGTTGCTCGGCGATTCAGGCGAAATGCAGTGTAGACTCGCCTCCAGCGGTCGCTCCCCTTTCTCCATGGCTTTCTCCGTCTCTTCGGCTGTAGATTCCGTTTTCTCCCCCGGCTTCCCGAGCCTCCCTGTTTACACTCCTCCATCAGTCCCTCTCCGCCCGAGTACCTGTCGCTCTCGGGCTCTCTTACTTCTGGGGTACTTCAGTGACCGTCTGGAGACCAGCCTGCGGGAGGGCTCCTCTCTGGTCGCTGCTTTCCAGCCTCCTCCCTCCCTTTGCCCCGACTCCGCCATTTGGGGACGGAGCAGTTACCTTTCAGAGCCAGACTGCCAGGCAACCTGTCTCTCGGGGTTTCCTGAAAGTGATTTCAGACAGCTGTGCCCCTACTTTCTAGTGGGGTGACAGCTTGGGGATTTTGGCCTCCTGTGATAGAGGCCTGGGTTCTGGGGTGAGCCAGGACTTTGGGGACCACAAGGGCAGTTGCTGTCTCTGACTTTCTGTACCTCGTGCCCCCTCCCTCACGTGTTCCCCTAACCCCTTCCTAGCTGTTGGAGGTACTGGGGGGATTAGGCAGGAGGGAACCGCAGACATAAAAGAAATGGATGTTTGTGAAAGTGGAGACAAATCTCTCCCCTCCAGGTTCTCAAGCTCAGCCCCAGCAGCCTTGAAGAGGAGAGCTCCCGGGGATTGTCCTTTACTATTGCTAACAGTGGCAACATGTTATGGAAATAATTACCGCTCACGTAATGATGATCTTAAATAGTTTACAACATCTCCTCTTGGAGCCTGAGAAACTCCTTCTGAGCCCTTAGCCTCCGCCCCCCCTTTTCCCCCTTTGTCCCCCATTATCACCTCCCCCACAGGCACACACACAGGTGGGGAACAGACATCAAAAGTGGGAGCACTGGAAGTGGAAGCCCAGACCCTGAGAGGTTTGTGGGGAAGATGGAGGGAAAGGGAGCCAGTCAGTGGTGGCCGGGAGCTCTGCCTCCCACCAGCATGCCAGCAAACACTATGGCAACCTGGATTCCAGTCCTCTGCCTTGAAGCTGCAGTGATTATATAATTCACAGGAGCAATTTTGTCTCCATTCCTGGATGCTGTTCTCAGGTGAAGGAGCCCCAGGGTCCCTCTCTCCCTCCATTTCCCACCCCTCTTCCCGGGTTGGCATTGTCTAGGTTTTTTGGGGGGGAAAGAGAAGAGGAGGGTGCCAGAGGTAGGGAAAGGCAGATGTGGAAGAGTGCGGATATTTACCAAGAAAGGGGTGCTGTGGCTTGATCACTAAAGGGGTGACGAAACCTAATTGGGGGGTTAGAGTTTCAGGAGACAGAAGGAGAAGAGAAGCCAGACGGTTACCTCAAATCCGTCATGGTGACGAACCGGAGTGGAGGACGGAAAAGTTGCCACTGGCGGGGCTTTATGTCCTCACTTTGGCGCACTTGAGGGTGCTGAGTGTGTTCCCCAGCTTTTGCATGTTCTGTTGTGTGGGGTCAGGACAATGAGCACGGCGTGATCAGCACCTTGGAACAGCCTGGGTGGTCGTGGAAGGACTGACTTGTGCCCCTGGGTTTCAGGCTGGGAGAGGCTCCTGGGGGCCTTCCTCACCTCTGGTGCCCTATCCGCTGGTCCCACGCCAGCCTCCCACTTCTCTGGGCTGATTTTCCATTGCAGGCTCCAGCTAGCAAATGAGTTTCTTAATAGTCAACCATTTAACAAATAAAACATCAGAATGTCCCTTATCTGCTGGAGACAAGGCAGAGGGGGGAAACATGTGTTCTGGGAGTGGAAGACACACTGTGCTTTTCTTTTAACTACTTAGCAATACAGCAGAATAGTAATCATCATAATAAAGTAATAATAATAATGGTCACAGTTAACTCTCTTTACAAATGGTCAAAAAACAATGCTGCCTGCACCTCAGCTTGGGCAGGTTCAGAGAGTGTGACATTAGCTTCTCTTTTTCTGGATATTGTATGGAGAAAACTGGAGAAAAAGGGCTATTGAGGTTCAAAATCTTGTTCATAGCGTCGCTCACATACTCTCCAGTGTATCAGAATAGTACATAATAGAATATATTACAAGAATCAATTATTCATTATTTCCATAGAGAACACGCTAACAGTATTCAAATGTGTGCCACACAACACACACACACACACACACACTCACACACTCTGAATAAGGAAAGCTATTTTAAATAGATTACACAAGAGCCTAATACACTTCAGGGACCCAGTGTGTTGCAAAGTGGAATATTGGTAATGCAGTCCGTTAAGACTGTTTGGACATTTCTACCTCATATTAAGTGGCGAGTTCTCTACAGGTAGATGCTACAGGTATGGTACTTTGCAACTTGAGCCATTAGCCCCTGGAGCCAGCCATCTTTCAGTCTCAGTGATGACTTAGGATTCGTTCTTCAATTTTCTCTTTGACTAAAAAGTGCCTGAAGTGGGTTCTTTTGTGTATAAGACCTCTACTGAAGGGGTCCAGAGAGCATAGTGAATGGGAATTTAGAGGACCTGCTGATCTTGTATCCTCACTTTCTAGCACGGGCCCGGGGATCATTCCAGGGCCTTCTTAGTCCTTTGAAAGAAGAAGGCATGCCCACCTGAAGGAGTGAGCCCAAACCCTGTGAGACCTAGAGTGGATGCGGTTTCTGCCTCTCCCAGTAGGTGGCGCTCCAGGGCTTAGGAGTCAGGAAAGGGGCACACCACGTTTGGGGATGAAAGATGTCGGAGCTTTGGGGGAGGAGTTCCTGTCTGCTGTGCCTCTTTCATTACCTGCCTCCACGAATAAAAGCCTAAGACCCATGGGTGTTCCCCACACCACACAGAGGCCCCCATAGTGACCCCAGTCCTCTGTGACCTTTCCACTCTGGCAATGAAGTCCCACTTGGTACTTCTCACCATCTGTTGCACACTCAACTCTGTTTACCTCGAGCACACACAGTGTTCTCCTGAGCCTTGACGAGACTTCCGTGATTCGCTGAACTTGTTGTGACTGTGTATTAATTTCTCTCTGATGTACCATGGATGGTGTAATAAGCAGACAGGCCAGTGGTTCCCAAGCTCATGGGTACAGGGGGTGACCTGAAGCTTGGGAACTGGAAACCCTACCCTATAGGGTTGTGAAGCTTGTCAGCTCAAAGGCAAGAAGACATTTTCCTAACTTTATTAGTGCAAAAACACAAAACAACTTGGTACACTTCACAGCTGATTTCTGTTTATGAGTCTGGCTGCTCTCCTGCTGGGTAATGGCAGCAAAGCTCCCGAGACCTGGGTTAGGAAGTAACTGAGATTTGTTCTAATTTTTAGTGATGTTTTCCAACTCCTGGTGTTTTCTTTTCTATTCCTTTCTTCACTTGGCTGTCTTCATTGTGGTGAGTTCTATGAGGTCTGAGAAACCCGTGCAAGCGTGAGTGAGTGGCTGACACCACTTTGCCTTTTACAGTCATTCCTTTGCCTGATGTTCCAGCCGCCTGCTGGGCTGTATTACAGGCCAGCCCGCCTCATCCCCACTGTTCTGGGACTCTGAAAACAGTGCTCTGCGTTCAAAATCAGAAGACCATTTTATTTTCCAATAGGGACTAAAGAAAACCAATAGGTTGTTTGGGAAACCTCTGGAGGTTTCGCCAGTAATTAGCAAAAGAATCACATTGTGGTTTAGTCTGTTTCTAGATTCTGGCTTCACTGTTACCTAAGCTGGTGCTGGGTGCCATGGAAAAGAGCAGAAGATTGGAGGAAGAAAAGGCACGGAAAATTGTTTTACAAAATATCAGGTGCTAAATATTTGCGACAAGAACACTAAACATTCTGATAATGAAACAACACTCCAAGCCCTGGCTGTCATTATTAAAGTAATTTAGTAAACACCTGTTTACATGTACCTCAAGGTTAGCTACTGTATAAAACAAGTAAAAGTGACAGGAGCCCTCTGGGAAAACAGAATGCTTTGCAGTGCCATTTCAAACAGACTTTTCCTGAACCCATCTCAGGAAAAGCAAACTGGAGGGATGGAGGAATGAAGGTGATTGCTGTGTCTAAAACCCAGGTACTGGGGGGTATGGGAATGGGGGGAGGTTTTCTATGTGGCTTACTTCCCAGGTGGGGTGCTTATTGGTACCAGACCAGGCTTACCCACCCGGCCTGGACTCAGCCTGCAGCCCTTCAGCAAACCGCCTGCCTCTTTCCCTGTGGTGTGGGATCACGTCTGCTTAGGGTAGAAAGGGAGCTGGAGCGGATTCTCAGGTTCCCAGGAGCCTTGGGACCCCAAGAGCCTGGCTGCTGTTTGAGCCTCTTGTTCTGTGTGGGTGGGATCCAGGAGGGCCTCCGGGAGCAGAGCAGAATTGTGAAATGACTGGAGCTTCAGGGAGCTAGGCTGGTGGAAAAGGGAACTCAGGCAGAAGCCTGGCAGACTGGGGGTGTCTGTGGGGAAACTGGGGATCACAGTTACTACTTGTGGAACTGAATTGCATTTAAGTGGGGATTTAGGGACATAAGGAGAATAGTTTGGGCTTTGAGTCCAGGAGTCAAACAGAGGTTCAAAATAGGTCTTACTTCCCCAGAGACCAAAGGAACTCGGACAGAGAATAGTTAATCTGGCCTTGAACAGAGCAGAGGAAAAGGAGAGTTAACTGACAGGGAGCCAAAACTCCTCAGTCTTTCCCCTTTCCAAACTTCCAAACCCCATCAAATCACGCTTTCAGTAACACTTGAAAATGATCTTCTGGTGTGGCCCTGTGTGTGTGTGTGTGTGTGTGTTAGAGAGAGAGAGAGAGAGAGAGAGGGTGAGGGGAAGATAGAGGCGGGTAGGAGGGGGTGGTTCTAGACTCTTTTTTTTTTTTTTTTTAAGAATTTGTCAAACAGACATAGAATAAATGCACCATCTCTGGGAAATTACTTTCTAGGATCAGAATATTTTTATGGGTAAAAGGAACTTCGGGATAAAGTCTTTCCAGTTGAGAAACCAGACTCCTAGCAAGTCAGTCACTCAGGCAGGGACAGGGCTGCACAGGATTCTCTGGCTTTCTCTGACCACACTTGGTGCTTTGAGTGTCGAGTTAAATCTCTCAGGTGTTAGATTTTGAAGCAGAATAGGTGTGTGGAAACGAGGGGGTTCTCCATAACTGGAAATTAAAATAATTTCTTAAATTACAGAGCGAAAGTTCACATATGTCCACAAAAACTACACTGTTTTGTCTGCAAAAGGATTTGCTTTGAGCCTTTTAAATTTGAGCTTGTCTTCCTTCTACCCCCTCTATGCTTCTTTCAGGCCCAGGGAAAGTGGGGTTGTGGCAGGGCCGTCTCCAGGAGAGGGGGGAGGTTCCAGGTTCCCTGCCCCACCTAAGTGAGGGTGGAGTTGAGCAGGAAAGAGAAGAATCTGTGGAGGATGGAGGGAGGATGGAGCCACAGGGAGGCCTGGGGGAGTGTGTGGAGCAGAGACAAGTGAAGCAGCGCTTGCTTCTTGTCTCGGACTGGTTGAAACATGCAGGTGAGAGACTCCTTGGGCAGTTCACTATGGCAGCGTTTATCTTGACTTTGTTTTTACTTTCTTCCTCCCAGACTTGTCTGGTCATTTCTGAACTTTATCTGTGGGCCCCCACAGGAAGGTGCTTGAGACTTGTGACGGGCTTTCAGGCCTTGCTTTAGGCCAATCTCTTTTGGGTGGACTTTTACCCACAGGGGTGGGTAACTTCGGGTGCTGGATATAGAAACTATATTCTTTGTCTTTTCTGTATTGTACACTGATTGTATTAAAGTTCCTTTCCATCCATTAAAAGTCTTATGTGTTTTGTCTTGATATAGCGGATGGCAGAACCTATTTAGAATGGGCAGGTTTGGGGTGTCCCCTCCCTGCCCTGTAACAGGGTAAGGAGAGGCTTGGCTGTGCCGTGGGGTTCTCTTGGCGAGCTGCTGGGAGTCCTTGGGAGTCCAGTTCTGCTGTTTGTTGTTCAGGGTTTGGAGATGAAGTTTAACTGCAAGATACAGATCAGGGATTGTAGGTTGCTGCTGGCCCACAGACAGGCTCTCTTGGACTGGACCTGAGTTGGAAAAGCAAAACCTTCTTGTTTCCTAGAACCCTTCCCCCCTGGTTCTCCTAGAACCCCTTGGCTCTCCAAGAGACACTTAAATGAGGGGTGGTGAATTACATTTGACACAAGAAGGGGCTCTGTCCAAGACCTGCCTGTTGACATTCCCATCATCCCGGAAGCGTTCATTGGCTGACTTGTCCGGTGCTCTTATAAATCATTGGCAAGACATTGGAGGCCAACGAAGGCCTTAGCTTTAAGGCAGAGGCATGAACCAGACTCCGCTTAGGGATGTGGCCTTTGAGATCCCTGGAGGAAGCCACCATTTCAGAACACAGTGTTGCGTTAATTTCATAAAATATTCAAGCTGCCAATTTACAATAGGGTTTCTTCTAATACACTGGCTGTACTTGGTGTTGCTGTGTGAACCTATCTAAAAGTAGGAAAATCAAATAATCCCGTCTCCTGTCCTTTGGAGAACCGAGCCAAAATCCAGACAGTAAATGAATGTTCTTCCCCGTTTTTTTTGCTATTGCCTGTGGGCAGAAATGTTGATTTGATTACTCAATTAAGCTCTATTTACTTTGAAACCATTGTGTCATGTTCAGTCATTTCTATTGTTTTTTTTTTTCTTCCAAAATAATCCATGTTGGGCTAAAACCTTTCAGAGATGTTAGTTAGCAAAAGTAAAAAATATATGTAACTAAGTAAAAATAAATAGGGCTCCAGCGAAAGAAATGACATAGGTCACATTCTTTGGCTTGATCTCTTTCTCTGAGGCTTTGGAAGGAATAAGTCTCCTTTTTTTTTAATCTGTAAAATGAAGATAATAACCCTGCCAGTGAACAGGACGGCCTGAGGCTACATGGGAGAATGGATATAAATCACCATGCAAGGATCTATTATTGTCAGAGAGCAGAGCAGTAGGGTTTCAGAAAGCAACACCAATGAAACAACTTTCCTGGTATTTCAGACAACTTTGTAGGTGCTGTGGGTGCCTGACCTTGTTCAGAATTCCAAAGAGGGGAACCTAAAACAGAAAAGGAGCTGAAGATGGCTGCCTGAGACCAGAGTCATCAGGAAGTGCAAGAAAGAGTTGGAGAGGCCTAGAATGTGGTTTTCTGGACAGCCGTTACTAACCTGAAGCCTGTGAGACCCCAAGCACTGTGGGACCATCTGCACAGCTGTTTCCAGCCATTGTCAGGAGGGGGAAGCGGGGCCACACTGGGGCCCCCTGATGCCCAGCAGCTGCCCAGCTGGCCTGCTGCCCTCTCCCTACAGCAGGACATGTAGCTCTCTGACTTCACCTTCAGGTCCAAAGCCAGATCTCCTTTGATGGTCAGGTACCTGGAAATGGAGCTTTCGAGACCAGGAAGGACACCTGTGCAAACAAACATCTCATTTTCTCACATGAAAATCCCCAAATCCAAACACAACTCCCCAGTGCAGAAGGACAGATCGTCTGGAGAATAAAACTTTGCTTCAAATGTAAACCGTGGCTTTTGGAAAATAAACTTTTTTTTTTTTTATGTAGCAAAAGTGCTGGAGGTTTGTGGATCAAGAGAGGGAACAGTTCCATAGTATATTTCGAGAGACTTATGCCTTGTGAAAGGGTTCTAATTTTGCATTTTAAGTGGCAGATTAGCCTTTATTTTCTCAAAGCAAAAATCATGTCATCAAAAAGTGTGCAGGAAAGTTGTTCTCCCTCCCCCACCCCTTTCCTCTCAGCTCCGGGTTTATGATCTGTGGTGCTATTCCTGTTTTCATTTTTATTTATTTATTTTAAAGATTTATTTATGCATACAGAACTGGTGTACAGGCCAGAGGTGCAGGGGCGGTAAGAGGTTTCACCAGAGACAGCGTGGGGAGCAGAATAGGCAGATCAACGAAGTCCACTGCTGAGGGGAGCAGCGGGCGGGGGAGACAGGAAAGGTCTGTTGCCCCATGTGGGTCAGCTCCGGGGCTGGGGATGGTACTCACACTGAAGCAGCTGATGCCAGCTTGCAGTGCTGAGCCTTAACCCGTTGTGCCACCAGGGAGGACTCCATATTTATTTTTTAAAATAAACGATGGAGGTATACCATCTATCTCTTTATATTAGAACCGGGCAGGAATTGTACCTAGCCCTCACGAAAGCCCAGCATGCCTCCAGCCATGATCTGGCTCCTTCACACACTTCGTATCACTGCAGCCTTCAATGGGTCCTAGGAAGTGGCTCTGGATGGTACTTTTCGGATGAGGAAACTGCACCCCAAAGATGCTAATGTGGCCAAGGTCACCTAGGCAATACTGGAGTTTGAATTACATTAAGATCTGCTAGACTTGCAGAACATTTGTTCTGTTATTTCTCCACCCGGGGCCCCGCTGCCCAGCCATGCTGAAGACGTCTACCTTGCGCGAGTCTCGTGGACCCTCGCTTGACTTTGCTCTGGGGAAGCTCCTGCTGTTGCCGGTTGCGTGTCACAGATAAACAGCTGAAACTCGTCCTTCCTTGATGGATGTTCCATGGTCTTCGGGGTTCCTTGGCCATTCAGTCCCTGGCCATTCAGTTACGCCCAAGGTTTCTGCCTGGGCCCCCTCTGCCCATCTGAAAAGACCCAGGTCAGTACGCCTTGGCTCTGGGGTGACCGCTTTATGGTGTAGTGCCGCGGAGCTACCAGTTCTTGCAATGTCTTCTCAGTGATTCCTTCCAAGAAGACACACACCGTCCATGCTCGGACAAAAGGCCAGTGAGTTTGGGCGACTGTGGACTTCAGACTTGCCCTCCTCCCTTCCTCCCTTTTTCCCTTCCTTCTGCCTACCCCCTTTTTCTTTCTCTAACAGCTTTGTTGAAATATAATTCGCATACTGTAAAATTCATTCTTTCAAATTGTTCACTTCAGTAATCTTAGTGTTGTTCAAGAGTTGTCTGACTGTTACTGCTGTCTAATTCTGGTACATTTTGATCAGCTTTAAAGAAACATCTTACCCACTGCCAGTCACTCTCCATTCCCCTCCTCCAGCCCGTCAGCCACGAATTTACTTTCTGTTGCTATGGATTTTCGTACATTATTAAAGGGATAGTAATTCTATAACCCGAGCTTTCCCAAATAGTTTCTACAGCACTTCTCATGCATTTGGAGCTATCAATGCCGTGACAATCCATGCGATACATGATGGCGTTAAACGGAAGCACAGGAGACTAGTTAAGGGCTTGTTGTCATCTTGAGGTGAGATTAAGTTATTTCAGTAACACTAAAAGTGATTTTAAGATTTTTTAAACAGTGTCTCAGTAACACTAAATCTGTAAGTCACAACTATGGATATTTGAAGAAATGAACTACAACCTCTAAGCTTTTATTGTGGTAAAGTATGTATAATAAAACATGGTATTTTGCTATTGTAACCATTTTTAAGTATAAAATTCAGTGGTGTTAATTATATTCCAGTGTACAAATATCACTACTCTTTCTTTTCAAAACTTTTTCATCACACCAAATAGAATTCTGTAATAACCCTCCAGCCCTCCTTCCCCTCAGCTTCTGGTAATATCTAATCTATTTTCTGTGTCTAAGAATTTGCCCACTCTAGACATTTCAAAATCAAAATATTTGTTCTTTTGTACCTGGTTTACTTTACTTAATATAATGTTTTCAAGGTTCACTCACATTGTACTTTAGTCTTTTTCACAACTATATAATATTTCACTGCAAGTGACCATATAATTTTTTTCCTTTTATTGTTGATGAATACTTGAGTTACTTCCACTTTCTGACAGTTGTGAATAATTGTCAGAAATTATTAAAGAAGTGAACATTAGCATACAAGCATCTCTTTGAGTCCTTGTTTTCAATTCTATGAGTAGAAATTGCTGGATCTAACTTTTAGTTTTAAGAGACTATTTCCTTCTGTGACCCCCTAAGTTTAAGTCTTGTGTAATGAAACTATTACATTGGGAAATTCCATTGTGTCAATTATGAGGGTCTAGTGTTCTCTCTGGGCTCCTGGTGCCTGTGTCAGAAATTTGACTTTAATTAGGTGTTTAACAATCTAGCAGCTGCCTTTTGATGAGGAGTGACTGATATTGCCTCCATTCCAAAAATAATGAAGGTCTCAAGATCTGGTTCACTGTTCACCTCCAAGCCAACTGGGCTTTGTAACTCGACAGGAAATGGGCGCTTGCCAAGACTAAGTTATTTAGTCTGTCTGTCTCTCTGTCTGCCTGTCTGTCTAGTCTTGGAGCACGCACACCTGCAGACAGAGAGGTCTACTTGGACAATCCTTGGGAAGGAGGGGCTTCCCTCACCCCCTCCTGTGGTTAGGCGAAGTCCTTCCTGTGGCTGCAGTGTGGGTGCTGGTGGGAGGGGAACCCTGCTGATGGAGGCCCTGCCTGGCGAGACACCGTCCACACACACTGTGCTCCTAACACATCTAAGTCTAGGCAAGGGAGGGAGAGGTGTGTGGAGAAAAAGAAAAGTAGGGGGAGAGAATCGAAAAGAGAGGAGAGAAGGGGGAGGGAGTAAAAGAACGAGGGGAAGTAGCACTTCATGAGCTCTTTGCCGAGATGGAGGCCCAATTAATGACTCTGGAGGCCTCCTTCTGATTTTGGAGTGGTGGTGTTTTCATGATTGATTTACTTAGTACCATTACCTTTCCTTTTGAGTGTTCTAATGTACCTTTAAAATCCTTTTCACCTGTATTATTTCACGTAAAATAGTAGTTTAAATAGTTCTTTTTAAAAATCCAGTGAAATAGTGGGAGGAGTTTTCTTATCCCATTATTTTGGGTAAGGAAACCTGGACATGGAGAATTTGGACAACTTGCCTGGCTAGGGAAGGAACAAAGAGCGAGTCAGTGTTTTTGTTTCTTTGTTTTCTGAGAGGATGTTGTATGTTAGATTTTGTTTTTCTTAGGTTTGTCCTCTGGGGAGCTCACATTTATTTCTTACAGAAATGACTAAGTTGGATAGCCTTTTGGTGACAGAATAGAGTCCCTGTGTCCTGGTCCATATCTTAGTTGTAGTCTCACCTGTTAGGGTACTGGGGCCCACTCAGGCATGTACCTCAAAAATTCGTGTCTGTTGAAGCTTGCACACTGCTGAGCACCGATGTATTTTTTTTTTAAAGATTTATTTATTTATTCGTACAGAACTGGGGTGCAGGCCAGAGTTGCGGAGGGTGAGAGGATTCACCAGAGACAGAGTGGGGAGCAGAACAGGTGAATGGACTCAGCAGAACACTGCTGAGGGGAGCAGCGGGCGGGTCAGGAGAGGTCTGCCGCGCCATGTGGTCGCCTCCTGGGCAGGCGGGGATCAAACTCATGCGGAAGTGGCTTCAGTTTCTCAGTGCAGTGCTTTAACCCGCTGCGCCACCAGGGAGGGCCCGCACCGATGTATTTTTTCACCCCATACTCAGCTCTCTGATGGGTGGGTTCAGGTATGGCCTAAGTGTGTGTGTGTTTCCTAATCAGCTTGACATGCTAAGACAGAAATGCAGGCCAGGCACTTTGAAGGCGAATTCATTTAGTTTAATCCAATAGTTATAAATTCCTCTCTATGGTGGGCCTTCCCTGGTGGTGCAGCGGGTTAAAGCACAGCACTATGAAGCTCTCCACAGCCACGGCAGCTCCGAGTTTGATCCCGGGCCAGGGAGGTGACCCACATGGCACAGCAGACCTCTCCTGTTCCCCCCCTGCCCTCCTCAGCAGTGTATTTTGGTCAATCTGCCTGTTCTGCTCCCTACTCTGTCTCTGGTGAATCCTCTCACCCTCTGCACCTCTGGCCTGTATCCCAGTACTTGCATGCATTAATAAATACATCTTAAAAAGAATTCCTCTCTTGTGGGCTCTGCTTTCATATCCCCTCTCTGGTCCTACTTACAGGTAGGTCTTGGCAGCTTACAAGGTCACAGTCATGATATCTGACTGCCCAAGATACCCTGGGGATCTGAGCTCTGCATCCAGTGAGATTATAGGGACTCAGATCTCATATTTGGTCTACAGTGGATAGAATCTTGCAGCTCTGTTTTTTCAATTATTTAAAAGGCAAAAAATGTTGACCTGTGCCCAGCTCTTGGAAAGACCAGGAGACAAGTTTTTCCCACGATGAATGGACTGTTTAATGTCCCCGAAAGTGGAGTCTTTCATGCCGGTTGATGTAAGCAATCCTATGTTGTTTTTGCCCCCTCCCCGAACTGGAATGTCAGTCAATCACAGAAAATTACTGAGTATCTGTTAGGACATCTGCATTCAGGCTGACCTTCAGCTTCACAGCTCTTCAATTATTCCTTCCTTTGGAGAGTGTGCAATCTAGTAGGAGTACGAAACTCCCCACCCTCGCTCACATACTAGGGCGTCCATAATTGTGATTAAAGAGCAGAATAGGCTTGGCATCACAAGGAGCTCAAACTGAAAGACTCACAGGATTAAGTGGGGGGAGATATTGTTAAGGAATACATGGAGAAAGCATCTCTGAAGGTAGTGACATACTGAACTTTGAAGGGGTTAAAGAAAATCCAGAAATGGGGTAGGAGGGTGGGCGTTTCCAACAGAAAGAATGGGGTTGTCAGCGTGTATTGATGGGCATATGCATTGCATTTTAAAGGACTACTTTGCTTTGGTGGGGGTCCAGGTATTGTAAGGGAGAAAGGTTGGAATGGCCGGAAATGGATCATTTGTTTAGAGCCCTTGTATCGGGCTGAAGAGTTTTTATCCCAGTTGACAGGCAACAGGGGGCCATTTATGTTTGAGTACTGGAATGATGTTTTTCCTGCAGGGTTGGGGATAGGGTGGGGTGCTCAGACTGCTGCAGTGTTCTGAGGCATTGATAATCGGGGCAGAGCTGGAAGAACAAGAACTGTTTTTCTTAACAAAAGTCTAGAACAAGGGAGCCCCGTGCTGCTACCTAGATGAGAGAGTAGAAGGCCACTGGACAAATGCAAGATGGTAGCAATATGCAGACTAGAGGCCATTTAAAGCTGTGGAAATGGATGCAATTATTAGGGAGCTGAGTAGGAAATGATGATGGAGCTCTTTTGAAGGATAAGAAGGGGTTAAAATGGAGGAGACAGTGGTGGGGAGGGGGCCGGCTTATTACTGGGGTTCGGTGGAGGTTGAGGAGAAGCCATCACTATCAGTGTTGAAGGGAATCCTGGCAACCAAGCAGGGAAGTGAGAAAACCCCCTCTGGATTTAGTCATTTGGTATCATCAATGGATTTGAGGTGGTTCGGAGGGATTGCTCGGTAGTCAGCTGAAAGAGAAGACATCGGGGTCTCAGGGAGGGAAGTTCTGGATCCCAAGAGAGAGGAGGGCAGTGGGAGTGGAATCTGAGCTTGAAGAGACAGGGAGAGGTGACAATGGGTAGAAAAAACTATGGGCCATCCCAAAGAAACCAATGGGACATGCCAAAGAAACTCTCAAGGGTTCCCAAGTCCCAGCAGGGACCTGGTTGAGTCCTGCCTGATTTAGGAGCCGGCAATGATTAGGGTTCCTAGAGAAAGCTCCCCAGAACTGAGTTTGGTAAAGTGAGACAGACTCCCTAGGTCAAGGGGCAAGTGACTTTTGTTCTGTAAGGAGACAGAAGCTAGAGGTGAATCACCCGGAGAATACAGATGCTGGTGGGAATGAAGGTCCTGGTTACAATTTTTGTGGGAGTCTGAATCCTCCAGCCTCTATCCCATGGATTATTCATCAGAGAATAGCTCTTCTGCTTGATCACTGAGTGGAGAGGCAGAAGGACAGGTGGACTTTCTTTGGGGAACATGAGAACCGGTGGTGGGGGTGGTGGTAGTATCTGAGGTGTAGGCGAAGGGTAGTGGGGTGCAGCTGGTGTGTGTGTTGATAGGCACATGGAAGCAGGCTCCCCAATGTGCCCTCCTAAGAGTTTTCTGGCACAAAGCAGGAGCCGTGGTCCAGGGCCCTGGGACCGTGTGCTGTACACGGGTGAAGCAGGTGATGGGAGGACAGGTACAGAGGGGCTTCAGACATCCAGGGACAACTTGGCATTGAGACAAGGGCTGTGCTGGCGACTATGGGCACAAATGGTCCTGGCAGTTCAGACCACAAGTGCCAGGCAACGGTGGTTACCAGGAGAATCATGTGCCTCCAGGTTCTTCTCACCCCTGTCTCCTCACTCTCCCTGCCCACACCGGCCAAGTTTCCAACCTAGGATATTGTCGCTCTGTGGAACTAGTTAACCTCTTCCAACATTTAGCCCTGTGATTTTGTATTCCTTAATTATATCAGAATATTAAATTCCCAAGGAAAGACCCTGTTATTTTTTAAAGTCCCCCTTCCCCCCTTATAGTTCCGCAGCAAAAAATGTTACAGCCTGCTGGAAAATCTCAGGTTGGACCCCACTTTCAACTTTGCAATGCCTGGGTTTCCCTGTAATCAAGGAAAATATGTTATCCTGAATGTTTAATGAGAGAATGTATAATGAAAGAATGCCAAGGACAATACAGCTTGGAATGCTGTGGGTATATGCTCTGCTGTCTGCCGTGACTTGCTTTTGGTCGGGAAAGGAGCTAATGGCGGGGCGGCACCAACACTCTCCACCCAGGACTTGTCACGTGCGCAGAGGCTTGGCAAGCAGGGTCCAGGGTATGGAAAGCCTTTCCTGAGGCAGTGGAGGCTGCAAACGCCTGGCATGTCCCCTGCAGGGAGGCCAGCTCCCGCGCTTGCCCTCAGCGCTCCTACATGGACCTGGGCGAGAGCACAGACAGTCCATAAGCCCAGGTCCTTCCTCCTCTTTCTAGCTCCCAGCCTCTTTCCTCGCCTCCCCTGGGCGGCACGAAGATGGTCTTTGCCTGGAAGCACATTTTCTCTGCCTCTCCAAATGCTGCCTCCCTTCCCGGAAACAGTGAGTTGTGCCAGGCTCTGGGGACTGGCACAGACAGCCCTGTAGCTGCCATTTCACTCTGACCTCATCCTGAAAACCTGCTTGCAGAGTTTGGCCTTATGCTGGTCAATCTCAAGGGCACCTCTGAACCCAGTTCTATCTCTTCCTGCGTCTGGGCAGCAGAAGGCGTTAGAGTTTCTTCTTGTCCATGCCCAGTGGCACTTGGGCAACATGTATTGTTTACCCTCTACAGGACTGGTTGTAGAATGAACTTTGAATCTGGATGGACAGGTAACTCAGTGCCAGCTGTGGTCAATCTTCTGATGGCTGATCTGATCCCAGTCATTTCTTATAGTTAGACTTGATTTTAATAGAATGACAAAAAAGAAAAGAAAATTCTATAGAAGATAATAATCAGAAGAAAAGTGTTCATGTATTATTGCAGCAATAGACTGGCCCACATGCCCGAGAAGTGGTCTTGGGTCTTGTTGGAAATGTGGCAGATGCCATAGTACATAGTCACGCTCGTGCATGGCTGGACCACAGACAAGTGTAGCCTGGGGCCTCCTGTGTCATCACTTAGGTTGTGGCCCATTTGAAAGGGAGTAAGGTTGACTTCACTGTTGTTTGTCAGGTCCAAAAGTCAGAGTAGAGATTCTACAACAAACTCTTGGGGACGTTTCCTCTAACATTTGGGGTGGGGAGGTGGGAGGTAAATGTTTTTTTTTTTTTGACAAGGATCTGCATGTGGGGTGTGCTTTGGGGTATGCGTGTGGGGTGTGCCTATGTGTGTTAGAGTGAGCAGCGGCAGAGGGAAGGGAGCAGTGTCATTTGGAAGACAGCATGTTGTCACAAGGCTCAGGCATATCTAGGCACAGGGAGGCCTATATTCAACTCCTACCTCTTGCTTTGGCATTTGATTGAATCATTTAACTTCCCCGTCTGCATCTGCTGCATCCCCTCAATTAAGAATCTACTTACTCTGTTGGCTTCTGTTCTATCACTTGAATATTGCAAAGGGATTAATTGGGATACAGCAGGAGAAAACTTTGTATGGCCGGTCCTTTATGTTCTATCAGTTGTATGGGAAAATTATGTAGACTCAAAAGCTTTAAGAGTTATATGTCTGAGCTAAGTGTTCACTAAGAAAGAAATTCCTGGCAGGTGACAGGAAGACTATAGAACAATTTTGCTCCATGACTTCAAAAAATAGTATGGGAGAAAAAGAACTTTGGATTTTAAAGGCATGGGGATATCTGTGTTTCCTTGGCCTTGTGTATAAACTATTGAGAGAGGATCTTGAATTGAGGATGCTTTATAGGCAGTAGGTGTGACTAAGAAGTGCCATCTGCCGCTCAGGAAGTCTTTGTGAGGAAACTTAATGCATTTTGCATTCTTTTCCTACCTTTTGAGTTTTGTTTGTTCATGCCGAACCCCATATTTTATAGTTTGTTAGCAATGGTCTATAGTGGTAATTTCTCCAGTCTTTGTTTGAAATCCTTTTTTTTTTTTTTTTTTGTGCCTGATTTTGAATAGTCAATTACAAAATTCTGTTAGCACTTTTCCTCCTTCCGGAATTTGAAGCTATTTCATTATCTTCTGGATACTATTGTTGTTGAGGAGAAGTCTGTTGTAAGTCCAAATCACTATTCTGACTTTTCCACCAGTGTTATACAGTTTTACAATGTTGTGAGCATACAGAGATTTTGATTAAAAATTTTTCAAAGATTTATTTATTTATGCTTACAGAACTGGGGTACAGGCCAGAGGTGCAGGGACAGTGAGAGGATTCACGAGAGACAGAAAGGGGAGCAGAACAGACAGATTGACAAAATACTATGTTGAAGGGAGCAATGGGGAGACAGGAGAGGTCTGCTGCGCCATGGGGTTCAGCTCCCTGGCCAGGGATCGAAATTGTGCTGAAGCTG
Source organism: Condylura cristata (assembly GCF_000260355.1). Taxonomy (NCBI): domain Eukaryota; kingdom Metazoa; phylum Chordata; class Mammalia; order Eulipotyphla; family Talpidae; genus Condylura; species Condylura cristata. The sequence goes on along the minus strand of NW_004567135.1, from coordinate 9,442,258 downwards.
CAGCTAGCCTCACAGTTCTGTGCCTTAACTTGCTGCACCACCAAAGAGGGCCCAGAGGTTTGTGTTTTTTAAATCTTGCTTGGGATTAGGTGGAATATTTCAGTCTAAGGATTCATATTGTTCACCAATTCTGGACAATTTGTTGTCATTTTCTAATACTGTTTCTCTTCTAGTCTTCTATTTATTCTTATGGAGTTCTATTAATATACTATTGAACTTTCTCATTTTACTCTTTCATTTAAATGCTCTTTTACATCCTGTATTTCATTATCTCTTTGTTACAAACTGGATAATTTCTCAGCTCTATCTTCTGAGTCACCATTTTTTTTTTCTTCATTTGTATATGACGTGCTATTTAACCTTTTAAATTTGTTTTTATTTTCAAGAACTTATAAAAATTCTGTTTTGTTTTTTCAAAATGCACTTTTCGCTTTATGGTTTCTATTCTATTCCATATTTTAGATTGGTAATCGTTTAGAAGATATATCTATCATAGTTATAGTTTATCTTAGATTATTTTAGCTATTTCATCCCTGGGGAATGGTTACCCTAGTTCTTGTATCTGCTGACTGTGACTGAGCAGATGACTTCCTTCTGCCACTTACAACAGCTAAGTGTGGACTCATGTTCTTTGGGAATTTTTAAAAAAGATTTATTTATGCACACAAGAACTGGCCAGAAATGTAGGGGGTGAAAGGATTCACCAGAGATAGAGTAGGGAGCAGAACAGGCAGATGGATGAAGTACACTGCTGAGGGGAGCAGAGGGCTAGCAGGAAAGGTCTGCTGCGCCACATGGGTCAGCTCCCTGGCTGGGAATTGAACTTACGCTGCAGTGGCTTTGGAAAGCTTCATCGTGCTGTGCTTCAACCTGCTGCACCACTAGGGAGGGCCTGAATTTTTCTTTTAAGATTTTTTAATTTATGCATACAGAACTGGGTATAGGCAAGAGGTGCAGGGGCAGTGAGAGGATTCACCAGAGACAGAGCAGGGAGCGGAACAGGCAGATCGAGGAAGTACACTGCTGAGGGGAGCAGTGGGCGGATCAGGAGAAGTCTGCCGCACCATGTGGGTCACCTTTGGGGTCAGGTATTGAACTTGCACTCTTGCACTGAAGAGGCTGTGGCCAGCTTGCAGTGTTGCATTCTAACCCATTGCACCACCAGGGAGGGCACTTTGTGAACCTTTAATACCATGAAGCACACTGATTGGTGGTGTTGCTGTATTTCTATTTTGCATTTTCTCCAAGGAGCAATCTTGGTGGTTTTACGGGTTTAGAATTAGGATTTTAACATTTACTTTTCGACTTGGAGTGCCAGCAGCATACTGATGCTTTATTTTTGTCATGAGGAAAAACGATGGCAGCCAGATCTCAGTCAGAGACAGGTGGATGTGTGTGGAGTGGACCGACCCAGTGTCTAGATAGAAAGCATCATCGTGTTTTCACTGCTGCTATAGTTCAGACCCACTCGGGTGGCTCCTCCCTGCCTGCTCTTCCACATCATGTCAGACCTATCTTAGCTTTCCTCTCACATTCGGTTATTAGAATAGTTGCATTTCAGCAATTAGGACTCATTTGCAGATATTAAGAAGTCTAGAGACTACTTCATGCCTCATCCATGGTTTTCAGATTTGGATGGGAGAAGACTGTCATGACAGATTTTCACTTCTTCCAGTAATTCCACTCCTCCCCTGCTTCTGGAAGGGCAGGACACAAGGGCAGAGGAGAGGGATTTTGAGGAAATGGAGCCCAAGTCTTTCACCTTGTTGCTGTTTTTTGCCTGGCACCACATGGCTGGAGTGCTCCTTGCTATGGCAGCCATCCCGACACTGGATTTTTCTCAGGACACATTTGTGGGCTCATCAAAACCCCCCGTGGAGTCCTTGAGAGCCCATGGCTCCCTGAAGTGCGTGAGGTGGTCTCTGACAGACCTCTTGTGAGTCTCATGGCCACTTTCTGCTGAAGCAGCCCTCTGGGCTGGAATGTATTCACAATAACATGAAACCAGCACCTTGCATTTCATCAGCTGAGCCCAGCGCCTGCCTCTGTCTTTAGTTAAAGCCGGAGTTTCAGCCTGCTGGCCATTACTGACCTCTCTCCTCTCCCCGTCAGTGCAGTTGCTGCGGTTCTCCTGGAGAATTCTCTAGCCCTAAGTAGGCACTGTCCCTTGGTTGGTGTGATTCCTCCAGACTAGGAGACAGGGGTCAAGGCCTTTCTAAGAATAGCACTCTGCCCTGATGCTCCAGGGTGGCCATTGGTCCTGTCACTTAGCAGGCATCTGGGTGGCTGTTTATAGCCACCCAGGCATCCTGGTCTCAGTTGAGAGCTGCCCTTTGCTGCCACCTCACCTGGCTCGGGAGGAGGTGGGGGCCACTCTGCCGTGGCCCATACTTTGATCTCGCTAGGACTCAGTGTGTCTACTCCTCTGCCTATTAGCCTAGATAGGGCAGTGGGGTGAGAGGTCCAGGGACCAGTCTGACTATCTCTTGGTCCTGCCGTTCGTGCATCTATTATCTGCGGGGTACTACCACTGAATGCTCATGGGTTTAGGGATTCAGCTGGAATTCTGAGACAGCAAGAGATGTTTGAATAACATCTGGTGGCCTGCATTTCCTTATTGCTTCTCTGGGCAGGTGGGCAGAGGTGTTAGACCTCTTTGTAGTGGGGACCAGGTGTGCCAGCTTCTTGGCTCTATGCCAGCGCCTCAGTTCCAGCATTCAGCTTGTGGAGTCTCCAGCTATGTCTCCTGCTCATGTAGATATGAAAGCCCCAGCCTGGCTCATGGCCCTCTAATCAGGCCCACAAACCCAGAAACACCCCTGCAGTGCCTCTGATCACTTCTCCTTCCTGGGCCCCAGGAACCCTTTTTCTTTTGTGCTTAGTTGATATTGTTCAACATTTCTCACCATCATAAAATGAATAAATGTTCCATTTTCTGGTGGTTTAAGTTTGCCTGCCCTATTACCAGAACTGGACATTTGCACATGCGCTTTATAGACCACTAGTAATATTTCTATTTCCATTGTAAAAATGTCACCAGGGCAAAGGAGATCATGGATGTGGATGTGCTTTGAAAATATTGACACGTTTATGACGCAGGGATTATTATAACTATACTTGGGCATGGCTTGTTAAATCATCGTCCCTTGAACTGGTCATTTGGTAAAACCACATTTTATAAGGGGGAACTCTGAGAAGCTAATGTGATGCGATGATACTGAATGGTTGATCCCCTTTAACCATCACCTCTCATTTATGTCTCCTAGTAATATTCAGTCTGTCTTTTGGAACTTACTCACTTAGAATATTTTAAGCTTTGAGGACATTAGTCCTTACAGTTTATTCTCTTTAATGTCATTGGGCATAAAAGGTTAAGTCACCCATTAGCGTATTTAGAATTGGGAATCTATTACATAATAGGTATCAGGTAAATTCGGTATATTAAGTGTATACTGGTATATCCGGCTGGCTCATTCTGCTGTCCTCACTTAGGGAAACAAAGGTAGGACAGACTTTCAGTCATCCATCAACATCCAGTCAATCAATCAATCAATTGATCGATTGATCAATCGGTCAGTTCATGTTGAACGAGCCCTTACTGTGGGTTTGTTGCTGTAACAGTCACTTGGCAAGGACATAAACTAGCATAACCAATTTTGACAGCCATGTAAGGAGTGTCTACTAGATACCTGACAGACAGAGCTTTAGCTGTGCTGATGAATTAAGCAGACGGACCCCTGGTCTTCTTGAGCGCCCAGTGGGGCCACTGGGACTTACATTAGAATTTCCAATAGCAGCAACATGGTACATTCAACACTCACAAATGTTGGAAGAAGTGAGAGAAACTTCCAGCGCCCAGACTGAGACCTCGTGTTAAGGACCAAAAGCTGAGTAGCTTTTGGTGTGGAGAGTTGGGATGATCAAATATAGTGTGAAAGGTGATTTTGTGGGGTGAGTTGCTCTTTCTCTCATTAAGGTTTCTCTCTGCTTGTCTTTCCATCGCTGTGGGACTTTCTCACATCACCCTCAGAGATCCAGAGCTCTTGGCTCTTTATCTCTCCTCCCCTCTGCCAAACGTGCCTGCAGAAGGAAGGCTGTGAACCCCCATGTGGCTGTGCAGCGCTGTCCTTGTTCATCCTGGACATGTCGGTGTGGGCTCTGTCTCTGGAGGCTGACTTCATCAGAGAGGGCGGGAGGAGAACATTTCCCTTGAAGGTGCAGTCAAGAGCTCTCCAGGAGGAGCAGGCTACCTGCAGTGCTCAGAGCAGGTTAGAAGTAACTATTTACATTTTCTGACAAATTTAAGCCATTTTATCTCCTCTCTGAAGTATTTGCGATGTGAAGTCTTTTGCCCAATTGGGAACTGACTTTGCTTCTTTTCCAGGAATTCTGGGTAGATTCAAATAAGTTCAGGAGGAGTTGGTAAGACTAATTCAGTTAAATCAGACAAAGGGTATACCTATGATGACACATAGTTTTCAGGTCCTGTGCCGATTGAGGACTGACTGCTGTCTGAAGAACTGTTGAAAAGGAATCTGTACTGTGGCTAACCTCAAGGGACGAGTACAGTGGTTGATTAGTGATGTCTGCCACAGATGGGGGATGGAGTAAAGGCACAAGGCCTTTTGGCTATTCCTGCTGGGGATGTACAGGTGCTTAGGCTGTCTTTTATATGGCCAATTGATTCAATCAATGCTGTCAAATAGCCAGATCTGGGGGGGGAGGTGAGGGGAAAGGAAATGTTTGGTATAATGTAGAAAAAAATTAAACATTCTTTCACTTTTTATTCTGCTACATTTTTTTAAGGTGAATTAAATCTGAAAGCTTCTAATTTTTACTCTAACATTTCTGGAGGAGTCACCAGTTTACAGTTTTGTTAAATGATCCTTCTAAATATTTTCCAAAACATTTTGCACATATTATCTTGCTCTAGTCTCGCTTGATCCCTGTGACAGATTTGTTTCGAATTCCTAGATGGGGAAGCTGATACTCAGAGACCTGACTTGCCAACGGGCGTTATAAGCAGGTGAGGGCTTGGCCCTGATCCTGAACTTCTTCCTTTGCATCATGAACTTTCTGTGACCCTATGGGGTCTTGAGGAAATTTCCATCCTGTTGATTATTGTTAATATACTCTCTCAGGGGCAGGAGACTGTTTGGTGCTGTGACTCAAAATAGCAGCTATTCCCTTCTTAAGAGGTTGCCCTTTCAGCAGCAGGCTGATGAATTAGACCCCATTGCTTCGATAAAATACTTTGGGGTTTATAGGATGGAAAATTTTGTTTGGAAATGAAAATAGCCCACAGTCATTCGTACCCTGAAGTTGTCAGCTGATGCAGTCTGAGTCACCCTCCACCATCTTCTGGCACCCGTGGGGGGCCTCCCTGTGGTCCACCTAGAGTGGTCTGAGCTTGGCCTTATTTGGCTTTCTAGGGCTCGTTGGCTTTGGAAGTGCCTTTCAACCTGCCAACACTCAAGTGGGGACCCAGATCAAGCTGTGCATTTAAATGGCCAGACTCCGGAGCGAGCTCCAGTCAGACATCCAAGGGGTGTGGGGCCATTTACTTAACATAAATCAGCTCCTGAGCGTGAGCGTCTTAATGCATTCCTTCAGTTATAAACAGTTTAGCACCATGACAGCCAACATCTTCTCTCCCCCGCTCTCCCTAGCCCAGACCTCCATTTGGATTTGTTTCTACAACCAGGGACTTTGATGATTGCAAGGGATGGTATGGAGTCCTCTCTGAAGAATAATGAGCGATTGTCTACCAGGCTCTTCCTTCTGCTCCCTGGGTGCAGGCCCTCTGCCCTCTCATCACTCCTGTGAGAGAGGTGCATCCCATACACGCTCCTGTTTAATCCTCACCTTCATTGGGTGACGGTAGAAGCTATGATTATTCCCTAAAATTTTGTGTAAAAGAAAACTGAGGTGGCCCTCCCTGATGGCGCAGCCGGTTAAAGCACAGCACTAAGAAGCTAAAGCCATTTCCGCATGAGTTCGATTCCCGCCTGCCCTGGAGGTGACCACATGGCCCAGCAGACCTCTCCTGACCCGCCCGCTGCTCCCCTCAGTGTACTTCGTCGATCTGCCTGTTCTGCTCCCCACTCTGTTTCCGGTGAAGCCTCTCGCTGCCCCTAAGCCTCTGGCCTGTACCCCAGTTCTGTATGCACAAATAAATAAATCTTAAAAAAAAAAAAAGAAAACTGAGGTTCAGAGAGTTTAGATCCTTTGCCTACAGAGCTAAGGACGGGGGGAGCTGGGATTTGAACTCCAGCAGCTTGTTTTCTGAGCCCTTGTCCTGCAAAGCCTTGCCATGCCTGTATGGGTTCTCTTCTAATAGGGATAGTTTGCGGTTGGGCTTTCGAGATTTTTTTCTTGGTTGCTTAACTAGCAGCCCAAACGATGGCAGGGTGAGCCTGTGGTCTGCTCAGGTCTCCTGAAGCAGGAGGAGAGTTCACGTCAGGAATGCGTATTGTGACGGAAGTGGTGTCAGCCTGATGGCCTGGTTCAAAACCCAGAGGGAGCACCCCGGTCCCCAACTTGCTTTGTGCTCCGCTCCACATTTCTCCCAGGAGTGACTGTGCCAGGGCTTGTGCTTGGGAGTCTGCCTGCCCCCTTGGATCGCTACCAGGCAGGGAATCCATTTTGGTATAAACAGGGATTGGTATATTTAGAAATAGTCTCTAGGGACTGTCGTATGTGTTTATCTGCATGCTCAGAGATAAAAGTCAGGGAGGTGGGTCAGGAAGAAAATGCTTGGGTTGACATCCAGTTGACACAATGGCTCTTTCCCAGGGAGACGGGGTGGCCTGATACACGGGCTCTATTTTCGGGTCTTTCTTTATCAGTTTGGAATTGTCACTATCTGCACTGCAGTAAAACAAGGCTCGCCTGGATCTGCCTTTCTTGACTTGAGAAAGCATCATCCCAGAGGCTCGCCTTACATTCACCGTCTTTCCCCAACATGCTCGCTTGTTGTGGGACTCTGTTTTGTCTCCCCAACCCACCCGCAGATGTAACCTTCTGATTCACTGTCTAATTTAGGGCAGACACTTGCAGAGCAATGTCAAGAGGGGCTGTTTTCACTTCTGGATATTACACACGCTTACTGTTCTTGCTTTGACTGCATTCCAGGAGGATACAATAAATAGAGGGGTATGCAATGTCCATCGAGAGTGGCAGGCTCCCCTGCAGTCTGCTGCCTGCTCTCGCCCTCCTCCCCTTTCTCCCCTCTTCTTCCCCCCCATCCTGTCTGTTTCTCATTCATTCATTTTCCAAGGGGGAGGGAGAGGCAACATCATTATTATCTCTAGCACCTTGTGCTTCACAGTCATAAAATTCTTTGCCTCTGATTTTTCTTATACTGGTATCCAGGACACTGGTATTGGACTCACTGCTCCTGGCTGTAAGATGACTCAGTTAAAGTGATCTCCTCCTTTACGAAAGGGGCCTTCTTAAGTGGGCCGCCTGTGAACAAGGCTGAGGAAATTTCCTGCTCTTGGCACATGTCGCTGCTGTGTTGAAAGGGAAGTTGAGCAATAATCGCGGGCCAACTACCCATGGAGAGGGGTGGAAGTACTGGGGCACAGCAGACTATCATGTTTGGAAGAGACGCTAATCTGGGTTAATGTGCTGTGGCAAACAGCTGAAGTTTGACATTTAGCAACGAGGTTGAGTGGTGTCCAGTACAACACGAGCCTGCAGCTGACAGAAGGCATGGATAGACATTTGATTTAGACACGCGTTTTATGATCAATTGAGATGCATACTTTAGTTTCAGCTAAAAGCAATGCATGTGAGTGTGTGTTAGGTTGGGGTAACTTGTATTTAAAAATGATAGTAAGGTTAAACTTAACAATTGATAGTAGACCTCTTTTTTATTTCAAAACTTCCTCTTGGGGGGGTGGGCAACAGGAGATAGCCAAGGTAGATAATGTTATGCATTACAACTTTTAAACTTGCATTACTTTTTTTTTTTTTTAAAGGAAGGGGAGTGGTTGGACTAGACTGGGCTGAGTTGGGTTATAGAAATAAACATAGCAACAGTTCACTAAATATCCAATGTATGCTAGGCTTTATATCAGGAACATCATGCTCTGTATGGCCAATAAATTTTTTAAAAAAGATTTATTTATTTATGCATACAGGAGCTGGGGTACAGGCCAGAGGTGCGAGGAGTGAGAGGATCCACCAGAGACTGAGTGGGGAGCAGAACAGGTGAATGGACTCAGCAGAACACTGCTGAGGGGAGCAACAGGCGAGACAGGAGAAGTTTGCTGTGCCATGTGGGTCAGCTCCCCTGGCCGGGGATCTAACTCATGCTTCAGTGGCTGTGGATAGCTTCATAGTGCTGTGCTTAAACCCCCCAGTGCCACCAGGGAGGGCCCTATGCATATTTTAATGTACAAAAGAGAGAATAAGTTCACAATAGCTAATGTTATGGTAACTCATAGATGTTTAGGTCTTGAAATAGGGTGCAGAGTCTGTAGATGGAGGATGAGAGTTACAGTTTTGGGTTTATGTGATTTGGGGACTCAAGTACAGAGCTTTTGCAAAACTGCAAAGCCCAGTTTCCTATTTCAGAAAGGGAAATGAGAAAAACTGTGTACTGTTTTGGAATAGACAGTAAGGAGGCTCACTCTCTCTTTTGGGGATTACTATGCCACTAGGGAGCAAGATTTTGCATTTGTAACCACTCACAGGTATCGAGTGGGAAATTATACTACTTCCTATTACTAGAGTAATCTTTACTTGGGATAAAGATTCAGCATAAAATTACATCCTGGACATCCACGGTTGAATGAATTAAGAAATGGTGGTGTGTTCATACTGTTAGGTTCCAGATTGTGTTTTGCATCATTTGTCAAAGCCCGACCTTCCAAGTGATGGTGTATGAAAGTGGGTTTTAGGAGAGAATTAGGTTTAGATGAGGCCATGAGGGTGGAGTTCTCATGATGGGATGAGTACCTTTTTAAGAATACCTTTCTATGAATACCTTCTTTTTCCCTCCCTCACCTCACTTCACCTCATGCGAGGAAGTACACAATGAGAAGGCAGCCATGTGGAAGCATAGAGTATAGCTCTCACCAGAAACCTGTCAGATTGACACCTTGATCTTTGGACTCTAGTCTTCAGACCATGAGAAAATAAATTTTTTGTTGTTTACACTACCCAGTGTGTTTTATTTTGTTGTGGCCGTCTAATCCCTTAAAGACACATATGATGATGGAATATTATTCAGTCTTTAAAAAGGAGGAAATCCAGGTCAACACTACACTGTTGATGAATGTTGAGGATGGTAGGCTGAACGAAGTAAGCCTTTCACAGAAGGCCAAGTATGCTCTGATTCCAGTTCTATGAGGTATCTAACACAGTCAAACTCAGAGAAGCAGAGAGTGGTAGCTATCATGGGCTGGAGAGGAGGATAATTGTTGCTTGCTGAGTGTGGAGTTTTAGTTTTAGAAGGTGAAAACTTCCAGTGCCCTCCCTGTGCCTCTTGGGAGGGGAGAGGGTTGAAGATTGAGTACAATTGCCAATGGCCAGAGTTAAAACAATCAGCCTTGAGTAATGAAGCCTTCATAAAAAGCAACCCAAAGGAGGGGCTCTGAGAGCTTCTGGGTTGGTGAACACGTGGAGATTTGGGTAGAATGATGCCCCTGGGGACAGTAGAATTTCTGTGTCCTGTCCCCACATTCTTTCCCTAGCCCCCGCTTCCATCTGTGTGGTCCTGAATATTATCCTTTGTGCTAAATCAGTGATCAAGTGAGAAAAGTTCTAGAGACCTGTTGCATCTAGTTTATGCACATATCTAGATATATGTACATGTAGCTTACTATAATGTACATTTAAAAATGGTTAAAATGATAAATTTTGTGGTGTTTTTTACCACAGTAAAAAGAAAACTAGATCTAGAGTAACTGACACCTTTCCAACCCTTTCAACAATACACATACAACTCTGCAGCACATTTCTCTAACTCAGGGCTCGTCACATTTTCATAAAGTAGTCAAATCTGCCTGATGATGAGCTAGTGAGAAAATAAATATCCACAAGGAAGATTTATAAGCTACAACAAGCAGAAGAACTGAACTAAAGTAACAGGATGATTTGAGGAGATGACAAAATACACTTGTGCAAAACAGAGTTAAGAGAAATAGAAAATGTAATAAAAGCATTACTTTATAAAGGAAAGAAAGGCCTGAAAGCAGGACCCAGCAGTACTCCTGGACTGAAAAACAGTTGAACTAAAGAATTAAGAAAATAATTTAATAAATGGATGAAACGTCAGGTTAGACATAGCAGAAGATAAAATCTGTGATTAGAAGTCAGGTCTGAGGAAATTGCCCACAGTTCAATACCGAGAGATAATACAGAATCTAAGAAAGAACAATTGAAAGGATTGGAGGTTTGAATGAAAAAATACAATTTTAAGTCTAAATGGGGTTTAGGAGAGAATCAAGAAAATGGTGAAAAGACATAAATTTAGATGATAATGCCAAGAATGTTCCAAAATTTAATAAAGATATTGATTTTTATATTGTAGTAGCATACTGAATATTGAGTAAGGTAGTTAAAAATACACTAACATCTAGGCACTCAATGTAGAAAAGTGCCAAAATGTCAAAGAAATGAGAAAATCTTAAAAGCAACCTGGGAGAAAAGACAGATGATCAAATAGCAGACTTCACCAACCACAATAGAGGCTGGAAGACAATGAAGTAGTATTTTCAAAGTGCTCAGTGAATAGTAACTAGAATTTTTTTTTAAAGATTTATTTATTTGCACATACAGAAGTGGGGTACAGGTCAGAGGCTCAGGGGCGGCGAGAGGCTTCACCAGAGACAGAGTGGGGAGCAGAACAGGCAGATCGACGAAGTACACTGCTGAGGGGAGCAGCGGGCGGGTCAGGAGAGGTCTGCCGCGCCATGTGGTCACCTCCGGGGCAGGCGGGGATCGAACTCATGCGCAAGTGGCTTTTGCTTCTTAGTGCTGTGCTTTAACCCGCTGCGCCACCAGGGAGGGCCCAGTAACTAGAATTTTACACCAAGCTAGATTATCATCCAGGAGTGAGGATAAAAAGGCTTTTTTTCATGTAATCCAAGACTGAGAACATTTACCTCTTCACTGATTCTGAAGGAGCTACCCAGCAATATCCTTAATAAGGAAACATTGCTCTTTTAAAAAAGAAGACTGACTTAGGATGATTTGAAAATAAGAGGATTTCAAACATTGACCCAGTCGAGTGGATGATTAGTGATAAATGGTGTGGTACAAAGATCCAAATAGAATGCTTTCTAAGAGTTGGTATTTTCCAGAGGAAAAGAATTATTTAAAATATTTCCTAATTCGAAGCAACACCCAGAAATACACATACATTGACTTTTGGATACCTGTGATTCTTACTAGAATTCACAACTAAAGTATATCGAATTCTCATTGTGTGACAAGATCTTTCACTCATGTTATTACATTTAATGTCACAGCAACCACAGAACAAAGGAAATATTCCCATTTTGAAGAGTTAGGAAAGGGGGGTGTTTTTACGTTTGTATTCCCATCATCAGAAGAGCACACAGTAAATGTGTATCCGTAAATGTGGGTAAGCCGGAATGACCTGCTGTTAATAGGCAAGGAACAGTTTGTTCATGCCACAATATTTGAAAAGTGATTAACCCATTGTTCTTATTCCAATCTGTCTAACCTCAAAGCGCACATCTTTTTCTCTACAATGCTCTGCCCCTCCCTGTTTACTTCTCTGGGTAAATGATTTTCTGGAACAGTCAGACATTGGCTCCGTCCTTTCTATAAATTCTTGCCCCACTTTCCCCCTCTCACACATTCTTTGGTCTCCCCTGTGACTTGTCCCATTCAGCCTGTTTTTTCCCCATGTGTCACACACACACCAGCAGAGTCTCCTTGATCTTTGTTTTGATTTCACAAGCTATTGTCTCTCCCCAGTTTCAATGGGGGTTCACAGACACATCACACATTGTGTTGCTAGGAGTAGCAATAGTGGTCATAGCATTTGGAGGACATGTCCTCCCGTATACACCTGCCTTTACCATCTGCTCAGGATGCCACTTCTGCTGCTGCTGGCACCTTGACCCTGCCCTACTGAGATGCTCTTCTGTGTTCTCAGCTGTGGATCTTAGAGCTTGGGTTTAACCAGGCTGGTTTTATCAGTGGGAAAATGAGAGCCTGGAGTTCCTAAAACTGCCCTGGAATCACGCACCAGAGAAGAGACACAGAGAATGACAAGCCATTCCAGGGATCTTCATTCAGTTTCCTGTATTTTGAATAAAATGATTTTATCTTCTTAGGTCTTCTGGAGGTCCTTTCTCTTCTTTCTTTATCTCATATATGAGAATATCACTAGTAATCACTAGTAATCTCATAGGTGTGTCTCTGCTGCTGTTCAAGCTTCCATGATGATTCTTCACTCTCATGGAATAACTTCAATAGTGCCTGCTTTCATGAACCAAAAGACACCCAAGTTCCTTTCGCCTTAATGACACAAGATGAAAAATGAGACTAGTGAGAACTGTTTAGTGGGTTCAGTGTTTGCCAATGTCCTCGAGGCAGCACACACCCCAATTAGCCAGTGACCCTGCCAACCTCTGTCACACAGGTGCATTTATCTGATCACTCTGCTTTTACTATATGTGGGTGTTATTTTTGTTTTTATGAGTTGGACCTCATAGATTATTTTTTGGATATGGGAACGCTAAAAGATTCCTTTCATATAAAGTAATGGTAATTGCTTCTTCACCTTATGCCTTTATGCCGTTTCTGTAGGAACACTCGACTTTGGGATGTACATACATATATATGCCAAATGTAATTAAACGGTTGAGTTAATTAAATCAAACTGTTAAGTATATAGTTTTCTGGTTGTTTTTTTCTTTTGCCCTTTTGGCTTGTTTTTAGCGTGGACTGTACCATTGGAGTCCTGAATGCCAGTCATTTCAGGCCATAAAAGTTAATCAGGTAGTCTCACGTGACGTGGCTTGGGCATAGGGGCTGTGAATGTACTTAGGTTCCTAGTACTGATTTCTCACACCCTGTCATCATCCTTTGGAGGGTTTTCAGGGTGCATTTGGGTAGACTTGAGACCACATCCTCCTCAGAAGGGGTTATCCTGCTAGCCTTAGCAGACCTGGTGTTCAGATGTTGTCTTAAAGGCACACAGAGGCCCTTGGCATCTGTAGCTGGAATCTGAGGACCCCTCCAGCTTCTCCCATTTCCCCAAAGAGGGCCTGGCTGTGGACCCCAGCAATGCTACGGCAGTCTGTGGCCTTGAGGCCTGTGGCCTGTGGCCTGTATTTTTATGACTGAGACAGAATTTTGATTTCCTCTGGGTTCGCTGGAGGATTAGATTGTACTTTTCTAAGGGAGAAGTTGAGGGTTGGGAACAGCATCCATCTTGCAGCTGGTAGAACCAATTTGATGCTCTGATTCAGCCATCTCAGATGTGGTCTTGGGAAAGCTTTTGATCTTCAGTTTCTCCAGTGTAAATTCAGGGTGTTAATATCCATGCTGTAAAGAGAAGTGTGTGAGATGATACTTAAGAAAATGCTTCGGAAACCTTAAAACACAATACAAATATCAGGCATTGTTACCCCCAGTGCTTGGACAATGGAGTGTAGGAAATTAATGGCCCTTGCTGGACCATATTTCAGTGCCAGAAATGATGAAAGCTGTCAATAAATATTGATTAAGGATGAGGCGGGGAAGTGCTTAATTCTGTGTGGAAGCCAGGACTTTCTATATTAAATGCATGTATTCATTCAGTCATTCATTAAGCAAACACTTAATTGAGTGCCTATTTAATGCCACGTACTGAGAATACAACTGTGGACATGAAAAGTGGAACATGATTAATGTTGTCTCTGACCCTCACAAAGTTAGAAAAAGTAGGTGTTTTTTTTGTATTTTCAGTAGCAAGGATGGTCTTTCTGCCCCTCTCTTGCTGTCTTTATGAAATGATGGTCATAGTGGATGAGAGTTGATTTTTGAAATTTTTTTCACATAGCAAATTACAAGGAGGTGCTCTTGGTCCTTGTAATCCAAAAGCTTAGGAACCACTGATCCAGTCCAACCTGCACACAGCACAGGAAGTGTCTCTTGAATAGTTAATAAGTGGTCATTTCATTTCTGCTTTTATAATTCTGGGAAAAGGGCCTTACAGAGAGCCTTTATCCTTTGAAATGAGATAAAGTGGAAATCTGCCATCCTCAATTTTTTGTTCATCCATCTTCCTCTATCTGAAACAAACAAAATATGTTTATTCCATCTAACTTACTACTTTTTTTATTCCATATTAGCCCTCCAGAGTCTGGAAGCAAGTCACCATGCTGGTTCTAAGTTCATTTTTCAGAATTCTTGTACCTGCTTCCTCTTAGGGCTTTCTTCTCCTCCATTTACCTGTATCACCTCATAGGGCATCCTCTACTTTGCCAGTGTCCCCCTTGGAGTCTGTTGTACCAGAGTACACAGGGTTCCGCTCTGGGCTGATTGGAGCTGAGTGTTCAGTCTTTATTCCTTCATTCTGGGCTCTGAATGTGGATGAAGGAAGTAAATATTGCCTTTGCCTATTCGGCAGCTGTGCTATGCTGTTGACTCATATTGAGTTGCAAGCTACTAAACCCCTAGGGTCTTTGTCATATCAATTGCTGATACGTCAGGGTTCCTTCTACCTCATGTTTAGGCAGTGACATTTTTTTCATCCAAGTGCAGTCCTTTACATTCATGCCTATTATATTTCATCTTGTCAATTTGAACCATAGTTTCAGCATATTGAGGTCATCTGAACCTGACTCAGTGTTCCAACTTACTAGCTATTCCTCCTAGATTTGTGTCAGCAGCACATCTGACAAATTTATCTTCATCCAAAATTTTAATTCAGTATTTAAAAAGCTGGAGCCAGAGACAGAGCCCTGGGTCACATTAGTAGAGACCTTCCAAGTTTAAATGCATCTGTGAGTTATTGCTCTTAACATCTGTGCACAGAGTCAATATATCAATGCATCAGTTGTCAATGCGCCTGTTTATCAGCTAACTCCAGATTCTTCTAAGTGTGTTGTTTGTACTGGTGATAAGAGGAGTTCTGTTCCTGACTCTTTCACTTATTACTCTTTAGGTGACATCAAAATACTATAGATGCTGGCTTTCAAATTTACTTTATAAGCCCACATATCTGTCTCATGTTCACATTTTAAATTTTCCAATGGACACCTCTAGAATGCTTCAAGTTTTCCACAATCAATCCATTATCTGCCTGCCACCTAGAGTCTCTTTTTCTCTTTCTGTGATCATTACTTCGGAGGTGATCTCACCATGCTGGTCTACCAGATACCCAGACCATCCTCAGTATTTTTATTGCCTGCTTATTCCACATCTATTTCAGCTCTTAGAGACTCTACTTCCCTGATAGCTTATAATCTACCCTCAATCTGTCTTGTCTATGTGATTCTTAGAGCCTTCAGCCTAGACTTGCTTTTACTGGTCTTGCTTCTTTCAGTTTGCCCTGCACTGTTACCAGATAGCAAAGGCACAAAGCAGACGATGTCATTACACAGCTTTGAACTCTTTGCTGCTCCTGTGCACTGGGGGTTACTAGTTCTTCATAGTCTTGTCTTTACTTGTCCTCCCAGCCTAATCTCACTGGCCTCGACCAACCCTACACGTTAGATGTATGGTCTACTGTGGTTCCCAAATGCAGTGTATTCATGTTTCGCACATACTGTTCCCTTTTCCTGGAATGCCTTTTCACTCTTTCTATGCAACTAATTTCTACTCCTCCAGAGCTTAGATCAAGCTTTCCCTTCTTGGGACTCCTTCCCACTCTTCCAGACTGAGTCAGGCAACCCTTTCCTGAGCTGACATAACGCTTGTGGCATACCCATTGGCTAACTTGTCATGTGGTAGAGTAACTGCTTATGTACTTCTCCTGCTGGGCTGGGGTCTTTCTAGAATGGTGACTGTGTCCTCTCTTCCATTGTGACCAATAACTCCTAGCGCAGGGCTGAGTATGTAACAGGTGCTCAGAGTTTGTTGAACAAATGAATGAGTGGATGGCTTGACAAATGATTTCCAGTTTAACTCTGGATCAAGTGACTACTAATTTTTCTGTTCAGCAATACTCTGCAGTATTGACTCTGCCATACTTTTGATTGACTGGCCTGCAATTCTGTTTTAAAAATAAAAGAGGTACTTTGACATTGATTAGGTTGCTTTCTCCACAGATGTTCAAAATCATCAGATTTCTAATCTACCTTTTTATTGCTTAGTTACATGTTTGCTTCTCTGACCCTGTAATGGAAGGCAACCAACCATGAAAAGCAGTCCTCAACCTCTCTGGCTAAACACAATATAAGTTTATTTTTCAGGGCTCTCCCTGGTGGTGTAACAGGTTAAAGCACCTCATTATGAGGCTCTCCGAAGCCACTGCAGCATGGGTTCGATCCCCAGCCAGGGCGCTGACCCACTGGCTGGTAGACCTCTTCTCACCCGCCCGCTGCTACCCTCAGCAGTATACTTTGTCAATCTCCCTATTCTGTTCCCTACTCTGTCTCTGGTGAATCCTCTCACCCACCACAACTCTGGCCTGTACCCCAGTTCTGTAAGCATAAATAAATCTTTTAAAAAAAGTTTATTTATTTTTCAGTTACATCACAGTCCGATGCAGGTATTCCTCATCCTGTGCCTTCCACACAGAGGTTCCATGACCTGTGACCCTTTCGTCTTGTGGCTCTGCCTCCTTAGTGCCTTTTGGGTCCTCTCCACTCAGCTGATGTACAGAGAAAGAGAAGGTTGCAGATAGGAAAACAGAGTCTGTGTGTGGGAGGTTCTCATGGGCCAGGACTGGATGTAGCACCAGCCACTTCTGTTTATATATCACTGGCCTGAACTTAGTTTCAAGGCCATGTCCACTGCCAGGGAGGCCAGAAAATGTCAGCTAGCTGTGATTCCAGGAGGAAGAAGGGAGCACAGAGATAAGTGAGCTAATGTAACAGCTCCTGCCATTGCACTTAGCCTTAGGGTCTGACCTGCATGTCCCGCCTGCAGCCCAGGGACCTCCTTCTGCAGGGCTCTTACTGTGAGCAAAGTCCTTTCATTTTCCACTGCCAACCTGGGTTTTGCTCCTCGTTCTTTGCTTTACATTCTCAAACCCTCCCGGTCAGTTGCTAACTGTCCCTGCTTGTTGATTTGGCTAGACTTGACTCCTCATCTCTCCAGTTTCCTAGCAACCCTGCCCGTCTTGCTCACGTGTCTGAGGCTGGACCATCTGATCCTGGGCCCTGCCTGCCATCAATCACCATGTGGTTCCATGGAAGACAATCCACCTTAGTCCAAGTCCCAGCATGATGGAGGAGAGAGAGGCCTTCCTTCCAGTATATCCAAGGCATTAAAGGCCTGGATTGGATTGGAATTTTGTTTTTAGACAATTGGAAAACGCAGAGTTGCAGTGAGTATAAAAAAAGTAAGACTCTGGAAGAAAATATGAGCTTGGGAAACCGAATGAATCAGTGCTGTAAATCTTGAAGGAGACAAGACTGAAGGGAAGAGCCAATCAATCTTTATTATGTGAAAAATATATACATGAAAATTTGGTTTAAAAATTGTCTTAAAGGTGGTGGTGCTAGAGTCGATGTTCTTTTATTATCTGAAAAAAGAAAAGTGTCTCATGTCTTGAGGTGGGACTTTTAGGTGAGAGACAGAGAATTAATGAATTCCAGAGTTCAGGGCTCTGGGTGCAGTCTCCTGAGAAGCTATGGGGTAAATGGTGTGGGGAGAATTGGTCTCAGGTGCTTAGAAGTGACCTACTGGGGCCAGGAGTGGGATAAGCAATCTTGAGGCCTTATTCTGTTCCATGGTTAAAACGAAGAAAGCTGGGTGTTAGACTTTTGGCTCAGTCCTCTTTTGAGAGATGCTCATACTTAAAGTATTTGTCTCTGGGTAATATTTCCCAATGATTTCATAAATGGAAGGGGCATTGTCTTGTAAGCTTTCAAGAATATCAAGCCTGAATTCCATTCCCTATTTTGTCACCCACTTGCTCTGCAGGGAAGCTACTTGGGCAGGTTCCTTCTTCATTCTTTGGATGCTCAGTTTGTTTGTTAAGTGGGTTGGGACAGGATGAATTACCAGGAGGTTTTGGTGAGAAGTAATTTGTGTTTCCAACATGCTTTAGAAAACATAAGTAAAACATCCTATACAATTATACCTTTGTTAGGTGCATTTCGCTGTGTTCTTTGGTTTTTCAGACATGTGTGGATGTTTACCAACACTATTTCTTAGAACTCCTTAAGCTTGGGTCTTTTCCTAGTGAGGCCTGAAGTGGTACCCTTTGGTGGGGTGAGGGCCGGAAGTTGTCCTTTCTCCATCCTCCCCAGCCCCCAGCCTGAGCGAGGGACTGTGGGCATCCTCTGTGGGGATGTTCCTGGCTCTGCACAGGTTAGTTCCTCTGTACCTCAGCCTTCTCTCCTGTGAAGAGGGTGTAGTAATAATGCATACCTGTGGGGACATTAGGAGGATTAAATAAGTTAATGAAATTGTGACAGCAGGAGCTTGTGTTGCCCACAGTAGATGTTCTGTAAATACGGGCTATCATTAGTGTGCATGAATTTGGGGAAGGTGCTCCTGTCTTGTTTATTTCTTTGTTGCTTGTTCAACAGCCCCTCTCAGACACATCTGAAGGGCTCCAGGGCTGACTTTATGCTTACGTAAGAGAGGCAGGACCTTGCTGCTCTTCTTAGCCTGGCTTGATTACGTCAGCAGACGACTGTCAACACACAGATAACCAATTTTTCAGTTTATAGCATTTTGTTGAGGTGGTTATTACAGGTCATCAAGGCAGGGAGGGAGTGTGGGAGCTCCGGGGAAGTCTCTTCCATGCTAGCTGAATGGGGCCTGCACTCTGCTGAGATTCTTAAATGAGTCAAGGAGATGCTAGCCCTGCAGGGGGCTTCCAGACCCTTGTATTATTTGTGGTAGGGTCCTTTGGGCTCTGAGACCTTACATTTCAGAGTCTAACCAAATTGAAGCTGTTTCTGGGGAATCACTCTCTTTTACCTCTGACTGTGAGTTGTCTGATTTAAGCTATTTAATGAGGAAGTCTGGGGTTTGGAGTGGAGAAGTGGCATTATGTGAGTACACAGAGAATAACTCCTCTTGTTGGTTTACAGCTTGGGCTTCCATAGCCACAACCCCGTTCCTGTCTCCTTGGTGCTAGGCCTAATGCCTCTGATGTTGGGGCAATTAAGGGATGGCGTGGGGGATGGGCAGGGGATAAGGAGAATAGGGTTAGTTTGCAGGAAGCTAAGTCCACACTATTTTGAAAAATCAAATTCAACAAATGTTCACCAAGCACCTTCTATATGTCAAGCTCCATGCTGGGTGCTGTGTGAGGCACCCTTATGCTCGTTATGCTTATACTTTTCTGGGGGAGACAGGAGAGAAATCACATGGGCTGTGGTGAGTACAAGAAGACGTCACAGGAAATGGGAACTGTCACACATGCTGCGCTGTGAGGGCCCCAGCTGGGCCATTTGGTGCATATTATACACTCAGAGACTTCAAAAATTTAAATTTGTTTTATTGTGGTAAAAAACACATAACAAAATTTACCATCTTAACCACTTTTAAGTGTACAGTTTTGTAGTGTTAAGTATAGTCACATTGTTGTGAAACAGATCTCCAGAACTTTTTCATCTTGAAAAAAGAAAACTCCATTCCCCCAACACTCCCCCCTCGCCCCCCCATACACACACCTCACCTCTGCCTACTTTGTTTCTGTGTCTGGCTACTTTACTAGGCTGAGAAAATATAACTATATAGTATTTGTCTATTTGTTGTTGGTTTATTTCATTTGGCTTAAAGTTCTGGAAGTTCACCCTTGTCATAGCATGTGACAGGATTTCTACCTTTTTATGATTGAATAATATTCCATTGCATGTGTATACCACATTTTGTGTATCTATTCACTGTGGCTGGACACTTGGTTTGCTTCCACCTCATGGTTTTGTGAGCAATGTTGCTATGAACAGGGTATATAAATATTTCTTCCAGACCCTGCTTTTTATTCTTTTGGGTACATACCTAGGTGTGGAATTGCTGTATCATATGGTAATTCTATTTTTAATTTTTTTGGAGGAAATATGCTGTTTTCAAAGTCATTGCACCTTTTTATGTTATCACCAATAATGTCTAAAAGTTCCAACTTCTCCACATCCTCCTCAGCACTTGTTACTTTATTTTTTTAGTAGCCATTCTAATGGCACTGAGGTGATAGGTCACTGTAGTTTTGCTTTGTGTTTCTGTAAAGATTAGTAGTGTTGAACATCTTTTGATATAATAATGGCCACTGTATAACACATTGGAAAAATGTCTGTTCAAATGCTTTGCCCATTTTAAACTGACATCTAGAGACATTTCTGTTTTTTCCAAGCTCCCTCATCTCCCCATCTCCCAGTGTTTGGCTTTGGCCTGCTTCTGCAGACATAGACAGACCAATTTGGCATCAGCAGAGGCACAGGGCAGCTGGGAATTTTCCTTTGAGGTGTCCCAAATGCAGGGGTTACTCATTTCCACTAGCCAAATAATCAAGACCACTTAACTTTCCCTCTACCAGTTTCTTTCAGTTTGGGATGATTTTGCACAGATGGGTTACTGGATGTATCAGTTTCTTATTGCTGCTATAACAAGTTACCACAAATGTAGTGTCTAAAAAAACTACATTCAGTTCCTGGAGGTCAGAGGTCTGAAATGGATCCACAGTGATGCATTCTGGATGCTCTGGAGTAAGAATCTGTTTCCTGGCCTTTTCCAGCTTTGAGAGGCCAACCTCAGGTAGGGGTCCCATCCTCTCTCTGCAGAGCCTGCTAGGTAGCACCTTCTCCAGCTGCTGTCCTGCCTCTTGATTATAAGGACCCTTGTGATGACACTTGCCCACCTGGATAATCTCCCCATTTTAAGATTCTTAGCTTAAAGCACACTTGAATGTTTCTTTTGGCTGGTAAAGTAATATAGTCACAGGTTCCATGGCATCAGCACTGCTTTTCAAGGACAGTGGTTAGAGCAGAGGTTGGCCTCTTATTCTCTGTCTTCCAGCTTCAGGTTTTACTCTGGGCTAGTGGAAATTGCATGTAGGAATTTATCTGCATAAGTCCTGGAGTCTTGACTTTCACCTGACTCTGGATCTGGTGGCAAGCTTCTTGCTTCCTCTGAGCCTGTGGCCCTATGAAAGGAGATGCTTGAGCCACATGGTCTCTCCGCCTTTCAGCTCTGCTGTGACTTGAGTCTGCTCCCCTTCCCCACCCAGCTCTCATTTTCCTTCTTATTTTCTCACATTGCTTTCTCCCATCAGTGTGTGAAGAGACCAAGGCTGCCCCAGAGAGGCAGAAGAGGACAGGTATGTGATACTTTGGGACACCGCCTGGGTGCCATTAAAGGAGGATAGAGATGACAGAAACAAAGGCAGAAAGGCACAGAGTTAGTGCCTGCTGCCCTTCTTCAGACCCCACATGAAGTATACTTGAAACAAACAAATGAAAATGTTACACGCCCTGTAAGCCTAATTGGGTCATACATAACTTGTACAGTGATTTCATATGAACTTCAATTATCCTTCTTTTTCAATTCAAGCCTAATAAGGCCAATTATTTGTAAACTGCCAGCGGGATGGAAGCTGTGTCTCTCACTGGCCCATGGGTGGAACCCCATCTGTGTGGTGATGATCTGGTCTGACGCACCCAAGAAGTCAGAGAGTCTTGCCAGCTCTGGAGGTGGCATCTTGGGACAGGACATCACAGGTGCCAGCTATTCTCTCTGGGATAACTGAAGAGCCCATTACTGGAGGCCAGTTGGCTTCCTCCAGGGACTGGGGGAAGGAGCCTAACTCCAGCTGTCCCACATCAGTCTTTGTCATTGCCTACTCAAGACTCTTGGCTTGAAAGAGCTGACCTCTAGTAAGTGTGCATTGGTATTGATGAGTCCTATCTGTCCATATAATAGTATATTATTCTCATGTTACTGAGTAGCAGCCTGAGGATAAAAGAGGATTAGTTAGCATAGGAAAGATCACCCAGCTGAAAAAATGGAGAGTTGAGAGTCAAACAGAGATCCGATTGTAAACTCACCTCCTTTAGAGCGAGGCACTTCGCTTCTCTGAGCTCTTCCCTTGCTCAAGTCATTGTCCTGGGAATGGAATATAGGAGCCTCGGCATGGGGGTGGGGGAGGGGCGAGCCTCAGGCAAAGAGGTTGGCAGCCCAACCCTGTTCTCCCAGGCAGAGGCCAGCTGAGCGCTTTGGAAAGCTAAACTGCCTGGAGCTGACCTCTGAGCCGGTCCTGTGTTGGCTGCTGTCCTTTCAGGTCCAAATTTAGTTACAGGCTGAAAGAGCAAGGTCCCTGGCCGGCAAGCATTGCTGGAGAATGCCAGCGCGTGCGCGTGCGCGCATGCGTGTGTGTCTCTGCGCGTGCATGTGTGTTTCCGAGTGTGCGCATGCGCGCACGCGTGTGTCCAGCTGTGTGGGCAAATATGTGGCTGTGGCCCCTCCTTCCCAGGCTGCCGGTGGCTTGTAGAGGCAGAGTTTACACATCTGTGTTTCCCACAGCCTGCCCCCGGGGCTCCGGGAGGCCCAGACGCAGACTGTCTCACCCGTTACCCCGCGCCGGACCGCGGTGGAAAGAGGTAGGGCCCCTGTCAGGGCCCTGTCTGGGCAGAGGGAGGCCCGTCCACATGTCGTGTGGGTATAAAGGAAGGACTGGCAGAGACCAGGAGCAGCCCGGAGGCCGGTGGAGCGCCGGGCCTCCACGCCGTCGCACGCGGGACACACAGGCGTTTGTACGGGTGCGTTTGTACGTGCGTGCGTCGCTGGTGGGGGCCCAGGCAGGCGTGTGTTTGGGGGTGACCTTCCTGAATCCCTCCTAGGAGGCCGCAGTTGCGCGTCTTCCCCCCATCACTGACGCTGGATTGTTTGATCGCTGGTGATTTGGGCGCGGTAGGTGGGAGCTCCTTGGCCATGCGAGTGGAAATGGCACACGGGTGTGGTGTGATGACACTCTGGGCACAGGGTGTGTTGGGCGCCCACAGAAACCTGGGGTTGAGCCCCAGGCCCTCTTCAGGACACAGCCGGGAGCCCAGAGCGCTTTAATAACAACCCTAACACTGCAACTGTACTAATTAGTGACCACTGGTTACTGAGAACTTAGCTTGGGGCTGTTCCATGCTAAGTGTTGGAAAATCCTTGTAACAGCTCAGCGGTACCTGTGTTTTAGCGACATTGAATCACCATCCCAGGCTCGCAGGGCTCTGAGTGACCACACAGGCTGTGGACCTGGGTCTCATGATGCTCCTGATCCACACTGTAACCACTAGACTCAACTTCTCTGACTTCTGGTGGCCATTATTCCCTCAGTTTCCCTGCACTCTGTCCCCCTAAAGTCCAGTATATCCAGATCCTACTCCCTGCTTTCCCATTTCTCCTTTGCTGTCCAGCATCAGATCCAATTTGTCTTCTAGGTTATACCTTTCCTAATTACATGGGGACAGAGTCACTTAGGAGTAACTTAAATGGCAACAAAAGTTAGCAGAGATTTGTAGAGTTTTATAGCATTTTTACAGCCGTAGTTTCAGCTCTGTGTATTATTACTGTGCTCTAAAACGAATGGTGGAAGTGCCATTCACCTCTGACTTCCACGTTTGGGCTCTTAGGCATGGATTTTCTGTCTCTGTGACCAGCTGTGAGATGTAGCTGAGGCTTGGGGAAGAATCTGGGTGGCCCGAGAGGTGTCCCTGGCTCACATTGGGAACTTGGTTTTCTGAGGAGCCCCAGTCAAGATGGCAGCCATTTCCCAGAGACTTCCCTACACAGGAACACCCCTCATCCGAAGTTCTGTCAGTCTTCCGAGCAGTGGAGGAGTAGGGGAAAGGTGGTGTGTCACATACTACTGGCCTAGAAGATGTCAGAGAATCCCATGCAGAATGAAAAGAAAAGGCAGCCTGGGAGTTCAAGCAGGACAGGAAATGATTGCATGGGAAGAATAATGCCAGTGGCTCCCGAGAAAGAGCATGGATTTAGGATGCAGAGGAGCTGAGAGTTTCGACAGATAAATCAGCCTCAGCTTGGGCCTTCTTGGATGGAGACCCAGAGCTTCTCTCTGCATTACTTTCATCACAAGTAAATAATGCCATTTGTCTTCTCGCCTGAAATGATCAGGTCTCTAAAAAATCTCATTCCTTCCAGAAAATGTTTTTTTGATACTTGGTATCAGGATATCATGGCCTACCCTGGAGGGTCTCCAGGTGCCTAAAACAGAACATTCAGACAAGACAAGCTGGGAAAAGACCAGGGGGTGATGTGATGTTCTGCTCAGCCAGCGCTCCCTCATGCCTGATATTGAATGGTGCTTGAGAAAACTGTGGATGTGTTTGGCGTGAGTCTGGCTTTCTTCAATTGTGAAGGCATGTTTGTGTATGTGATGTGTGATTTATTTGATATTTAAAAACCATTTATGACCAGAATTCTTTGCGTCTTTCTCTGGGCCTGTGTCACGAGCCAAGGGCTAGTGCAGAGGCTGTGCAGGGAGCCCTAGTAGAGGGACTGGGCCGTCCTGCCGGGCAGCTCCACCCCCGACCGGGCAGCTCCTCCCCACTGCTGCTGAGGGACAGCTTGCCTTGCTTACATTCCGAACGCCTTCCCGTCTGCTTGCCTACCCAAGAAGGTAGCTCTTCTTCCCCAGATCCCTTTCCTCTTGGAATGTTCTTTTAGGTGCTCCAAGACCGACACTCAGCCCCCATCTGGCTTAGAAAATCATTTTGTTATTATGGTAAAATGTACATAATATAGAATTTGCCATCATCCCTGGTTTTTTAGTGTACAGTTTAGTGGCGATGAGTGGATTGGCATAGTTGTACTGCCAGTCCCATCATTGATCTTCAGAACGTTTTCATTTTCACAACTGAAACTCTGTGCCCATGCAACACTAACCCCCATTCCTTCCTTCCACCATCCCTGGCTCCATTCTACTTTCTGTCTTGAAGAATATGGTACCTCTGGGTATCTTGCCTAAGTGAGGTTGTATGATGCTTATTTTATGACTGGCTTCATTTACTTAGCATAGTATCCTGCTGTAATTTGTGTCAGAATGTCCTTCCTTTTTATGACTGCGTAATAGTCCTTTGTATGTACAGACTGCATGCTATTTATCCATCCATTTGTGGACATTTGGGCTATTTTGGCCCTTTGGTGATTATGAATATGAAAGCTGTTGTACAGCATCTGCTTATATACCTAGAAGTGGACACTCTGGATCACATGATAATTCTTTATTTGTCCTGAGGAGCCTCCATACAATTTTCCACAGCAGTTGCATTGCTTTACACTGTAACAACAAGCTTTCCATTTCTCCATATCCTCACCACCACTTGATATTTTCTGATATTTTGATCATACCACCCTGATGGGTATGAAGTGCTCTGTCTGACTTTCAGGACTTCCATGTAAATTACGTTAAGCCTCCAGGACCCTGGGAAAACCCTAAATAAAGAGGGTAAAAGGCTGGACACTGGGATGCCCTTTCTGGCTCAGTAGCCCTGGGTGGAATTTGTCCTGTAAGCACAGGGAAATTCAAGGCCTCTGCCTAGGAACACTGAACCCCCTCTTAGGCTACCTATGTGGCCAAGAGACCTCTTGGGGGTCACAGGGAGGGATTTTGGGCAGCATCAGCTGTCTTTGAGGCCAATAGGGAAGAGATCTAGGTGGTGGGGAAGCTGGTGGGGGTAAGGCTAGCTGGGCAGGGGTGAGGCGTCAAGGAAGATACCTGGAACCTAAGAGCTCTAGACCCTGAGTATCTGGCCTTGAAGAATCTCTTAAGGTGCCTGGTGGGCCTCTTGTGGAACAGAGGCAGGTGGCCTACTGAGCTTACAGAACTCAGCTGGGGCTGGTACTCTTGACCTCTAACCTCCTGGTCACCGGAAAGAGTCAAGAGGGCTTCCTATCTATATGGAGCTTAATGTTTATCATGGAGTGACCGCCTCTGGGGACTTGCTTATTTTTCCACTGCCTTCCACCTTCTTGTCTGCCTCCTCTCTGGCAGAGGTTTTGTGGAGAGTAATGAGATAAATGGCTTTGACGTTTCTAAGTGATAGGAGCGTATACTTTATAAAAAGCCTCGTTACTAAGTGGCCTGTGAGTGTAGAGAAATATGCTAATGCTGTTTCTTTGGACCTGCCTTCATGAGAAGCAGAGACTTCAGGATTTGGGACAGATAAGTTGTGTGTAAGTGCGTGTTATCTTCTTAGTGTGTAAACACACCCTAAGGGCTATTTCTTAAACAAACACATAATGAAGCCCATTGGTAATCAAAGGATTTCAGAGCTTTTCACTAATAGAAGGTGCTTGGAAACTAGGACACCGTTTTCAAGGATTTCTAGAATTCTCTGTATTCTGAATTCTCTGAATAGATTCACTTTTTCACAAATTGACACTATAGTGTTTGCTAAGAAGATAGAGCAATTTCTAAGAGGTGATTGCTTACCATGGAGGCTGTGCTTTGGCAGAATTTTTTTTCTTTTTTAAAATAGAAGTGTTTTGTCTTTTTTTCACTTCACTGAAAATGAGATACACTTCTTTGGGGCGGCCCCAAGCTTTGGGTGCAGTCATCTTGGAGTGGAGTGCTACTGCTGCAGCTTCTTCTTTTTTTTTCTTTTTTCTTTTTTTTTAAAGATTTACTTACTTATGCACACAAGAACTGGGGTAAAAGCCAGAGGTGTGGGGGTGATGAATTTACCAGAGACAGAGTGGGGAGCAGAATAGGCACATGTATTGAACTGTACTGCTGAGGGGAGCAGCAGGTGAGACAGGAGAAGTCAGCTGCGCCATGTGGGTCAGCTCCCTGGCCGGGGCGTGAACTCATGCTACAGTGGCTGCTATAGCTTGATAGCACTGAGATTTTACAATCTGCACCACCAGGGAGGCCCTGGAGTGATTCTTATTCCACAATACTTTGTATCATCAGGGTAGTGCTTTCAAAGACTTAACACAGTCTTTGTGATTGTCTGCAGATGAATACATCGTGGCCCAGAGGGGCCCATATCATAAGGACCTAGCAGCATGGTTGGTGGTCTGAGTCATGGTCACAGACCCGGACCTGGCTTCTTGTCCTGCAGGGCTGTGTGAGGGGAGGAGACCATTCCCTCTGGTGTCTGGTTGTGCTCCATCTTCCTTCACACCACTGTGGTTAAATAGGTGGTGTGTCTTAGGCCTGGGGCCTGAATCCTAACTTTGTCCTACTGCATCTATTACATACCTGCCCAGGCATCCTGGAGCTGAGTTGATATGAAATGGAATTGTTAAAAATTTAGAGAAGAGGAAGAAAAGATTCTGCCCAGGGTCGTGACTCATTTTGAATAAATCATTTCACTTTTCCCTTCAACTGGACACTTTTTGTCAACAGAGTCACAGCTGGAGACACGCGGGCACCATTCTTCTTTGGCTGGAGTTTGGTTTGAGTCAGCAGAGGCCTACGTGGGGGTGCACGCTGAGCTCTCACTGTACTTCTTGTTTCTCTGCAGCTGCAGGCACAAACTTGATTTTCGTGCAGCTCTGGGGGTGGGTGAGCGCCTCCAGGCTGGCCAGGATGACCGCAGGTGCTTTGCCAGGCGGGTTCGTAAGTCCTTGGAAAGGAACTGTCAGCAGCCAGACAAAAATCTCAAACGGGCTGGCCACAATAATGTTGGAAGTATACTTAAACAAGAAGACAAGGCCGGGGCTTTTTCCTTTTGACCACCAAAGAAGTATTTATTATACAGAATTTGGAAAAATGTAATAATAAAGAAATAGGGCCCTCTCTGGTGGCACACTGGGTTGGGACACAGCACTGTAAGCTAGCCTCAGCCGCTTCAGTGCGAGTTCGATCCCCAGCCGTGGAGGTGATCCGTATGGCGCAGCAGTGCCATATGGCACTCTCCTGACCCGCCCGCTGCTCCCCTCAGCAGTGTACTTCGTCTGTCAGCCTGTTCTGCTCCCCACTCTGTCTCTGGTGAAGCCTCTCACTGCTCCTGTGCCTCTGGACTCTACCCCAGTTCTGTATGCATGAAGAAATAAAGTCATACTTTTTTTTCCCCTAAAGATTGATTTATTTATGCACACAAGACCTGGGGTACAGGCCCGAGTTGTGGGTGAGATGATTCACCAGAGACAGAGTGGGGAGCAGAACAAGTCGATCTACTGAAATCCACTGCTGAGGGGAGCAGCGGGTGAGACAGGAGAGGTCTGCTGCGCCATGTGGGTCGGCTCCCTGGCCGGGAATCAAACTTGTGCAGCAGTGGCTGCGGATCTCTTCATAGTGCTGTGCTGTAACCTGTCGCACCAGCTTACCCGCCTGCACTGTTGTGAGAGTTTTACAGTCGCTGAGTCACCCATTAACTTGAAGAGCTGTGTGCCGGTCCCTGTAGAAAGAAGGGCTCCCAGGGACAGTCGCACAGCAGTTGCAGGGCTGGAGTCCGCCAGAGTCCGCCGCTCGCCTGCCTGGCTTCAGGTCCACGGCCCTGAGTGCTGGGCTGGTCTGCCTGTCTGGAAACGTGTGAACTTGGCCCCTACAGATAACCGTGGGGAGTGCTTTTGTTTTCTTTTCATCTTCCTTCTGTGAAAGAGCTTTTTATAAATTTAGGCCAGGTAGTTTTCTGTGCCCAGTTGCTTAATGTGTTGTGAAAGTTTTTCTACATTATTTTTCGAAAACCTCATGTTTATGGCTCCCTACAATTCTGTCATGTGGATGGACACTGATTGATCGATGGTGACGGTGACTTAGTTCAAACAGTCCCAGTCATAGGCTTGGGGGTGTTTCTAATTTGGGACTGGTATTATTTATCCTGATGAATACCCAGGTGTATGGCTTTGCCAGAGATAGATTAGAATAGCTTCTGGGAGAACAGTGGAATGTCTGCGCTTCGTAAAGGCTCTGTGAGAGCACTCACAGGGCCCTGCCTCACAGGGCTTGTTAGCCCTCACGCCCCTCCGGCGAGGTCGGAGAGGCACTGGTCAGGGATTTGGTCACTGGTGGGGCTGGAAGAGCCCCGGGCTTGGTTGGTCCTTCTTGCCCACAGACCAGAAACTCTCGTCCAAGGGACCCCATCTGTGGGCTCTGACTCGCCCCCCCCCCACCAAGCCAAACCTGCGGCCATGTGACTGGGCATGAAATTTAGCTAGAGAAGTCACTGGCCCCCCGAGGGTATTGTTCAAGCCCGCCTTCTTGTCCCTGCATCTTCCCAGACTCTGAGGAGAGAAGTACCCAGACACGGAGTACATTAAAGCTTGTACTCCCCAGACAGCTGTGCCTCTGTCTCAGGCCTAGTGATCGGGAGTGTACAGTTGCTCTCTCTCTGTTTTCCTACCAATAATGGGGATGGAGGGGTGTCAAAGAGCAAACTCCCCCTGTATTGTGGGGCCAGAAGTCTAAGGAATTAATACAATGGGAAAAATCACGGGACAATTACATCTTGAGTTGTGCACTCATTCTTTCAACGCGTTTTTATTGTGCACACACCATACTGCAGGCTGTTCTGGGCCCTGGGGAATACAGCAGTGAACAAAGTAGACAAAGCGCCTGCTTCCTGGGGCACCCCATCTGGTGGGGGAGAAGAAACAAATATTCACTTAACATATAATAATGAACACATGCCACATATGACAAACTCACTAATCTAAAACAGTCAAATAGCATCGTCTCTGCAAGCTTCTGTGTGGAAATCTGGGAAGACTAAGACTCCTGCCATGAACTTCCATCCAGCCAGAGAGTCCTGGGCACCTACTAAGTGACAGCCACGGTGCTGGGGCTTTTGAAGCCCACAGACCTGCTCCTCACTCTCGGAGAGCTTGGGAATTGGTGAAGAATAAGAAAAGGGCTTATAAGAGTGGGGCCTGCTCAGGTTTCCTTAGCTGAAGCAAAGGAGAAGGTGAGCCAGAGTTTGCCCCCATCAGAGTGTTGCCAGGCCACTGAGGGGCTCTTCCTGCACCCGCCTGCCTGGCCCCAGACATCAGTAACCAGAAGGCCTTCCGTTTTCATAGGTGGGTAAATCCCATTGCAGCTCAGGTCTGTTTTCTCACTACAAAAGCTACCCCCGTGTGACACTTGAAAAACTAGTGTGGAGTCTTTCAATAAACTTAAACTAAGCTGCATTTAGGTCCTATAATTCAGGCACGCCATCCCCAGACAATGAGAGGTATCTCAGTTGAAATAACAGGTTGTAAATTCCTTCGTCTCCTTGTTTAGAAATAAGTGGAGGAAGTAGTTTATCATTGTTGCAATATATTTCTTTGGAGAGTATGGTTTAGTATGTGCATTTCTCTGTTTTCTTCCTGATGCTCTCCCATGTCAGTAGGCCCTTGAGTGCCGTGGGGACATGGCATTAGAATTATGGTTCTCGCACCAAGATGGTATTGTCCTCCTGTCCTGTCCTTGCAGTTATTGTCCCATTTGTTTCCAGTAGAAGACACTCCCGGCACGCCTTTCCTCTCGTTTCTGCCTCTCACTAGCTGGCTTGTGAAACAGATGAAAGTCTTAGCTGACTGGATGACTAGGTGTGACTGCTGGTAGTTTATGTTCTTCAGTTGGCTTGAGCTTCTAAAAGTTCCTGCCTTTGCCCCTTGGTCATCAGGGAGGTGGGACGTAAAATAGGGGGAGTCAGTGTAATTTAAGGCTGTGCCTGATCTGCAGAGCTGGGGAGGTGACCCAAATGACCCTGGTCCTTCGCTGTGGTTTGCCTTTGGAGCAAATTTAACGTTGTGAGCCCGTTCTGAGCAGCCTTCTCACAGGAGCTGTGTTCGTGGCAGGGTGAGGGAAGAGGAAAAAGAGATGGTAAGAGAATGCAATCAAAAAGAGTGTGGAGAAGAAGAGATAGGAGGAGAAAGAAGAAGCAGAGATAGCACCGTGGTCAATATGTTGTGAAGACCTTTGGGTCTTTGTGGGGAGGGCTCCAGGTCCCATGTGTCCTTAGGCCAACTTTGGGTGGGGGGGACATGTCAGCTTCCCCAGTAGCCCTTGCAAAGATTAGCTTATTCACTTCTCAAGAGTATTAAGCTGTAAGGGGACTTTTCTTTGCTCTGTCTATCTTTGTTGGGTCATAGAATCTCTTATGCTTGAGAAAGTATCATTTTGTGGAGGGTGGTCACTTCCTGATCAAAAAATCCAGCCTCCGGTCAACATCTGGGTCGGTTGCTGACCGCTTAAAAAAGGAAAAACTTCCTCAAATTACAATTAAGTGCTCGTTTACTACTCTTGCCCATTTTGCACACCTCATCCTCTTTATTTCCGCGATGATGTCCTCTTAATAGACCCGAGTTGAGTTGCCCAATAGGGTAGCCTCTAGCTACGGGTAACTATTTAAATGTAAATTAATCGAAAGTAAATATAAATTAAAATGTTGTTCCTCACTAACTGCATTTCAAATGCTAGCTGTAGTCGCTGGTGGCCACCCTGTCAGACACCCCCCGGATTGCAGAGCACCCTCATCTCTTTCGAGGTTCTATTTGGGTAGTGCTGTTACAGAGCGCATCGCCATTTAAAGAGGAGCGACAAAGCAATTGGAAGGGTTGGGAAAGCAGGCTGTAGGCTAGGAGTGACGCCTAGAACAACACAGTGGGACTGACCTGCCGCAGTGGCTGGGACTCTGGTGGAATTAGGAGGCTGGGGCATCTGCAGGTCACTGAGCCCAGAGGGGCTCCAGGATCACACCACAGTGTCCTTGATCCAGGGACCAGAAGCCAGTGCCAGAGCCTTGCTGGCCTGTGACAGTAAGTAGACACGTTCCACCTGGCTTAGTTTCAGGTCAGTTCTGAGTGGCGGGACCCCTTGTTGCATCCGGGAGTCCAGCTATAAGCGAGGTTGAGAATCGAGGTTTTTAGCCATCCAGCCTCTGCAGGACAGGGAGGCAGGCTGAAGAGCTGTTAAGCGTGTTGGGGCCACACCTGCCACAGGTGCTAAGCCAGACGTGATCCACAGGAGCGCTGCTGGGCTTGAGATGGACAGGCCTCAGGTTATCTGTGAAGGCCAAGGTAGCAGATACCCCCTTTTCAAGCTTCCCAGGTGTCTTGGTAACATACTAGATAGAGAAGATTAATGGCCTCCTACTGTCCAGTCATGTGGCCTTGAACGGGCAGAGTGAGCACAGACTGAACCAGGCTGACTGCTACTCTTCGAGAGGATGTTGGTCCCTCGTCACTGTGGTCAGAGGAGAGACAGCAAGAGCCAAATGGACCTCTGCAAAGATCTTGGGTGACTCCCTGGCCTGAGAGAGTCATCTCCTTTGCACTACAGCAACTGCTAAGGAGGAGGAGGGTCAGACCTTTAGGATCAAATGCATTTATAGTTCTCTCCTTTCTAGGTGTGCGCAGCTGCTTCTTGCTCTCCATAAATCATTCTCGGTTGTATTCATGTGTACAGACTGGTCATGAACAGGGACTTCCATGTACTAAGGCCAGAGAGGGAGTCCCTGCTGTCAAAGCCGGTTGCTGCCGTGTGCCCTTTTCATTCCATGGTGACTGGGCATCACTTTTTGTTGCAGGGGCTTTGGGCATCTTTCCTCAAGATAGTGTGGAGATGGGGGAGGTGGAACACATTAACAGCCAGTGTTTGATTTCTAATTATTTAATTTGGGGTCAGGGTGGGGAGGTGTTGAGAAAGAATCATTTAAACCCAAACCAGAAGTGTGAGAAAGAATCACCAAGCAAAGAGCAGAGGGAATAACATTCCAAGTAAGTGCAAGGTACTGTGGCAGATAATAACTGAGCTTGCCTGAGTGAAAGGAGGCGTGTATGTCAGGAGTCCATTGAACCAGTTTGAGAGAGGGTGACGTGAGCTCAGAGCAGTGGACCAGGCCGGCTTAGCAGGCTTCATAAGCCATGGCAGAATCTGGATCTTGAAGAGCTTTAATTAGGAGAATGCTAGGGCCTGATTTATGATTTGCACTTCTAAAAGGTCACTGTGATGCTGCATGGAGATTCAATAGGGGGGTGCCAAGAGACATGAAGAAATGTCTGGGTGCTCCTGCCACATTCTGGGCAAGAAAAGGGTGGTGGCCTGTTGTAGGGTAGTGGCGTGGGAGTTGGAGGTCACTGCCCACAAGCACTCTGCTCAGACATTCTCCCCTAGTACCACGTCGTACACAGGTGGACTGACCGCCAGTGTTTGTGATGTTTATCTGCTGTCCACCTGAGTGTTTGTCATGATGTCACTGTCAGTCAGGATGCCATCTGTTACAATCAGTAGTAAACAGAGGTTGAGAATCTCCTGGGATGGGGTCCTGAATCAGGTGCATGGTTGGAGATGGATTAAAGAAGGAAAGTCATCTTTACCATCACCGAACAGCTTCCAGGCCCCCAGCTTCAGGCCTTACGCACGGGACCCCTCGACTTGCACTTCTCACTTGGACCCTCACAGAGTAGAATGACATGACCAGTTCATGCTGTGGTCTTGCCCTCATCCTGGGCATTCTCAAGAGGCAGCAGCTCCTGGGTGCAGGAGGAGGGGGCTACTGATGTTTTTGGGGAGCACTGGGCCATTTGACAAATGGAAGCCGTTTTCTTACGCACATGGAAGCAATCGATGCCTGGCCCTCCACCTGTTTGTGTGTGGCCTGAACTGTGAAGCGCTGCTTTGGGCCAGTTCAGAGACGAGAGCATCAGAGAAATAAGTAGTAAGGCAGGAGCCAAAGCAGACTTAAACAGTGGCATCTTTTCAGCTGGCAGCCAGGAGACAGAGCTTTGAATCAGCTTTATAATTTGAAAATTGGTCTCTCTGCGTTGGGTGGTTATTTTATGCTAACAAAAGCCATCCGGGACACAATGCTGCTTGCCCATCCTCCATGGCACTGTTCTGGATTCAAAAGTGTTGAGTCTGAGGTGGAAGTTTTCCCTCCCTGGGATTCCTGGATAGTCAGCCCCCTTATTGGGGGTATTTGGAGGTACCTAGAGAGCTGCGGTCTGGGTGGGATCACCCCAGCAGGGGTTGTTTGGAGAAGAGGAGTGAAGCCAGCCTTGAGATCTGGCTGGCCCTGAGGGGCCAGCTGGGCCTCACCTGCGCGGCCCTGTGCTCACTGCGGCTGTGCCTGGGTCATGTCTCAGGGCCGTTGCAAGGCCCCACATGCTGTCAGGGCCCAGATTTGAAGGTTGTTTTCTTGGCCTTTGGCTGGGGAGAGGCTGACATTCCATTTTTCCCCATGGGCTTCTTTGTGTGTGTGTTTTTTCCAGATGCTGTGCTCCAGAGAGGTCCCTGTGCTCTGGGAATAGTTCACCCTATAAATAAGGTCACCCATGGTGCGGGATGCTCAGAAGTCAGCAAGATGTGGTTCTGTGGGGCTCAGCCGTCTTGCTCACGGACGCCTCGGGCTTCATGCCTCAGGGTGCCCGGCCGTGCCCACACTGCCTCCCCGGGGAGATGCGCGCATTCTCACCCCTGTGCTTCCCGCCTTCTTCTCAGGGACTGTCCAGAAACCCCCAGGATTGCTTGGCTTGGGGGGTAGTGGGGGGGTAGGGAGGAAGATGGGAGGTCGGAGATGATCATCTCCTGGGAGGGCTGCAGTGCCGAGGGCTTGTGTGAGCAGAGAATCGGGGTCTGGGGTAATGGCAGTGGTGTGGGGGGACAAGCTGCATTTGTGCAGGGAAGAGGGAAGAGAGTCCTGAAGCTCAGCAGCCTTCAGGTGAGGTCTGTGACGGCAGGGGCCTCAGGTGGGGAGGCTGTGCCGCTGATTTGGGGACAGAAAGAGAGCCCCGGCCTGCTCTGGCGAACACAGCAGGACAAGAGAAGAGGCCGCTTTGGACTCCGTCCCGCCAGTGCGTAGAGACAGGGACATGCTCCCCTTTTTTCATCCCAGAGGTCCCCAGGAGTTACTAAAGGGGCTGCTGGGGGGTGGAAGCCACCCCTGAAGACCATGTTAACCCCAAGGGCGTCTGTCTTTGGGGTCACAAACCAGCCCCTTCGCCCCAGGGTCTCTAAGCCCAGCGGAGGCATGTGGCTGGCTGAGGGCCGAGCGTGTGGGCACACACGTGTGCGCGTGGAGGGTGAGTGTGAGCACCCCGGAGGAGGAGTAGCGCCTAACAGCCAGCGCGACTGGAACCTTCCGTTGTCTTCTGGTGACCTTTAGTGAGTCACTGCTCCTTTGTCTTACGTGTTAGATGGAGATACTCGAGCTGGCTGGGTGTTAAAGCCGTTCTGATGCTTCTGGGGCTTTCCCTATTGGAAAACCTCTCTTCTAAGTTTTTTTCCTCCGGGGTCTTAGAAAAGACTGATTAGGGTCCGCTTTATGCTTGGGGCCCCGGGTGCGGCAGCACCTGGAGCAGCTGGGCCCGAGGAAAGGAAGAGGGTCAAGGGGTGCTATGAGAGACGAGTCAGCGGCTCTACTGGGAATAGCGTCTTGGATTGATTGGAGCAGAGAGGCAAATTTTAGGTCCAGGGAGGGGGTGGGGGGGCTCTAATGCTCCAGGGACCAGATGGCAAGAGTGCAGGAGGCGACTGTCAGGGGACGGGGGGCAGTGGACCAGCTGGAGCTAGAGAAGACCTGGCGTGCTCCTTCTGGTGTCGCGCAGGGGTGGTAAATATGAGGTTGCTGGTGCCCGTGGCAGACATCACTAATCTATCAGGACACACTTTCCTGTTGTACTCCGAAAAGTCTCAGCATCTTTTAGGCGCAGCATTTTGACAGTGATGTCAGCTGGTGGCATGAGAGTGTCCCTGGTAGGTGATGGGTGTAGACTTTGGAATTGGGCAGACGGGGCAGTCAAGCCAGTACAGGCTTTGTGGCAGCAGCATAGGGGTTCTGTCATTTTGGCTATGAGGGACAGAACCCTAATTCAAATTAGCTGAAGCTGACTTAAGTACCGGAGAGCTGGGGTCTGGGTTGTTACCAGGCAGGCTGGGGTGTAGGAAACCCTGGGGTTGTTACTGTGCATCCTGAGACAGCCCCTCAGGGTGGAAACAGCCTGTCTGGCTAAGCTGGATCACGCTCTCATCTCTGAGCTGGGCCCCTGGCTGGGGGTGGTGGGCGTGGGCTAGGGAGGAGGTGTTGGTTCTGCATAGCAGGTCACACTGGGAGCAGAAGCTACCTTGAAAGTCAAATGCAGCGGGATCCGCTGGAGACAAGTTAGGAGCCGCAGCTGCGTGAGTTGCCAAGCTGAGTTGCCAAGCGTTTACCTGCATGCTAATGAGTTTGCAGCGGGAGAGGGAAGGGGCTCCAGGTGATAGTTTGTTCTGGAGCCAGCAGCTTCCCTGGAAGAACTCTGTGTACACGGAGCTGAGAAGGGTCATGAGGGCTGGCTCAGAAATGGAGCTGGTCTGGCCCCTGCAGTCAGTCTCCTGGGCCACTGATGTGGCAACCAACTCCCCATCTAGAGCATCACCCCAATCTCCGTATCTCCTTTTAATCCTGCTGCATCTGACCTTTCGAACGTCTCAGGTCACATATCTGTTCTAGGGTGTTACACACTTGGCAACCCCAGTGGGGTTCTGGGGTGAGACATTCAGCCTCCCAAGGAATGCCCCCCAAGTATGCGCAGTGCTTTGGGGCATAGTCTTGAAGGCTGCATTTGCCTTTAAACCAGAGCAGTGGAGATGCTCCTCTTCTGAATCTCACTATTTCCCAGCTTTCTTCAACCCCCGCCACATACAACTCTCTTTCCCAGATAGCAAATGATATCTAGCCCATCACCCCCAAACAAAGTGACTCATAGCAGCAAACACCTGCTATTGCCCACAGTTTCTGTGATTTGGAATTCAGGCAGGCTTGGCTGGGCCCATCTGAGTTGTGGTCTCTCATGAGGTTGCGTCAGATGGTGACCAGCAGCTGTGGCTGGCTGGGAATCTCTCTGGCGTCTCCATGTCAGCCAGTTGGGCTTCCTCTCAGCATGGCGGCCTCGGGCCTATCAGCCGCCTCACCAGGCGGCACAGCAAGCAGCTGGGAGAAGCAGGTGGTGCAGTATGTCTTTTTAACTTAGCTTTGGGAGTCACAAACTGTCAATTCTGCTGTTCTTTATTGGTTCAGATAGTCAAAAGGTCAACCATATTTTAGCGGGAGGGGGCCATAGATCTTATTTCTCAATGGGAGAAGATCAGAGGCTTTGCTGGCATGAATAAAACCATCATACCCCCTCCCTCCTCCTGTCCAACCAGCAATCAGTGCTCAGGTGGGTTTGGTCTGGGCACACCTGGATATTTGCTCAGTTTGGTCCAACTTCTCCTTTTATTATACTCAATTTATCTGTATTTTTATCTCAGGTCCAGAGGTTGAGTGGACCATACTCTTAATTCATTGCTCCTGTGTACGTTTGCCATGTCTCATCCATTCATCCTTACCTTTTATCCCATACCCTACTCTCACTTTTCCTCCCAGCTTCCTTAGACAACCATTCTATTCTATTTGATTAATATCTTTTGTGTTCTTATACATATGCATTAAAAATATTTTTTATTTATTTATGCATACAAGAACTGGGGTGCTGGCCAGAGGTGTAGGGGGTCAGAGGATTCACCCAAGACAGAGTGGGGAGCAGAACAGGCAGATATACTGAAATACACTGCTGAGGGGAGCAGCAGCGAGATAGGAGAGGTCT
The DNA here is from genome assembly GCF_000260355.1 of Condylura cristata. NCBI lineage: Eukaryota > Metazoa > Chordata > Mammalia > Eulipotyphla > Talpidae > Condylura > Condylura cristata. Next base: position 9,404,656 of record NW_004567135.1, on the reverse strand, counting down.
CCTGTGCCATATGGGTCGAACTCGGGGCTCTAGAGGTGATCGCATGATAGTTCTGAGACTTAAACCCTATGCCAACAGGGATTTTCTTTAATGCCTATATATGGATTGGTGTTTGTCTTTTCTGCACCTTCTTTTCCCACTAGCACCATGTTTCTAAGGTTATCATGTATCTCTCTCATGTCTGGTCTACCTAAAATGAAATAAAGAGACCAGAGAGGTGAACTATGCCAAACTAGCACTTGCACAGATTCCTTATTCTTGTTTACATACATACTGATATTTCCGTGCCACCTGCCAGGATCCCGCAGTAGTTTAAAATAATTAAAAAAAACTGCAATTCTAGGATCCAGCGTGTATCCAAATCCCCCTGCTTTCTCCTGCTGACTGGTGTCCCCTGTTCTCTCCTGCAGGTTCCAACTATGGGAGCCCGCGCCCAGCTCATGCCAACATGAATGCCAACGCGGCTGCGGGGCTTGCCCCCGAGCACATCCCCACACCGGGGGCTGCCCTGTCCTGGCAGGCAGCCATCGATGCGGCCCGGCAGGCGAAGCTCATGGGCAGCGGTGGCAACGCGACCGTGTCCACGGTCAGCTCCACGCAGCGCAAGCGGCAGCAGTATGGAAAGCCCAAGAAGCAGGGCAGCGCGACTGCCACACGCCCGCCCCGGGCCCTGCTCTGCCTGACGCTGAAGAACCCCATCCGGAGGGCGTGCATCAGCATTGTCGAATGGAAATATCCTTTGTGCTCTCAGCTGGGCTGGGTGCCCTTGGGCCCCCCACGGGGGCAGCCCCCCGCGTGGGCTGTGCTGATAGAGCTGGGCCTCTCCAGAGTGGCGCCCAGCTCGATGGCATCTGCGTTGCTAGGGCACTTAAGATGCCAGTTCTAGGCCCCGTCCCAGACTTGATGAATCAGAATCTCTGGGGACAGGGGCTCAGGAATATGCTTGTATAACAAGTTCTGCAGGTGCTTCCGTAGTTAGTTTTTCATACCATAAGCGGCATTGAGAAAATGAGCTGAAGCGGTTATAGAATATCATCTCACCCAGCTGAGCTTACCCAGAGCCCCACTGGTGTGTTGGGTGAAGGGTGGTTGTGTGTTACTGTGTCACAACTTCTTTCCCTCCCTGCATGGCGCTGGCACAGCCTCCTCTTCTCTAGGCTGGTCGGGGCCTAGGAGCAGTAGTTCTCAAGCTCAGATGCACATTCATGTCTCTGGAAGGTCCTAACACACCACGGGCGCCCGAGTTCCACCCAGTTACATTTAAAAACTCTCCAGGCAATTCTCATGTCAACCAAAGTGGAGAAGACCAGCTTAGAGTTTGAAGCACAGCCCCCCTTTGTGTAGAAATCGGCGAGGGAGTCCTTTGAGAACAGGGCTCTGAAGGGTGGGGCTCCCTGTAGGTTGAGGCTCCCTGTGGAATTGCAGGTGCATTCGAGGGTGGGTGGTGGGGAGGGAAGGCCCTCAGAGATCAGAGCGCTTACCCGGGGCGCTCCCCGGTGACGGCACTGAGCCCACCAGCGTGACTCTCCAGGGCCACGTGGTCAGTGACGGTCAGTATGAGCCTGGAGCTGGGCATGGGGCATTTTAATAGTGAGGATTTATTCAGGGGACCACTGTACCTCATGGTTCGGGATGACAGGGTGGGGGTCTCATTCTGAGTTTCATGGATAGGTTTAAGTCTCTGGTGGTGGCTGGAAGGCAAAAGAAGCTGACTGGGGAGAGAAGAAAGTTTATGCTCAGCAAGAGAGGTTGAAATGTTGTTTCTCTAAACGTTAAGCTCCTCAACTCAGAAGTAACTTGAAGAGAGTGAGCTCAAGCCAATGGCAGCCTCAGATTGCCCCGTGTCTCTGAGTGACAGAGGGTTCCTGAGGGGTTTGGGGGGAGCTCAGCTTTGGGCAGCCCCCACTGGGTTGTGGTCATGGCTGGGGCTCAGGGTGGAAGAGCTGTGGGCCGGTGGGTGCGTGAGGGGGGGTCGGGGGGGCAGTCTGGTCTCCCGGGGCGATGGGGCCTAGAGAAGCTAAAGAACTCTCCCACGCTCTCACTAGCAACTGGCAGCTGGGTTCAAATCCAGCTCCCCGACTCCCTATTCCATGCCCTTGCCACTTCCCATGATCACAGTGTGGGGGGGCCCTGTGTCTGGGGCTTCCACCCACCCCACTGGACACAGTAGAACCTGGATCTGGGACGAACAACTGTCCCTTCTTGCTTCTGCCACTTGTGTTCTGAGTGGTCACATGCTTCCCGAACCCTCAGAGCTTCAGTTTCCTCATCCCTAACAGGGAGAAATGGTAGTCACCTCCCCAAGAATTTCACAAGAGTCACAGAATCTTCATGCATGGAGCACGCTCAGAAAGCTAGCGGGGGCGTGTCCGAGAGCACTAGTTAAATTCATGTCCTCCCCCCCCACACTGAGCACAGAATGAAGTACAAAGTCTGAGAAGAGCAGAGAGGGGAGCTGAGCGCACCCCATCAGCAGAAAGCAAAGTACCCCAGGCAGGTGAGGAGAGCAGGGGTGAATGGAAGAGGCTTCATAATGGAAGCATGTGTGTGATGCTTGTGGGAAGCGGTCAGGCCTGGCAGGCTGGAGGCAGGGGCGGTGAATAGACCCTTGATGGGGTCAGCGGCTGTGTTAATTACTCACTTGGCAGGGCGTTGCGGCAGCCACCCCTCTCCCCAGAGGATGTGGTCCTCCTCACGGAAGGTCAGGAAGCTGCCCGGCCTCAACCGGAGTGCTGGGACCATCCCCCACGGAGCCTGGGAGGGGAGCTGGATGGGTGAGGGGGGAGCCAGTCACTTCCTGGAAGAGCGGAATCCGACACCCCCTTAAGAGAAGGCAGTTTAGAACACCGCCTGTCAGTCAGCACGGGGGCTCAGGATGCTTCAGGGCTTACCCAGGACCTCAGCTTTGCAGAAGATGGGTTTTCTTTCTTTTTTTAAAAACACATATTTCCCACATTTTCTCAACAGAAACTGGTACTTTTAGCATCACTTGATGGAAAAACAGCCTGAGTGAGGGAGGAGGAGGTAGAAGGATGCCATGAGCAGTACCCTAAGCTTGGCTGTCACCCACTTACTTGGAGCTGGCATTTGAGGTCTGGCTCAGGGGACCCTTCCTCTGGGGTGGGGGAGCACCAGATGAGGGGACCAAAACTGACCAATCTCTGGGCTGAATGTCACTTTTTTAGTTGGGTGGGGAAGGGCTAAGCAGGAAGAGCGATGCGGCAGTAGGCCACAAGCTCTGACTTGCTAGAGAGGCCCCGAGGCCACTTGGGAGCACAGTAGGGAGCCACCCTCATCCTACCATGAGCTGTCATCTTGGGCAAGTCAGCGTTCGATCTGTCTGGGCCTCTTTCCTTCATGGAGAACCAGGGACCATGATTGTACCTTCCTCCCAGGGTGTTTGGGCAGAGTAGTCAGGTCAGTGCTTGGCACCGTGAGCTCAATAAATGTTAACTACTGTCCTTGTGACTATCCGCGTCAGCGTCACCAGCATCGCCGGTGCCTTGGCCAACTCCAGGGGTAGCTTGGCGTACTGGAGAGGGTGAGTCAGTAGGTCTAGTCCTGGTCTGAGCTCTGCTGCTTGCCAACTTGGCAGCCGGGAGAGGTGGTTTGACTCTCTGCATCTGTGGAGTTGGGAGGCGGGACAGCTTCACGATGTGCCACCTCTTGACACCAAAGCACTCACAGGAAAACGTCATGGCACTGGGGGACCAGCAGCCAGGCCTGCTGGGAAGGCAGGACTAGACAGTCACTAAGCTACTGTCACACCCAGAACTTGGAGGTGCAGGCCCAGGGTCTCCCTGTTAACCCAGACCAAGATCCCTGTGGGGAGTGAGCACTGGACTGGGCAGCAGGGCATCTGGGTTCTCCTCCTGACTGGTCAGTCCATGTTGTGGGGTTTTGGGAAAGTTTTTCAAGCTCTCTGGGCCTTAGAGGTTTGGAGTACATGGTCTCCACGGTCTCTTCTTGCTTCAAGATTCATTCACCTCATGAGTATAGCTTCCCTGGAGATGAAGTAGTTTCCTTCTTCCAGGAATGTCCATCCTTACTGGTCTCCTCTTGTTAGGCAACATGGATTAGGCTGGAGCTGAGCAATGGGGGGTGAGGTGGGGGTAGAAAGATGGGGCAGAAAGAGCATGAATTGGGCATTTCCTATCAAGTTTTCCCTTCTGGCCTCAACTGTGGGTATGGGATACATGGTATCATATGGGGTCATTGTTCTCTTGGTAATGGGTCCTGCTCTGATATTTTGATAAAGAAATTGGGCACTGAGCTTCTTGCTTTGGTGAGTGAGCCTTGGTTTGTCCTTCTAAATCCTGGCATGTCCAATGGAAGATTCAAGAAGAACTAGGAGTAAGCCTTGACCTCCAAAGGCTGGCCTCCCCACATGAAGCTCCTCTAGGTATTCTCCATGGAGCTGTGCTTTAAAGGAAAGTGCTCCCTAACGGCATGGTACCCCATTTGCTATGCTCTTGGGGCTCCCTGGCAGACACCTTCACATCCTCTCAACACTTATAAAAAAAAAAAGGGAGAAGAAAACAAAATGTCCTAAGCTTCAAAAAAAAAAAAAAAATTAAAATTCGATTCCCAAATTTCAGCAAAAAATCGTAACACCATGTCTCTGCCTTCAGTGCTGTGCTTTCCCTTTCAAGCTTGTTTGAGTCCCCTGGAGTGTAAGCCACAAAAACGGGGTGCTGGGGTCAGCTGTCCTCCTTGGAGCAGGCTCTGCTCCTTAAAAGCAACCCTGAGCACCCATGAGGGCAAATGAAGTCCAATGCAACCTAAATAAATAGAAGGGGAAAAAGTTTTTAGAAATCTGTGTTTACTCTGGCACGCGACTGGCCTCCACTGCTTTTGACATATTAGGAAAAATTTTGGCGAGGACCCACTAGAAGCACTTAAAAAGGCATATGTTTCTTTTCAGAATACAAGGGACTTGGAATGTATTGTTTAAACAAAATTCTTATGAATCTTTGATTCATTAGAAAAAATATATATGTATGTTTGTTTCACTTGTGCTTTCTGCAGCATTAATTTCCTTAACTCCCTTCCTCAGACCATTTGAAATAATTATTTTACTGACTATTTTTGCCAATTGTGTGGCCTTAGCGATCTATATTCCCTTTCCAGAAGATGACTCCAACGCCACCAACTCCAACCTGGTAAGTCCACCGTCCGGTTCTGCTTTTCTTACTTGCTGGAGGTCTGTGCCTGGATGCCACAGATTCAAGTTGGAATGTGGGGGAGAAGCAAGATGGGTGTTCGATGTGGAAGGTACATCTGGGCTCAGAGCTGGAGTGCTGTTTTGCTCCTTATGCAGATCAGCCCTGTCTTATCAGGACCTGTTTGCAGAAAGAATATTCCAGTTAGAGAGCAGCCTGCAGGTGCCTGCATGCCTGCCTGCGTGCGGGTGATGTGAGCTGCAGGCCCGGTCTCTGCAGCTAGGTTTACGTCCTTTGCGTAGGTGCGGGCGGCTGCAGGAGCGTGCTTTTATTCTTGGATCACTTGCTGTATTTATTTTATTTAAGTTTCTTTGGTGCATTATTGGCAGGGTTTGCTCAGGTGATCAGTCGCATCGCTGCGTGGCAGATAATTTCTAGGAAGCTTGTAGGAATGTTTGGCTTTGCGGCCAGGATGTATTATTTAGCTAGAAAACTTTTGTTTTCTTGGGAAAGGCGGCCTTCCATTTGGATTGTTGGGAGGCCGGTGTTGGCAATTTGGGGTTAGAATTTGTCCATGGAAAAAGTGGAGAGCGTGTTTACTTTTGGCTGAGTGTGAAGTCATGACAAAGGCCTTTGCTCTGTCTGGGCATGGGAGGGAAAGAGCTCTGGAATGCAGCTGGCAAAATTGGGGCATTCAGTTGCCTCTACTACAGGGTGGAGGCAAGCTCTGCCCCGCACCCCCTCCCCTGCACAGACACCACTGCGTTCCATGTGATTCCCACAAAGTGCGTCTTTCCCCTGCGGTTAGCACCTTCCTCCCATTAGCGGCATGGGCTGGCGGAAGAGATCGTCAGTGTAAGAGGCAGGAGCGTTGGAGGGTTTTTCTTTCCATTGTTGCTGGCTGATGACATCATGGGTGTGGTTCTTTTGGCTTTTCACCTTTGACATTTTCTTTGGCCCCTTCCGCAAATAAATCTGGTGCACGATGTGAACTCTCCCAGTGTTTGTGATCACACCCAGCTCTGCCTTGGGTAAGGTGCACCCTGCAGGCGGCGCTGCAGCCGCTCAGGGCTGGGACTGCGTGCGGGGCAGGTCCCGGGCCTGACCAGTGAGTGCCCAGCGCTGCACGGCTGGAGTCTGCTCCCCCAGCGCTCGCTGCAGTCCACACGGCCGCGGAGGCGTGACCTTGTCTTTTAACAGGCAAGAAATCTTTACGGTGTCAAAATAAATGTAAGCAAAGTATCTCCCAAAGGGTCCCTGGAAAGGCCGCTCTCCTTCCATGGTCATTCCTCCCGGGGCTCCACCTCCCCCCACCTTGGGGCCTCCCCCAACCCGCCGGTGGTGAAGACTGAATCCAAGTCCTGTTCGGAAGCCAGCGAAGTGTTGGGGCTATTCTCCGTCAAAGCCGTGGGGAAAGTGGGTACAGCAGGTTGCTTGTCTTGGGCCTCAGAGACCCCACATAAAGGCCCTTCAGCTGGCGCTCCCAGGAGGCCACGTGGGGAGGTGCCCGGGCGGGTGAACTCTGCCCCTGAGAGGCAGAGACTTGAGGGAGAACAGGGCCGCCGACTGCACTGGAGCCGGAGAGGGGCCTCGGGCGCCAGAGTGCTGGAGGTGCCGCGGCTTTTTGATTTTTAACCACAGCAGGATACAGAAGAGTTCCAAAGTCATGGTGGCGGTGGTGTGCCACTGTACGACTTCACTAAAAACCGTCCAGTCTTGTGCTTAGACTTTTATGGTGTGTAAATTATGTCTCAATAAAGCTGTTTATGATAAGAACGGCAGCCTGCAGGCCCATGGTCCTCAAGGCCCCCGGCATCTGGCTCTGTTGTCTGTTGGTTTGTGAGTCCTTAAAGAGAGGGGGGTTTCTTTTCAAACTTGTAATCGCTAAGACAAGTCCAGCTTCTTTTCCTTCAGGAAGTGGGCAGTGGCTTACTGAATTGAGGATTCTGACATCCTACACACACACACACACACACACACACACACACACACACATACACACACACACACAATCTGCTAGCTCTGTTCCTGAACTTCTTTTGATGGAAATATATAAATACATGCAATTTTTATATAATAACTATATACAATTTTAATGTTATTTTTGTTGAGGTAAAATTGACTTATAGAACACATTCTATCCTGTTAGTTTTAGGGGCACCCCATTATGATTCAAGGTTTATTCCGATTGTAGAATTGGAATTAAATTTTAAAGTTTAATTATTTTTTGAGAAGGATTCTGCCATCCCACCGCTCTGCCCCTCCCTTACTCCACCTCATCTCAGGAATGTGACAGATAAAGATCTCAGTTGGCAAAAGCAGGAGGGCAAGAAACTTTTTTTGCTTTCCTGTTACTGAGTGTGATGTTTGATTTGAGACTCCATTTGCTGAGCCACCAGAACCTTCTTTCATTTCCTCACCTGGAGATAAGACCAGGTCGTGGGTGCTTCTCGGGGCCATGCAGGACATCGCGCTCCCACCTGGCGGATCCACCTGCTGGATGCTCTCGTCCCTCTGGAAAGGGCTGTGGGCCCCTTGCTCCCCTGCACGCCGCTCTCTGGTGCTGCTTTCCTCTTGGCGGCTGCTGGAGCTGTGGGTGGGGACACGGTCCGGATGTCAGGGCGGCTCCTTAAGGGCCGAACTCACTTTTGCTGTCTCTGACACTCCCGTGTTCAGTGTCTTAGGGTCTTTGTTTGGGACAAGGTTGTGCAACAGACGGCGCTGTGTCTTCTAGACTATCGCCGATGCCCCACTCTGCCTTTACCCTGGGAGTGGTCTAACTCCTGTTCTCTGCATCCTGCCCCACTGTGTCATGACTTCCTTGGGACGGCGAAAACCCCTGACTGGGCGGGAGCCCATGGAGGCCAAGGAGTATTAGAAAATCCCTAAATCAAACAAATAGGCAAAAATGTACCTCAGCCGATAGGTCAGGATGTAGTTTGTGCACAGAAATAACTAACATGACAGTTGGGACCTCTGCTGTGGTGAGCCCAGGTGCAGAGGCCTGTGCTTGCGCCTTGTGTGAGAGAGGGTGGAGTGCTGGTTTCAGGTGAACGATGAGAGCCATGTCCGAGAGGGATTTCATGGCCCTTGCCAACAGTTAAACTTAATTGTAGGTGATGAAGAGACAGAAGGCTTTCAGAGCCAGAAGTCATATTTAGAAAGCATGCTCTTGCTGCATGGAGAAGAGAGGCCTTGTTCTCTATGAAGAGAAAAGTGGACGTGCAGCTGACTACGATGGTAGGCAGAGAAGGGTGGTGGGTGCGGGAGGCTCACCGCCTGCCCCGTGGCCATGTGGGTGCTGTGACCAGAGGGGAGAGCTGAACAGGATGTGGGTGTGAGTAGCTAAGTGCCACTAGCCAGGGAATAGAAGGGACTTGAGGAGAAAGGTGACTTTAAGGGAAGGGGATGCGGTACAGTCCTGGATTCAATAAGAGAGGAGCCCCCGGAAGGTCTGGGTAGGGATGTCAGTGCAGGAGGTTTGGGGTCTGAGCCCAGGGGACATCGCATGCTGGAGACAGAAACTGGGGGAGGGGCAGCAGACAGAAGAAGCAGCGGGGAACAAGCTCCGGACACCCGCGGTGGGGCTGGGTAGAGGCGCTGGAGGGCTCTGGGCCTGGACTGGGCAGCATGGGACACCGTAAAGGACATGAGGAGGGTGGGAGGGGAGTCAGTGGAGTCTTAGGAGCTAAGGAACAGGGATTTAAAAATATAAAAGAGGGGCTTGCTGGTAATTTAAAGCTTGTCTTTCCTATAAGTCAGATATAAAAGAGGGGCTTGCTGGTAATTTAAAGCTTGTCTTTCCTATAAGTCAGGGCCACTAAGAGAGGACTGGCCCGGATGAAGAGCTGACCATGGGGCTTCACTTAGGATGGGACATTGGCCTGAGCTTTCGCCTCATCCAGGCCCTGAGCTGTAGGAGCGTAGCAGCTTGTGACTAAGCTTTGGTGACTGAAACATTCCCTTTCTTGCCAGAATGTGGTCCCCAAATCATTAGGTAACCCTAAGACGAAGCTTGAGGATCTGCTCACTGCTTCCATAGCTTCTTTATAAAACAAAGAAATGCCGTTTCTGAGGCCAGCCCAGAGGGCTTTTCCCAGTTGCAGGGTCAGGTCACCCGGGAGCTGGCTAAAGGGCAGACACCTGTGCTCTGCCCCGAGCGTCAGCCCCTGCGGGGCTGAGTGGACCTCAGAGTGTGTGTTTTTGAGGCTTTCTGGTGCCTCTGAGGCAGGGCTTCACGGACTGCTCTTGGAGGGCAGTGACCTAGAATGTTCCCAGGGGCTGAGTGGAGCCACCGTCGCTCTCTCTCCCGTCTGCCACTGCCTACCCACAAGCTCTCTCTAGGATCCAAACAGAAAGATGAGACGTGTCAACTGCCAGGAGGTTTCCCACTCCGTGGGAATAGATTCTGTGAGAGAATCTATTTAGCGAAGTGCACTCAGGCCGTCACACAGTTAGAGAAGTCTTCTCGCACACACTTGCAAAACTCACTTGCTCCTGCTCTTGCTTCTCTTGCACATTCGTCAGCTTCCACTCATTCTCTCTCAGCCCTTTCTCTTTTCCTACCTACTTAACATACTCCTCATTTATTTTTCTAGCACTTTGCTTTCTTCTCTTTCCGAGAGATGAAAGGTATTCCAGTATAGAATTTCTTTGTAGATCCTCCTCTCATGATTTAAATAACAGTCTCTTTGTTTTATGCTCCATCTGATGTCTGCTTTTGCACCCACATCCATCATCTTTGTTACCTTTTCTACAGGTTAGTGAGACATAATGAAGCCTGAACTGGTCTGTGACAGAGCGTCGCTTTCTTTTTGATTCATGGTCTGGTTACTGGCAGTGCCCCCTACAACGCAGTATGTCACTTATAACCTAGCAGCTGTAAACCTGTTCTCCCAGTAGTGGTTACCCAGGAGGTAAACTGTATGATGTCTGTTAAACAACCTCTGCAAGCAGAGTGAACTCATTGTGTGTGAGAAACTCCCAGTTCTCTGCAAACGCCGAAGTCCACAAAGACTTGGCTTGAGCTGGAATATTAAGAGAATATATTTGGCATTTGACCTTGTGCAAAGAAAGGGCTGTGTACTTTCTGAGCAAGAGCCAGACATTGCCTGGCGGTGGAGAGGAGAAGGGAAGGGGCCTGTTCTTCTCCTTGAGGGGTTGGGGGAGGAGCGAGCTCAGAAGTAGTGGACTTGAGTTACACTGGGAAGAAGGGCGGGATGGCAGATTTTCTCATTTATTGCTGTGAAATTGGGCCGATTAATGATGACATCATAATATGGTTAAGAGGATTAAACGAGTTAACTTATAACAATGCTTAGGACAATGCGTGGCACAGGCAAGATTGCATAGTCTTTTAAAACTCAAACTCCAAGGCTGAAAGTGACCCCTTCTGTATGGTCCCCGTGAGTAAGTCAGGCTCAGAGGCGCTCCAGACCAGTTTCTGCATGAGAAGTATGAGAGAGGAGGTCAGAAGTTCTGGTTTGTGGCATTTCTACTCTGGCAAGGTGGGGGTGCTTCTGTGTGTGCCTCTGTTACGTAAGGAGCGACAGAGATACATTCATGGTGAAGGGGAGACCCCTGAGTAGTCTGTGGGGACTCTCTCTCTACTCTATAGGGTTTGTGCCTGGAAAGCCCCTTTTCCCATTCACTGCTCAGGGACCTGGGGCATGCCTGAGGTGCTGTACATTTGAGCTTCCCCCAACCCCAGGCAGTTTTGGGCTGAAGACACCCCCACGAGGTGCTGCATTTAAACCACTGCAAGTTCTGAGGCAGTCTGAGGCCTCTCTACCAAGTTCTGAGAGAGGTGTGAGGTCCCAAGTCAGAACTTGCATTTGAAAAGTGAATTGAAATGCTGATTTGGATGTCCCTAATCTTCCTGCAGTGAGCTGTGATTTCTTTTATCACTGGTTTGCCTAAGAGCAAATAAGTCTTTGTGGGGCTTTCATGCATCAACAGTAATGATCATAATAAAATGAGATTTATTACTAATCTCTTGTATGTGTCATCCTGATGCACAAGATACACATTCTTTGCAGAAATACTAGGTTTGCAAAACACACTACTAGACAGTCACATGTAACAAGCCACATAGCTCCTGCTGTCTGTGCTGTGTGGTGAGAGGGGAGTGGGCTGGGGAAGAGTGGTGTCAGTGTGCCTTTGGAGAAGAGAATCAGCCTGACACAGTGGATCCGGGACGTGAGCATGATCTCCCCTCTGAGGTTTCAACTGAGCTGCTCTGAGAAGAATCCGGCCATGGATGTGTCTTCAAAATTGCTCTGGAGTCAGGGTCGTAGGCTCTGACCCTGGAAGAGATCGGAACTGTGTGGCTTATGTCAATCACTTAACCTTCCCATTTGTATCTTCTCTGGCAAGTGGGAGTAATAAAACCGTCTGCCACAATAATTGCCTTGAGCGACCACTGACTGCCAATGCTTTGCATATACTATTTCTAATCTCTGCAACAATAAATTGTTTTATCTATTCATTTGTCTACCTGAGGGTAGAGAATCTTTCAGTCTTATTCTCTGTTCTGTGCCCAGCATTAAGCATAAGTGGCATGAGTTAGGCTCTTCATAAATATTTGTGGAGTGGATGCAGGTAATTGAATGATTACATTTGTAATTTGAATTCAGGACACTATGAAATTATTTCTTGGGTTCTTTGCTCTATCCTCTGGGATGTGTAGGGTTGCTATGGATATAGACAGAGGTAGAGTGAAAGTGTTTCAAAGTTAAACAAGTGTTTAAAGAAAAATTGGGTTTGCTTGCAAAATAACTTTGGTAAATGCTGAGGTCACTGAAGTTGAACACATTACTTTATGGTAAGACTCCGAGTCTCTAATGCCGCAATAGTCGGCATTTGCTGTTTGTGCTTTGTGTGTACTGATGCATTTCAGCATCATAATAACCCTGTGAGATGATACTCTGATTATCCCATTTTACTGATGAAGACCCCGAAGCTCAGAGAATTGAAATCATTTGCCCTGTGATGCATAGCTCTGTCGCAGCACTTGGTGTGGACACAGGCAGTGATCTCCGTGTTCTTGGCCATCATGTCCAGCTGCCTCCCTCTGTCGGAAGGTGCCCCAGGGCTCCTTAGATCAGCCAGGGCTTGGATAACCTTTCCAGTCCTTCCTACCACAGGTACCTCGAAGAATGACACTGCTCTTATACACCATGGTAAATGCACTACAGAAATGCAGTGTTTTAAAGCTATTCCCAGAGGAGAAAACTCTTGCCCCAAGGCCAGATGCCACTAGGAGGAAGGATCGAGCTGCCGACAGGAGGAACATGGAGCAAGGCCAGGGCAGCAGAGGAGGCCACACGGCCTCCAGTTGGCGAACTTGACTGGTGGCAAGCCCTCAAGAGAGCTGAGTTTAACCCAGTCGCCATAGACCCTCCGTGTCTGTGGCCATTGTTTGAGTCCGTGTTCCTCACTAAATATTTCAGCCAGAAGGCATGGTCTGTCCTGCATTTGACAGCAGACAGAGTGAGAGAAGACGAGGCTTTGAAGTCTAAGTATGGGGACAGCTCTTGCTACATTTTCATCCATCTGTATTCATTTTGGGGGAAAATGTTCCAAAATATTCACACTTTATGTCATGGAACACTTTCATGTACCAAACTCCTTTTAATTTTAGTGTATTTGAAGAAAGTCTTTCTAGAATATAAATGGATCTTTAAAAGAAAAATTCGGAACCTATTTCATCCTTTTTCTGGGACTGCTCAATCACTAGAAATTTCAATTATTGAACCTGCTGTAATACTGGGAACACAGAGGAATTTCCAGACAATCCTGGAACGCTGATCTGAGAAGGGCGCGTAGCATGTTTTTCATATGCCACCCTCACTGGGGGTGTCTGCCTACTCCAGACCAGCCCTTTTAGTTTGCTGCTCCTTCTCTCTTCTGGGCTTGGAAACTAGATAACCAAATCCATTACAGCTCACGTACAAAGTAAGAGGACATAGATTCTGACTGCAGAGCCTCACTTAAAAAGTGCATATTAGCTTGGGTTCACCGATCTGATGATCTGACCACATTGACTTGCCAGAAGCCGTTTTCTCCCCCTTCCCCCCTTTCGATCTTGCTAGTTTCTGTGTGGCTGCCGCTGTTAGGGCAGCAATGCCTTCTAACGAACCACACCAGCAGCGGCTCTGGCCGCACTCTGTGGCCACACGTGCACGGCCAGCACTGATCTAAGTCCATGGCAGTGCTGACTCACGTAGTCCTCTCAATACCGCGAGCCCTCTGTTATACCGTAGGCACCCCATTTTAAAGGCGGGGAAAAGGAGGCCCAGGGAAATGCAGTGGATTCCCTGGCTGTGTGGCTATGAAGCAGTAACTCTGGGATCCCGGCCCAGATGTGTGATGCCTCAGCACCCACCTGCGACTGTGTGTACCCCCTGTGACGTGGAAGGGAAGGGATTTGGTTATTTTGCCGAGAGTGTGGTCCTTTAATAATGCGCCCTCGTCTGGGGCGCATGTAACACATACGGTGGCCTCTTTCCCGAGGGACACCAGGAAAGGCGCCATGGACTGGGGATGCGCTCGCTGCATGTCTGGGCGGTCCTAGGACCTGAGCATGGAGCCCTCCTGGGGCCGCTGGAAAGGGTGGGAGGCGGTCAGAGGAGGCCCGTTTCCATCCTTTGCTCCTTGGGGGAGACTTGGCTTTCAGGCCCATGTTTAACCAGGGACCAGGGGTTCATGTTAGCCTGCTTCTAGATATCCATAGATAAACAGCTCTACTTGGAGAAGTGGGAGCCCCACAGTCTGCCTGGCTCCCAGAGACAAGCTTAGAGCCCAGTGGACCTTCCTGGGGGCTGCAGTTGTTGGGAGGAGCCTTGGCAGCAGCCTGGCCCATGTTGGATCTTGGAGGGGCCTGCAGGGCCCCTCAGTACAGTCTAGCAGAGGACCAGGAGGGACGGGTGTGGGGGACCTCTCGGGCTCCCCACCCAGGGGAGAGCCATGAGCCACACCCTCCACGCTGTAAGGCTTTGTGGGTGTCGGGGCACCGGCACACCCAGGGGTGCAGCCATTCCAGAGCCACGGTCTGCACCACAGGGAAGTGAATCAGAGTCCGAGTTCTTGCGCCGGTCTAGCTGCTGGAGGGCTGTATACATGCAGGAAAAGCCTGAGTGCTGTTTGAGCGCAATCGTCATGTTATTATCATTGTTATTAAAACTAGACAGACATATTCTGCCTGATATATTTACTCCTTTTTTTTTTTTCCTGGCATATTCCTCTGTGAACCTTTTCCCTCAGCCTCCTCACAAGATAACTTGGAGATGCAAAAGAACTAAAAGCCAAGTTCCAAATTTAGTTTCTGACCTTTCCAAGATGGATGGAGAGCGGTGTGGCCGTAACCTACACGCCGCCGAGAGCTGTGTGGGGCTGGGCCTGGGAAAGCGGGGAGGGGTGGCTGTGCACCCTTGGTTGTGTGCGAAGGCCTGGAACCTGCCCGCCCCTTGCAGACTGCCCTGGCCTGGTAGCTCATTCTGCACCCTCGGCGCGTTCTCCCTGGGCCCAGCTGAGCGAAGCGGAAGGAGCCCTGCTGCCCTGCAAAGCCTTCCGCAAATGCGGAAGGGTGCTTCTTTCTCTGCTTGAGGGACACAGGCAGAAGCATGGCCTGGGAAGCATGGCTGTGTCTCCTGGTATCTGAGTCCTTGGGGATGGTCAGACACTGGGCATGTCTTGGTGGGCACGCTGGCCTCGAGTGCTGGGTACTACTCATGGCCAGTACAGGCCCCAGAGCACAGACCTCAGAGTGTCCTGTGCTTGTAGAGATTCTGGTTGTGATGGCGGGTGAGCAGCAGAAGGTAGATATTATGCTTAAGGCCCGGGCTGCCATCACAGGTCAAAATGTGCCTCTTTGTAGCAGTGTGGACAGGATGGACACGGAGGGGCCTATGAAGGATGTGGCCCCGAGTCCTCTCTGCCAGGCAAACACAGAGAGTGGGAACAACCCAGGCAGTGGTGGGTTCACCTCCGCAGTGGGCCTAACTCCTGCTTCCCCAGCACTGGGGCGGGGGTGGGCTGGACAGCAGCTGCGTCCCTCAGGCCTGGCTGACGGGCACTGCAGTGTGACAGGCGGGGTCCCCACAAGCCTCTAAGGCAGGCATGTCTGAGTTGAGGCCACCGCCCCACATGTAGGTCTTTATGGAAGGATGGTTTTGGGGGGCAAGGGGCTGGAAGTGGCATACAAAGGTAGAAGTGTTGATAGATGGCCCTCCCTGGTGGCACAAGGGTTAGGACATACACAGCACTGCGAGCTGGCTGCAGCCGCTTCAGTGCAAGTTCGATCCCCGGCCCAGGGTTGACCCACATGGCACTTTCCTGACCTGCCCACTGCTCCCCTCAGCAGTGTGCTTCCTCGATCTGCCTGTTCTGCTCCCCACTCTGTCTCTGTGGAAGCCTCTCACCACACCTACACCTCTGGCCTGTACCCCAGTTCTGTATGCATAAATAAATAAATAAATCTTTTTTAAAAAGTTACTGCGATAACTGTATATATATAAAAAAGAAGTGCTGATAGATGCCAGAGCAGACAAGCGCAGGGCGCCTTGGTCAGCAGGATGCCACCAGCTACCAGGTTGCCTGCTGGTATGACCCCCCACCCCACCCTGTGACCCCACCCTTACCCACACACTTGACTTTGGAACTGCCCTGTGGAAATAAGAAGCTCACGTTCTCCTGATTAGGTTATAATATAAGACAAGAAGGGGAGAGAGCCGACCCTCTAAAGCGGCTGGTGCTGCCTGGTGAAGAGATTCATAGTACAAGGAGTCTGACGAGAGAACGCCTCTGTTGCGGGTGTGTACGGCAGAGGCCCCGAGCGAGGATCTGAGTGTGACCTCAGGAGCTGAGAGCACCCTGCCAAAACCTGATGAACTTGAAAGAGGACTCCAGATGAGACCGAGGCGCTGTCACCCCGATTCATCCTTGGGATGCCTGCGTGGAGAATGCAGCCCCTGTCTGCCTGGCCTTCTCCCCAAAGCCTGTGAGCTAAAATGGGTTTGTTTCAAGCCACGATGCTTGTGACCATTCGTTGCACAACAGTGGAAAACCAAGTCACCTCCCTGCTCCCTCTTTCCCCTCTGTGCCTGCACCCCAGAATTGTTGCCCTGCTGTGGTCTCGGCCCCTTTTCTTGGACTTGAGTTTGCGTCCTTGTCTTCTAAATCTCCCTTCGTCCACCGTGTCCATGTGCAGACCTCTGACCCTGTCTGCTGACCTGGACGCTGCTCCCTGGAGCCCCCCACCCCAAGGGCTTCCTGCTAGGAGTCACTTCTTGTAGCCAAGGGCCCTGGTAGGCCCTGTGGGGGCCGCCTGCAAGGACAGGAATAGATGAGGAGGGGCCGAGCCAGTCAGAGTGGTGGGCAGGGGCAGAGTACGCTGACTCCCTGAGGAGTCTGGGTTTGTCTGAGTGAGGTGCTGTAGGCCCTTGTACCTTCCAAGGATGTTCAAAGGGAGATCTGGAAGGAAGTCTCTGGAAGATGTTAACAGGTGAGCAGAGAAAACTGAGGGCTCCTGCCTTTACTTTAACACTGTCAGGGTGGTGTGTGTGTGTGTGTGTGTGTGTGTGTGTGTGTCAGGGACCAGGATAAATGTCACTGGAGAAAATAGTCCTGGAAGGCGCAAGTCACACAGGTGTGATAGGAATCCCACACAAGTGTGGAAGGAACCCCAGAATGCTTCAAGTCATGGAGGCCAGCCTCCTCTGGACGCAGTTTTCCTGACTCTCCTGTACTTGGTGATCCAGCCTTAGTTACTTGGCACCTTCTCTATACCCCAACGTACAAGGGGTACCCTCTGGCCATCCCCAGTGGACAGTGGAGGGATGAGGGGTATCCAGGTCCCCCCCTGGGTTTCCAGCCTTCGTAGGCTTCTGCACTCAGAGGAAAAGACAAGTGGAGGCAGCGCTCTGGAGGCCTCGGCTTCTGGGTGTGGAGCACATTTGGTCCCCATCCAACTGGAAGGAGCGTGAGGGCGGCCTGCATTCCCAGTTCAGCCCTCACCGTTTAAGGCGGCCCAGGGGCAGGGGTCAGCTGGACGCAAGCTGTAATAACCCAGTGCGTGAGAGCGTAACAGGACCCCAAGTCTGCTCGTGTCTTTGGAGGGGCAGTGCTGGAGGCGTACTCACTCCTTTCCATTACTCCCTTATTTGGGGAGCACTGCCAGGGTGGCCCAAGCCTCAGGCCTGGGGGAGTGTTGAGCTGTGTAGTCCCTGGTCTGGTCCTAGCATAGCACCACCTGACGACACTGGCATGTGTGAGCCCTGTGGTGCTGCAGCTCTGGGCCTCCCCACGTCTCCTCATTTAATCCCCTAGTGACACCTGGGGGGGGCGCTGAGGAGCCAATAACTCTTGCAAATAGACAGTGAAGTGGACATCTCGCTCAAGAGGCCCCACCTGACCTACGGGAACCCAGGGTGCACCCTCCTCTACGGCTTTGGCAAGTGCTGCAACTGCCTGGGTCTCAGTTTCCTCATCAGTGAGGTACAGGGGTGAGCCGATCTCGAAATCCCTCCCGACCCCATCGTTACGTGAACTCCTTCCAGGAGCCGCAGCACAACACAAGCCACCACTAGCACCAGGGTCCTCATTACAAAGGGAGGAGAGAAAACGTAACTGTGCGTTAAAATTGTTTTTTAGGAATTGATCAAATAGAGGAAAAAGCAAGACATATTTGGCATTCCCTCACTTCAGCCCCAGTTGTTTATTTGGGAGAAACTTTAAAGGGGTTTGTTGGAAAGACTGCTTATGTGGGATTTCTGGGCATTTTTTTTGGGAGGGGGTGAGGTTTGGTTGGGGGGGTCTATTTATGCCAACCTGATATTTTTCCTCAACCTGCTATGACTTTCCTCCCCACCTATCCCACCCCCAGCAGGCCATGCTATGTATGTATGTGCTGTGTCTTTAGTTTACTTTAATGTTGCCCAAAGACATTTGACAATAAATCTTGAATGACAGGCATTTGTTGTCTTCAAACGCTGGTTTGAAGACAATCACAGTAGACTTAATCTGTTCAAAGGTGAACTGACTCCTACTTTTATTTTTCCCAACATTTAACATTGTTTGTATGTTTGTATGTTAGCATCCTTGAATAAGTATTGAAAAAAGCAGAAATAAAGTATATGGGAAAAAAAAACTGTGGGGTTCTGATGTTCTAGTATGATCAGTAGAATGTTGAATAGTGTGCACTGGGGAGTAGGGTGAAGGAGAGAGAGGTTATTCTGGAAGAAGCTGGGCTTGAGTAGAGTCTGGAAGGCGCTGGGAGAGTTAGGTGTGAAGGGAGTCCAGGTTTAAAAAGTAGATCAACTTCTGTTTAGAAGGTACAATTTTGACATACAGGCATGGAGTTTTCCAGTTTCACCCTAAGAGCATTCTGGGATGATCTGCATTTA
The DNA here is from genome assembly GCF_000260355.1 of Condylura cristata. Taxonomy (NCBI): domain Eukaryota; kingdom Metazoa; phylum Chordata; class Mammalia; order Eulipotyphla; family Talpidae; genus Condylura; species Condylura cristata. The sequence continues at coordinate 9,386,091 of NW_004567135.1, read as the reverse complement.
TTTCATCAGCACATATTTATTGAGCACCTACTATGTGTAAGGTGCAGCAATGCAGGACCTCATTTTGTCTAAGGAGACAGGTAATTAGCATCTCATAAACTAACAGTTAAACTGTAGTTGACCAAAGTGTTCATGTTTGTTCCGGTTTGACTCTACTTGTTGCCAATTGAAATTTTAGTTATGTTCCTGAAAAGACAAAGCCTGCACTAATGATGATCCCTTTTTTGGTGGGAAAAGGAAGGACTGTCCCATAAAGATAATGTTTTTCGTTTATTGTGATCTAAAAATGTCTTGAGGAAGGAACATTGTAGAATTTTTCATCAGCTGACATTGTCTCTAGGTCATAAAACTTGAGACTTGCTAAATCGAAGGGATAGAGGTGTGAGGAGGAACTATCAAACTCCTTGGGAGAATATATTGTGATTGGTTGAAGAAAGGTCACAGATGTCCTGTGACAAGAAGATTCCAGAAGGAAAGAACGCATGCCTCAGGAGCGAGGACTGAGCATCTGCTCACATAGGAGATTGTTCAACAGGAAGCTCAATTTGTAAGCAAAAGTAGTTTCTGGGTTTAAGGAGTGAACTGCCAGGAGACCTGCGCCGTCCACTGTAATTTCTTACCTATCAGGAGGATTTGAAATTTCTGGGTTGCCAAAGTCATGTTTTTCCCTCCCTGTAACCAAGCATTTCTAGTAAAGCTTGTTTATTTTTGTAAAAAAAAAAAAAAGTTATAGTCATTTTATCCTTTTGGAATCAGGAGGGCTTTCTGCCTGAGTAACATTTCTTTTCCTTTTTGCCAATGAAGGATTCTTGGGGTTGGCCTTTCAGAGCTAAATAATAAAACTTCTTGTTTACCCTGGTGGGCCTTTGCTTATGTTAGAGCTGTTTTATCTCAAACAGTTGTAATTCTATAAATTGAAAGCAGCTTTTCTTTAGCTTGTGGATTCCTTAGATGTGAAGTTGACTCTTGGTTACGTTTCCAGCGACAATGAGCTTCTTATTATGGGCTTATTCATTTGTTTGCTTGTTCACTTCTTTTGTCATCCCTGGCTCACTCGGTCGTCATTTACTGTGCCTACTCTACACCAGGCCTTGGGCAAGGGGCATTTAGTTACAGAACACACCGTGGGGAAAACACTAGCTCAGTCTCTGTTACTGCAAATGTCACGCATTGCCAAGTGTGGGGTTGGTGGGAGGCGTGGATTTTCCTGGCATTTGTCTTCTTGTCTGAATTCTGCTAGTCAGTGCCCACGAGCCTTTTACCTTTCAAGAGTCAGGCGGCCCTGCAGCTTAACCTTTCTGAGCCTCAGTTTCCACCTGTCACTTAGCACTAATTATACCTACTTAGCTCAGGCTTTTTGTGAGGAGCATTATCTCATTAGAGATAATGCTTCTAAAAGCTCTTTGGAAATTGTGTAGCATTATTCAAAGGGAAAGTATTGTTATTTTTATTATTGAGTGCCTACTAATTCCACAGGGGTGGGTGACAAGCAGAGAGGGGTGTGGCTGTCGTTCTGTCACTGCGGAGTGTGCTGGGTATGTGGGCAGAACAGGGTCAGGGCTCGGTGCCCACCCTCCGGGAAGTTAGAATCAAACTCAAGTGACAGGACCCAACTAGAGAATCTTGCCATAGTGGTTGAGAGAAGGGACAGAGGGCTGAGGATCTCTTTGGGCCTTTTTGCCTCAGAAAACCTAGTGGCATTCACTAGGAAGTTACCTGGGAAGTGGCACTTGAGCTGGGCTGCCATCAGCCTCAGGATCAGAATGTCCTTCTTACTAGCATATTAATAAAATTTGTGGAGCAACAGGATGCAGCAGGGGACATAGGGATTGGCTGGAGAGACAGGCCCTGTGTCAGCACAGTGCTGGGGCATAATTCCTTGCATGGGGTGAGGGAAGGACAAAGAAGAGAAGGCAACCCTGGGTTGGGGTTTTTGGGGAAGGAGACTGGGACCCCAGTCTGAAGAGGAGCAGGACTGAGACCAAAGGAGAAACATCTGCATATGGATTGCTTCGAAGGGCCCATTTCCCCTTTTGCTGAGTTTGCTTTCTTCTCTTACCTCATTTTGTTCTTGTGTAAGGTAGAGAGAGTATCAAAGAGCCCTCTTCCTTCTTTTTTGAAAGAAGGATGGTTTGTGATGATTGCTATGACTTTCCAGGCCCTGAAACATTCAAGAAAAATAGTTAAGTGTTAATACGAGCTCAGTAGGGCGAGCTGTAGAGGAGGGAGGGAGCTGGAGAGTAGCAGCCTCCTTCTACCCAGAGGTGACCCATGAGAGAGGACAGGCAAGTCCCAGAACACTTCACGCCCTCAAATTATCACTGCAGATTCATTTCACTGAGTCCAAGCTCTGCCGGGCGTTTCCTTTACCCCTGATTATTTGAGAACCCGGCTGGCTTCTACAGAAACTAAAACAAACATGTCAAGACAGGATGGCGGCCCCCCAAAAGTTGAGAGTAAAGTGAGGGCTTCAGGAACTTCAAAGGGATCAGACAATGTAGGTTAAATTTCCAGAGGCCGTGAGGCCAGCCAGAAGAGCGAGGAACCGCACTGCAGAGGCTGATGGGAGGTACGTCCTCCTTGCCCGGGCCTGGCGGCCCGCCAGACAGCCTGTTCTGTGTGAGGCCGATACAATGGGAGGGCTATTGACAGCTTCCTCAGGCAGGCTCAGGGAGCGCAATGCCAAAAATGGACAAAGCAGATCCTTGGCTTTGTTGGTATTAGGGCTGCAACAGAGTTACTGGGTTTGAAATACTTTCCAGGGAACTGCTGCCGCTTTATGGCAAGTGGTAAATAATTTCCATTACTTCAGTTATTGATAGAGATGGCAGAAAGGTGAGGTGGTGGAGAGAAAAAGGCTCAAATGAAACTCAGAATTAACTGAGAAATAGGGAAGGTGAAGAGAGAATCGGAGAGAAAGCGTATATCCGAGGACAATAAAACATAAAAGGAAGTAATGAAAGTACTACCGGGTTGGAAGGAGACAAAATGTGATTTAAAGGTGAAAGGAGACATCTTTCTGCTTTCTCCTACCTTTTCGGGGATTTCTTTTGGTGATTAAATAGGTGGCAGGCTTCCTCCAGATGACTCACTTCAAAAAGCTGACCCCTCACCACTTGGGTTGTATCAGAATCCTCAGGTTACCACTGACCCTGTGCGGCTCCCATTGGCAGGAATATGCTCTCCGTGCCTCTGGGTACACCGGGAGGATGCTGGCAACAGGAATGTACTCACGGAACTTCTGGAGCTTTTAAAATTGTGTGTTCACGTGCATTTATATATGCATGTACACACACAGGCATGCACATATTCACTTACATAAAACCTGTCAAATCTTGCAAGAAGTGGTAGAAGTTAGCTTTATAAAGTCATAAAGAGGGCCTCCTTGATGGCACAGGGGGTTAAAGCACAGCACTATGAAACTGTCTGCAGCCACTGCAGCAGGAGTTTAATCCCAGCCAGGGAGCTGACCCACAGGGCACAGCAGACCTCTCCTGACCGGCCCGCTGCTCCCCTCAGCAGTGTCTTTCAGTATATCTGTCTGTTCTGCTCCCCACTCTGTCTGTTGTGGACTCTCTTACCCCTTGCACCTCTGGCCTGTACCCCAGCTCTTTTATGTGTACCCCAGCTCTTTTATGTGTAAATAAATAAATCTTTTAAAAATACAGTCATAAAAAAATCTCTGAAGGGACTTTAGAGAAAGTGTAGAGAGATAAGGAGGGGGGACCCTGAACATATCTTGTAGAAACCAATCATCCACGCAACCACAGAAATCTCTGATAAATTCTTGTGAAATAAACTCCCTCCTGCCTGACAGTTTTCTTTGGAAATGTTGACACTGTCTTTCATATTAAAATGCTGCATTGAAAAGACCTGTCATGGAGATATGGATCCCACTTATGGGCAAGGCGGGCCTGTCTTCCAGCCATGTACAAAGATTCCACGTGTCCACATGTGCGTGTTTAACCAAACTCCTCCACGGCCAGGCTGCTGCTGTTCAAGAAGGTCTGACGCCCAGGGGCTCTGTGTTACTGCTCCCTCGTGGCTGCCCTTTACCTGTGTTCATACTACAATGATCCCTACTATTCGAATTCTAGAGCTTGTATCATGTGCACGGACCTTGAATCTTGCCACAACCCTGGAAGCAAAGTGTTTTTATTTCCTAGTTTGCAGCCAAGGAAGCAGGTTCAGAGATAAGGTGACTAGCGCAGGTCACAAAGCTAGGAATGGGAATGGGAGGTGCAGGATTTGAACCAGAGTTCCATGGGACTCGAAGCACGTATTTCTTCCACCAGGTCTACTGTGGGTGCCGTGCTGCAGGGACTTGGCCAGACTGACAGCTCTGGAGTCTAAGCGCATGGGAGTGGGCCTGTGGGGAGACCCTCCCTGGGCTTCTGCTGCCTCAGGCCTGTGTGCTGCTCATGTGATTTTACAGACCAGCTAGATGGTGCTCGTGGGCTTCATCTCATTGTCTGGACCAACACTGAAATCTGTTGTCTGGTCTTTGTAGTGGAGATTTGACATGGGGGTTGTTTTTTCCCAGGGTCATCTGGGAAGTGATGGCTTGTGTACAGGAAGATGTGCTCTCAGGAGTCACCCGAATAGCATCAGAAAATCTTACAAGCTGACACTTGGGCCTGATGTGGAATTAACTGAGAACTGAGGCACTTGGTAGATCTGAGTGTTAACCAAGGGCATTGGGATGACTGAGGTTGAGGGAGAAAAGGCTACTCTGACCCATCTTGGGGTGTTGTGTTTTGTTCTTGTGACTCTTTGGAAATGCTGGGGAAATACACATGCTTTGACCTATGCCGGGCTAGCCTGGAGAATCAAGCTGAGTGTGCATCCCTTCTGGGCTCAGAGCCAGAAGAAAGAGAGACAGGTCTGGCCAAATATCATGAGAAATGTCACAGTTCCTCCTGGATTCACTTCACAAGCCCAGGACCCATTTAATATTTTGATTGGAGGCATGATCTCTATTGATGGGGTATGAACAGCAAGAGGCTAGGAAAATCTCAGCTGTAGGAATTCTTACAGTGGCAGAGAGCACACTGTTATCTTCTCTGGTTTTCAGCAGGATCTAGATTTCCCTACTTATTAATTGTCTGCCATACCAGAAAGTTTCTTGGATCAGAACTGCAGGGTGGGAAAGGTTTATATCAGCTGAGGGAGCTGATTTAGGAGAGACAGCGCCCAAATAAGGAGAACCAACTGTCCGAGGGCGTGGGCATCTATAGGCTGTGGAAATCCCCAGCGCTGGGGAGCTGGGAGCCTGGGTCTGGGGCACAGGCGGGAGGGGAATGTTGGCAGTGACACGGGGATCTGGAGAGCAGACCGAGTTTCAGGACTTGACTGGGTTTACGAGTTGAGACTGTACAGATGGCAGAAAACAAGGATAAGAATCCAGGTTAGGGCAACTGGTGATGGAGTCTGCAGGCACAGAGACCAGAGTGCTGGGGGATCCAGCTGAGATGCACGGCTTGCTGATAGAACCTGGGTGATGAGAACGGCAGCTCCTAGGAAGGGGCTGGCACCCTCCACATCAGCCTTTCTGTGTTGTTGAGAAGCTGGCATGCAGACAGACCCCTGTTTGACTGGCCAGGAGCTTGCCAGTTGGGATGAGTCAGGGTCTGGCTGGAACGGACGAATGAAGTTGCAGAATAGGATAGTTCTTGGCCTTGGTCACTAGAGGAACCACTAGGGACAAGGCATGTGTCCAGTAATGGACCAATTAATGAACTCAAGAGTGAGAGTGTCCCCCAGTCCTCCACTCTCCCACCACTCACCAGGGAACAGAGCAGAGGAAAGACAAAGCAGGGCATTCCAAGGTGAGTCTGAGTGAGGAAGAAGAGCTCTGTTAACCTGGCGACATCCTGCCTCTTGAATCCACATTGGGCTGCTTTGATGACAGCTGTGCCTTCCCGCTCTAGAAAGTCAGGTAGCTTTAAAATAGGCATGGCTAACTGCATACCCTCTGTGCGTGGGCTGGCATGGCAGGAGTCCTTATTTAGTTGAGTGTTTTAAAGACAATGACACACAATCAAAATTTAACTGGAAGTTGAAGGTTTCGGTTTACTTCTGCTTCTCTTCTTCTCCAGGGAGAAGTGTCTTTATCGCTTCTGTTTTCTTGACCAAATAACAATTCCTGTCATAACACGTGGAGGATTCCTCTGGGCAATGGCATGGGGAGCCATCGTGGTGACTGTTAGCTGCAGGTGCCTGGTCGGAGGCAGCCTGTGACTGCCTGTGGTTTTCTTTGTGGGGGTGATGCTCATGGCTGAGTCCACTGTTGGTCTGTCTTGACAATTATGGAGAAATGTACCAGTTACAGAGTTCACTGAGTCCCACTGAACGCATATATGTGATTCCCAACAGGTGCTGTAAGTGGTAAGGGCTTCCTGTAGACACAGCTAAACGCAACTGTGGTGGAAATTGGGGAGAAGGATCATTGGGGTTGCAAGAAAATTTGAAGATCATCTCATCTAATTCTCTGACATTAGAAGATGAGGAAACAGGCTAAGTTAGGTTTTACTTAAGTCTCAGTAAAATGAAGGCCGCCTTTAGTGTAGCCAGTGTCCTTTGAGTGCACTGCTGCCCAGTGGTAGCTAGAAAACGCAGTTGGTGTGGCAGAAATGGGTGTCTGAACGAGCAGCCATTTTTATAGACTTAAAACAGTGTTCATTATTCACAAGACATTTGCATTGGTTTGGAGTAGCAGAACCAAAAATAGCCTTTCCCTTTTCAGGAGCAGCTCTGCACAAAGACTCCCTGGCTTTGGACTCTGTCCCTGTCCCGTCCCTTTCAGTAGCCAGGCCAAGGGATCTGGCCAGAAGGCTGGGTGCATCCAGCCAGAGGACAAGCATTTGTCAGAGAATGAGTCTTGAAGCTGGGCACAGAGCCAGGACTGCAGACTGGCTTTGTATTGATGAAGAAGGGAGATTTACGCCTTTCCTTGGCCGCCACCATGATGAGTACTACAGAGAAGTAGGAACGACACCAGGCCACTCTGGGATGCACCGCGAGCCTGACCTCCTCCAGCCCAAATTTGTAACCAGGGGACCCTCAGGAACCCCTTTGCTCCGTGGTGGAGGAGCCAGAGATTAGACGGAGGCCTGCTTATTGCCTGACAGTACACCTGACCTGTGCTGTCCCGGGCCACGCACCCCTTGGTGGCAGCAACAAGTAGATGAGGGGGAGTCAGCCTATCTGGGCGGATGCTAGACCCTTCTGTGTCTAGCGCCGTGAGCAGCCAGGTTGGAGGGCCACCTGTCATTGTGGGCCGTGGTAAGGGCCAGCTAGCGTGGGACAGATGCCCACACGCAGCTGCCAAGCACTATGTAAAGTGGACCCCATTGGGTATGTACATTATCCGGGAGAGGGTTTCCTACAAAAAGAGGTACAGAGTCCACCAATGACAGAAACAACTTATTGTTATCCAGTGTCCGTCTTCCCCATCTTTCATAGCAATAGAATTTTCAGCAGGTATGTGGCAGTCTGGAGAAATGAACCACAGGTTATCTCCCCTTGTGGCTCGTGAGGTCGTGACTCAGCTCTAGCTAATAGGCTGCCAGTGGAAGTGACGTCTGCTGCTCTGTCCTGTCCAAACGGTGTGCTGGCACCACGGAGCCGTTTTGGGTCATGTCCACTAACGATGATGGAGCAACAGAGTGGAAGGTGACCGTGCCCCTGTGGCTGGGGACAAGCATCATGCCAACCTGGACTTTCATGAGACAGAACTGTACGTCAGTCCCTGTGAGTGCACAGTCTTGGTCTTTGTCAGTTGCAACCCAGTTATTGACTTACTATGCCTTACTAGTCGGAAACTTTGATTCTAAATAGCAGTTGCTTGAGATGGCCACTACCACCACCACCACAACAAACCAGCACCCCAGAACCAGAAAGCGGGAGACATTGCTTCTGTTCCTTTTCTTCCTGCTTCCCATTTCACACGGAGGACTGATGTCTCTGTTGGCAAGACGGGTAAATCCCACGACCCTGGGATCCTACCATCCACTGCTGGATAATATTGGAGCTATTATCCTGGGTTTTCAGGATGACTGGAAGTGGTGACAGACACATTAACATTGGGAGGCAGATGAAAGATCAAAAAAACCAGCTCCAGGAGAAAACCACCTGGGACATCTGGCTGCTTGTCACGGTCAACAAGGCACAGACCAGGCGTGCGAGGGCTGGGAGACGGCCTCCCCCCTGGCCCTCCTGTGGTGAAACATTTCTGTGTCCAGTGAGTCAGCGAGCGAGCCAAGACCCTTTTTAATCTTACCTGTGTCTGTTGGTCCCCAAACAGCCTGTAGACACTTGCCTGAAGAACGGGCGCTTGTTCTTGAGACTAACGAGAGACAACAGTCATTTTCGAGAAGCATCGCACTTACATAATTCTCCATTTTAAGCTGGAGGCTACTTTTGAAAAATTATGGTAACAAATGCATCACATGAAAGTTCGCATCTAGCCTTTCTCAAGTGCACACATGGCTCCGCGGCATCAGATGTCCACGCGGCTGTGCGGCCATCGCCGCGGCCGGCTCCAGAACTCGCCCATCTTCCCAGAGTGAAGCTCCAGCCCCCAAACGCCAGCTCCCCAGCTGCTCCCCAGCCCCTGGCAATCCTGGCTCTACTTTGTCTCTGTGAATTTGACTGCCCTTGGGACTGTGCAACATTTGTCCTTTTATAAAAATTTATTTCTGTGTATTTATGAACACAAGAACTGGGGGACAGGCCAGAGGTGCAGGGGGTGAGAGGAGTCACCAGAGACAGAGCGGGGAGCAGGACAGGCAGATCTACTGAAACACACTGCTGAGGGGAGCAGCAGGGGAACAGGAGAGGTCTGCTGGGCCATGTGGGTCACCCCCTGTAGGGGATCGAACTCGTGCTGCAGGGGCTGCAGACAGCTTCATACTGCTGCACTTTAACCCCTTGTGCCACCAGGGAGGGCCCAGAATTTATCTTTCTTTTGAGTCTGGGGGGAGCTGCGGAAGGAAGGAGCAGATCATGTGGCTCATGGCTTCTCCTCCAGGGCAGGCAGGCAGGGCTGCCCGGTGCTCAAGTGCCTTCTGTCACTTTTGTTTTTAGTTTTCCTCACTGAGGTGATGAGGACAGTGCATTCAGAGACACACAGGGCAAGGATCCTGATTGAAACAGTTGGAATGTGCTTGGCAAAGGACTAACCATCAGCTAAGTAATCCCCAAAGTGCCCCCGCTTTCAGCCACTCCCTGGACAGTTCTCTCCCCTTGTCCCCAAGCTGCTTCCCATCTTCCCAAATGCTGGACAGAATTTCTTTTAAATTTAGAAAAAAGTAAGACTTTACATTTTTCTCCAGTGATTCTCCTGAGGCCTCTTCTCAGACCAGGGAAATTTCCTGTGAAAAATTCAACAGCAGGCTTCCCAGAGGACTTTTTCCCTTTAGGTTCTCCACTTAAAAAATCTTGGATTCTTCCTGACAAGAGGGGGCTTAGTCATCTCCCCCCAGCAACAAGCCCAGCTTAAAAAACAAACATCTAAGAAATCCTCCAGCCCACTCAGCTGTGCACAGCTGAGCCCAGCCGTGGAGCAAGAGAGGGGTGAGTGTGCTCTCTCTGGCTTAGCTGGCAGTGAGACCATGGGTGGGCGCTGAGAGCAAACCTGCCCGTTCCTATCAAGAATCCCACCTGTGCTCCGAGCTCCTTCCTCCCTGGGGCCCCTCCGGTCTCCCTGCTCTCCACACCCTTCGTGGTGGTCATGGCTGGCTGTGTCCAGCATCCTGCTGCCCACTTAGCAGACAGGAGGAGTGAGGTGTTAGAGGAAGGGAGACTTCTCTCTCAGGCCAATGTGATGAGTGAGGGAGCCAGGGCTAGAGCCCGTGTGCTTGGGAGTCTGCTGTTTCCAGCAGCAGTTCCCATGCCTGTGGGTTTGCTGAGGAGAGAATTCAGGTCTCAGCACAAGTCACCGAGGTTTCACCAGAGACCTGTGCACACGGGGGAACCTAAAGCTTAGAAGCCTCTCATCTCTGGTGACTCCTTCTCTGTCTCTCCTGGCTCCTCCTTTTCTCGACTCAGAGGTACAGAATGTCTGACCGGAGAGTTTAGTATGCCACTTCGTGCTGTTTTCTCACAGTTGCGTGTGTCAGCGTTGGCTTGCCAGTAGACAGAGGGTAAGTGGGTGCTCGCCATTATTGATGATGACAAAGCTCCCCCAAGTGGGGTGTCCTTCCAGGCTCGTCTCCTAAGGCATCTTGTTCTTAAAGAGGCCCCCCTGCCTTCCTGGGGTGGAGGTGTGATCTCCCCCTGTTTATTGAATTATCAGGAGATGAAAGATGTTTCCACTTGGCAAATCCTGTGGCATTGTGGGAAACTTCTTCTAAGGCAGATGTAATTCTCTTTGTACACAATCTCTCTCTCTCACACACACAGACACATGCATGCAGTCATGCCTCTGATGTATTATGGGCTGTGTTTTGCAATAAAAACACAAGGTATGAAGATGAAGATACATTTTCTATGATGGCTGTTGGTTTGCTGTGGGATTGATTTTTGCATCCACAGCAGGAGCTAGATGGTTCACACTCATCAGGGTCTTAGGGCTGGCGGAGCACTACCCCTGCCTGCCTGAGGGAGCTTGCTGTCTAGCGTGCATCAAAGGCCAATGAGACAGATAATTGTGCTGCATTTAAGAGCTTAAATTTCCCTCAACTGAAAGATGACAGGATTACCCAAAAAGGACCTGTAAGGACTGTTCCAGAATTCTATACTTTTTAATGTAATGGTAGTGTTCTTACCATTCTTTGTCCTTTTTAGAAATTACAGGAATAACTGTTGTTTGTTAAGGCATTGTTGACCTCAATCTGTTTTCTTCATATAAAGAATTAATCGGTTGTAGAGATTTGTGTCTCTTGGGGCTGTGTCTGACTTAAAAGTGCTAAGAGAACGTACTGGATCGCTGAGCGACGCTACTGGCCAGTTCTTAGGAGACGTCACCAATTCAAAATCAGGGCATCTCCTGATGGAAAACGGGCCCTTTGCTAGTTTAGATCCCCCAGAGATGGAGGCCTTTGAGGCTGATTTCCACTCGCTTGGAAAGGCCTAACGGTGCTCTGCACGTAAGGAGGAGCTGTTTCTGAGTCTGAAGATTTTCTCTCATAAACGTTCAGTAAGTGATCTGACTTCTTCATGATTTGACTCCTTTTCCACCCGCCACATCTATAGCTCCCTAACACCGCTCATTTTTATTATTAATGTAAAGTGTTTTTCCTTCAAGGGTAAAAAAATCAATAACTTAGTCATTAGCAGCAGTCATGGATGGGATAAACCTAAGACTGAGTAAAAGAAGCAAGACAAGAGAGTCCATCCAGTAGGAGTTCACTCCTATCAAGTGAAAGCCAGACACCAAACTGTCTTTCAAGATACACATAGGTGGGCAGGAGAACTATAAAGAAAAATCAGGAAATGGAAAAATAGGGAAGTGGTAAGAGCCGAAGTTCAGGTAACAGTGTCGGTGGGAGGAAGCCCATGTGGGAAGGGCAGCTGGGTGCTGGCAGTGTTGTGGTTCTTGATCCGGATGGTGGTTACACACGGGTTGGTCTTGTAACCCTTCATTAATCTATAAGAACATGTTTTGCACAGTTATCTGAATGTATGCTGTATATATTTTTTAAAGATTTATTAATTTATGTATACAACTGGCGTACAGGCTAGAGGCACAGGGGGCGGTGAGAGGCTTCACCAGAGACAGAGTGGGGAGCAGAACAGGCTGACTGACGAAGTACACTGCTAAGGGGAGCAGCAGGCAGGACAGGAGAGGACTGCTGCGCCATGTGGGTCAACTCCAAGCAGGGATCGAACTCGTGCTGAAGTGGCTTTAGCCTCTCAGTGCTGTGTTTTAACCAGCTGTGCCCCCAGGGAGGGCCTTGTATACTATATTTTACAAAAATAGAACAAAATGATTTGGAAATTAGAAAAAAACAAACCCAGCAGTTTAGAAATTATAGATAAATATGGCAGATTGAATGCTCTCTTCCCAAACCACACTAAAATGATGGCAAAGGAATCATTAAAATATACATAGACCGTAAAGACCAAGTGAATGGAAAAGAGGACAGCATCAGCCCGTTATGTGTGGATGTATCTGTGTGTGTGTTTGATGGTTAGTGTTTATTTGTTCAATTTTTGTACTTGAAACATGCTTAGATGATACATATTTGGCCTGAGATTCTTTGTCATGTTCTTAACAATCATAAAAGCGCAACAAACTGCTTCACAGGGCTTTGCTTCTCTAATGAATCTGCAGAGTCTGCCCATCACTTTATTTTCTTATTATGACCTACCTTAGTTAAGCTGACCTTGGTGTTCAGCTCATAGAGCCTCTAGCAGGTTTTTCTGCAAAGATTCATTGCCTTTGAATGCAAACACATGTGAATTGCACAGCTAAGCCACGGCGAATGAGGGCATTCTTTGGCACTTCTTTCAAAGCAGTGTTCGTGTCTACTTCACCACCAGAATCAGTGCTGCCTTGGCTATGGTGGTGGGTTAAAGTTGGAGGGATCTTGAGCTCTCTGGAGAAATCATGCTTTCATGAGGCCCAATAGCAGCAAGAATAGAGAGCAACTGTATTTTAGCAGCTGGGAAGTGCATGGGCAAGTAACTGACTTTGTGAACATTAAGTAGCTGAATCTGAAGCTGTAGTGAGGGACACTGAGATAATTAAACTTGCAGCTAACAATCCCCCAAAAGTTTGCAAATCAGCAGTATGGAGTATATTTGGAAATGGTCGTGAAATGGACTGAAAGCTAGAGAATTGGTTCAGAGTCTGCTTAACAAGTAATTATGTGCCAGGGCCTCCCTGGTGGCACAGGGGTTAAGTCTTGCACTATGAAGCTATTGCCTGTCACTGTGTCATGACTTCGATCCCCTTTCAGGGAGCTGACGCACATGGCGCAGCAGACCTCTCCTGCCTCACCTGCTGCTCCCCTCAGCAGTGTATTTCAGTCGATCTACCTGTTCTGCTCCCTACTCTGTCTCTGGTGAATCCTCTTACCCCTGGCAACTTGGTCATGTACCCCAGTTATTGTCTGTATAAACAAATAAATCTTTAAAAAATAGAAGTGATTTACCCCCAGGTCCCACCCCTCTTCCAGTAGTACTTCTTCCTCACATTAGTTGAAAACTAAATTATTCTTCTCCAGCAAGGGTGAAGGAGAAATCCTGAACTGGGGGATATTTGGCACAATTAAGGGCAGGATGGTAGGGGTGAAACTAGGGCTGAGATTTCTAAGCTGCCTTCCCTTGAGCTCTCAGTGAGTCAGCCCCTCGCCTCCAGTCTCTAGGCAGGAGACCTGAACATTCTCTGCACTACTTGAGGCTCACCCCGTGAGCAGCTCCTGCGTGGCCCTCTCCAGTGAAACCTAGTTCACAAGTCCCACTTGAGTCTGAGAGGGCCCTACTGTTTTCTGTTGCTTCATGCTAAAATTTAAGAGCCTTCCATTCAGGATCCTTAAATGTCTGAGGCATGCCTTTAAAATAAATATAGAAATCAAAGCAAAAAAGCAAGAGTACATGTAAAACAGAATGTGCAAGGAGAAGAAAACCTAAAAAAAAAAAAAATAAAAACCAAAAAACCCAACAACCACATTCTTTTCTATCTTTAGAGAGATAAGAGAAGATATTACATCCCTGAGACAGAAACAGATTTCTATGTAAAAAGAACATTCATAACAAAAAAGGGGATTCTGGGAAATATGTGATAGCTGAGGGCACTAAATGGTTAGAAAACAAGATTGAAGAACATTCGGGGAAGTAGGACAAAAAATTATAGATGGAAATTAGGAGAAAAAAAATATGACAGCTAGACAAGCAGGCCAAGAAATCCAACGACGAAACACTAGGAGTTCCAGAAAGAGATAACTGAAAAAACAGAGGAGGAAGTCATCAGGGAGGGCCTGCCACTTCCTCTCTAGAAATGACGGTGTCAGTTTCCAGATGGAAATGTTCCCAGACAGCGAACCAGGTAGGCGATACCCAAGGTACATCTCTGCATTTCCAAAACGGTGGGAGAAATGAGACAGCTTTCCAGGTTTCTAGAAAGAACAAGATCATAAAGGTCAGGAATCAGCCTGGTTGCAAGAAGCTAGACAACAAAGGAGCAAAATTCCATTGGAAGGTGACTGCTGGAGGAGAGCTTTATTTCTAACCAAGCTCTCATTCAAACAAGGGAGAGCAAGGACATTTTCAGGTAGGGGGAAGTCTGAGCAACCTCAATAATAGCAACAAAACGACAGCAGTAACCACGCACCCACCCCCCAAACACCTAGCACCTTCTTTTGGGAAACTACCAGAGGAAGTTCCTTGCCATCAGAAGGGGCTAAGCCAAAAGAAACAAAAGGTGGTGCCAGCAGGTGAATTGGATCTGTGAAATGGATCCTTCCTAGTCAGCACAGTGCAAACACAGGACATCCATCTAAAGTAAGTTACGGAACACTGCTGGGGACGATGGACGAGAGGTGAAGGAGAGCTAAACCCTCGTTTTCATAGTAGAAAATAAAAATCAGCAAGACACTCTATAAGCATGGAATTTAAAAATGTGGAATGAAATGCTAATGGAGACTGCTCCGGTATTGAAAGTGGTAGTGGTTAGAGAGGGGGAGATGGGAGGTAAGGGAGAGAACTTTTTTCTTTTGCACTGAGCCTTTAGAAGTATAATTGTTTAGGGCCCTCCCTGGTGGCGCAGCGGGTTAAAGCACTGCACTAAGAATCTTAAGCCACGTCCGCATGAGTTCGATCCCCACCTGCCCCGGAGGTGACCACATGGCTCGGCAGACCTCTCCTGGCCCGCCCGCTGCTCCCCTCAGCAGTGTACTTCGTCGATCTGCCTGTTCTGCTCCCCACTCTGTCCCTGGTGAATCCTCTCACCCTCCGCAACTCTGGCCTGTACCCCAGTTCTGTATGAATAAATAAATAAATCTTAAAAAAAAAGAAGTATAATTGTTTAAAGCATGTGACTGTGTAACAGGTAAAGGTAAAAACTGGAGAAGGTGAGTAGCTGACTGCGGGTCAGTGTCCTTGGGCTCTGAGTTGGTTCATTTAAAAAGAAAACAAGCATACTCTGCTGCCCACCTGTTCAAGGAGCCTTTCTTTGAGCACCTGTTCTAGGAGGCCATGGGGCCACACGTGTCTTCAGTGTTACCCCCCCTCTTTTCCTGGATCCTGTTCTGGATCTTCTTACTGGGACCCTAAGCTCAAGAGCCTGATGACCCCTTGTCCTGTCCCCCTCTTTCCTTAGGTCTCTGCTGGGGGTGCCTCTAATACGGTGTCAGGAAAGTCACAGTTCTCCTTTCATGCTCTCGATGCCGAGTTGTCAGCGACACCGTGCTTTCTCCTCTGGAGGGAGGCGGCGCAGCTAGGGGAGTTCCCAGAGCAGGCGGGCAGTGCAGTGCGTGGTTTAGGGGGCCGTGCCTGATGCCCCGCGGGCACTCAGGAGGGACGAGCACTGTGGTTCTGACACGCTGCTTAGCTTCTCCGCCTCCTCTAAGCAGACCCACCCCCGCCTTTCTGTGTCTCCTGCACACCCTTGGCTTAGACAGAATGGGGCATTAGGGAGAGTTTGCTGCAGCCTACAACACCCCAATGCTTATACTTTTGTTACCTGAAATCCAAGTGTTTGAGACTCAGCATTTTGAGTCTCAGGGATGTTTGGAATCAAGGGAAGCCGGAGTGCCTCTAAGATGAGGGCCACAGTGAGCCTTTCTTGGGGTCATTCCCAGCGTGAAGATCCCACATCCAGCCTGTCTCACAAAGGGCACCACTCGTGGCCAGAGAAGTCTATTTAACATTTCAAAGCACCTAATGGAAACTGCACATTTGTTCAAGATAAGGCTGTAGAATGTCAAGGTTCTCTGCTCCTGGGGAACTGCTATTGGTTCATGGGGATTAGATGCTGGGGTTAGTAGCCACCTGTCTGGGGTATATTTAAGAGTGGTGGGTGATCATCACCATCAGTCCAGCTCATTTGCTGGACAAGGTTTTGCCCAAGGCGGCAAAAGCCCTTCTTCCCAGGTGACGAGGTTGTTGTTGGCAAACCGAAAAGGGCCCCAGCAGAAGGCAGGTGGGGCCAGGGCGCCGCTGACCCGCTTCCTCACTCTGCTGTGGGCTGGCCTGTGGTGCCAGTCTTGCTGTAAAGGGCATCCAGTGGGCCGACGCTCCCTGGAATTCAGGCCCCATCACCAGCCTGTGTCAGCAGAGATAAATGCTCCAACGAGGCGAATGAATCCAGAGAGAATAGGAGCCTCACGCTGTGACAAATGATGGAGACTATGGCCTACTTTCTTGACTTGTAAAAGTCACTTGCACTTTTCTGGGACACAGCCAGACCGCTCTCTGCTGTAGGACAGAGGGACATGAATGGAAATGCAGGAGGGTGATGTCTGGCCGATGGCAGGCCCTGGCCTCCAGCAGTTCTGGCTTTTGAGCCCAGACGAAAGAAAGCCACGCTGGAAATTGTACATAAAACTTGGCTAGATTGTATATGAAAATGTAGCTCTTCTGTGAATCAGGGGATAGAAATGTTTTTAGGGATTATTGGTTTTGTTTTGCAGGAGTGAGATTTGGAAGCAGAAGCTCTGCATAAATTCATCTTGACCTTTGGGGTCACTTGGAACGGCCACCACAGACTTTGGGGCTTAGCTGTTCTCCATTTGGCCTGATGTGTTCTAATTTTGTGTCTTCCAACGAATAGTAAGGTTATTGACATTAGTGTTTTTTTTTTTTTTGGTCCGGAAGCCTCAGTTTTCTCATCTGTAACATGAGGGGCTTAATGGCTGTCTTGCAAGTTTGCTGTGAGTATGTGAGATTCAAGGGTTTAGTTTTGGTTTTGAATCTTCCCCTCCAGAGCTCTTTCAAAAAGGACTTCCAGAGAAGAATATCCAAATGAGAGCGATGACCCACCACCCTCTGCTATTTGAGGACCCCTGTTCCTCCCACTAAGTCAGATCAGCTCCAAGGAGCAGCTTGTGAGCCCTTTCTTCCAGCCCTGAGGATGCTGGCTTTACCTCTGTGGTGAGGCGGGCTCCAGTAGGTGCTTTCCACATGGACGCTGGGAGTATAGAGAAAGTAGAAGGTGATGCACCAGGAAAGGTCAGAGGGGTACGGTCCACTCTTTCTTGTTCACAAAACAAGAAATAAAGCACACAAAGCACGCCTTTTCGGTATAGTGCTCCTGCGTGTTTTCTGGGTCTAACTCCTCGGACCCTCCTCCTCTTCTAAGGCTTCACAGAAATGGCTTGGAAGGAGGTCCCGCTTTAATCACAGAGAGTAAGCAAGAGGACGAGGAGCAGATGTTGCCTTCTTAGCAACGGTTACAGATGATGAATGCAGAACCCCTCGCACACTGCCTGGCTTCCCATTGGGTTACAATTTTTGGCAATGGTTTTGCCATTCCTGAAGTTGACACCCATGTTGTAAACACAACTTGACTGAGATGAGATTTCCTTGTCAGTGTGCTTGTGGGGACCTTCACTGATTATCGTCAGGATGCCATTAGCTTTCTTGGCTATCTTTATTAAAACCAGAATCATTTTTATCTGTTATTTCCCCCTGCATCTGAAAATCTCATGGAGATGTTACAGGGTAACCTAATGTAAACTGGGTTGCCTGTCTGCGGGTCCTCACCCATGTGTTTAAAATTCACTTGTACTGCAGGCACACACAAAAAGCTCAATAATGGGTTTATTTACAAAGGGGAAAGGAAAAGGAAAAACCCAGGGAAAGAGAGACAGAGAGATACAATTAAGTAGAGCATCCTACCAGTTCAGCTGGAACCCCAATAGCACACTGAAATCTCATCAAGAGACAAGTGACCAGCTGCCGGCCACGAGGCCAAGGGAGAGAAAGAGCCCAACATGCTCCCCTCGTATATCCCAAAGTCTCAAAATGGCTGCTTAACTCTGCTCTTGGGTCCTTGCTGCACTCCCTTTGGTGTTGCTGGGAGTTGTAGTTTCAGTGACTGGAGTAGGGGGTGGAGTCCACAAAACCTATATCAGCAGAGTTTGTTCAGGACATCCTTTCCCTCTATCAGAGACACCTTCCCTACTTCAAAACAGGACCACCAAAATGTGTGTAATGCTTAAAATATACAATACAGTTCTTCATAAACCATCCAAGACTCCTGACAGCTTGTGAGGTAGCGTTATGAGTCTCCTCACTAAAGCTAAGGAAATGATACAGAAATGATCCTGAGATGACTTAAGCCTCATGTCAAGTTCACACCGGAAGTACATGTGGCTGAAGCGGGAGATTCAGTCTCCGGACGCCACTTCTGGCACATCTGCATGCGTCTCCATCCTGCACCCTCAACCTAGGGCTATCAGGTGTTGCTGAAAGGAGTCCACACAAGCGGTGTTAGAGAAGAGAGGTTTACTGGGGCCAGTTGTCTGATGGGACTGCAAGGGAGGAGGGTCCATGCCAAGGGAGTGCAGGGAGGGAATTTATACTCAAGGTTGTGAAGGGGGAAAGTCGGAGCTTGAATATCCAAAGAGGAGTGCACTTACCCAAGACCCAGGCAAGACCCAGAGGACCCCCAGTTTGCACAACCAGGAATGTGGGCAGAGTCCTGATACTGTGACATCTGCCTCCTTCTGGATGCTATCAGTAGTGAACAAGGTCAGGGGGCCCTTCTGGCCCCTCTCTGCTGCCTGTGCTGGTCCAACAGAGCAAGACATGTCACTGCCTCTTGATGGGAGGCCTTATGTGTATCTTCTGTTTTCCAAGGGGGCAGGGAAAATGGCTTCCAGCTTGTGGTGAAGGTTCATAGTGAAAGGGCACCCAGACATGTCTCCAAGTGTCGCCCAGATGCCAGAAGAGCTTGGAAGTGGCTTCCCCTGGCTGAGTCTGGCCCTTCTTTACCCGCCCCTGGATTTGGATCGATGTTGCAAACACTCTGGCTCTCTGAGCGTTTCCCTTGGCCCCTTGGGCATGTCAGTGATGATGAGGACTCGTCAGGGTCATGGCCCTAGAACAAAGCAAGGCTATTTGTGACTCATCTAAAGCATAACTGGAGCCACCTGCATGCGAGGCTGGCTTCTCAGCTCTGGGGCCTGTGACCAGCCAACTGTTCTGACCACTGTACGTGGCAGATACCAAAGTGCCATCCTTGTCTCTAGGCTTGTCTGATTCATTGGAAAACGGATTTATTGTCCTGCCATGTTTGACTAAGTGATTCAGTTTCTCATTTCATCCCCACACCTGGAATAGTTGCTCTTCTTCTTCCTCTAAATCCTACTTGTTAGTGCATCTCTGCTTCCTCCAGGGAGTTTGATTTCCAAAATGTTGGAGAACCAACATAAAATGTTGTTATTTATGTTGTCTCTATCAAAAGACAACCACCCCTCCTCTCCCCTACTTCGACCCTTCCCCTCCCCTCCCCTCTCCTGCCCTCCAGTTTGCTTTCCTTGTGGAGGCTGTGAGTGCCAGAGAAAGTTGGAGGAAATGCACCAGGAACATTCACAGAGAGACAGGGTCCCTTGTGTCAAATAAATGCATGCAGCCTTGTTGTGTGCTCTTTTGTGGTTGCTTTGTGAGTATTTATTCTGACTCTGCATTCTTTGGGGCCAGGTCCCAGGCCTTTACCTTTCCTCTCCCTCAAACTGGGTAAGCCACAAGTGGATACTGACAAGTTGATTTGAGGGAACTCAGTGGAGGGTTGTAGAAAAGCTGGAGATCTGGGAATCTGAAGGCTGGTTTTGTTATCCGGGCAAATCCCTTGACCTCTCTGAGATTTCATCTTTCTCTGTAAAATGAAAGACTTGAGTCAGATGATCAAATAAGTTCTGTTTCAAAGAAAGTTCCAGGACTAATCCTAAAGTAATTGAGAGAGATTCTCATTGCTTTCTCCTGTCTCATAAACTGTTACCTGCCTTTGGCTGATCATCTATACCTGTGATCTGGCTGCCTGTAACTTAAAAAAAAAAAAATCATTGTATCTCAGAGAAAGGTCACCGGGGAGAATGAGGGAATATTGAGCATATTTAGAAGCAGAGACTTGGAGTCAGATGAACTTGGGTCTAAATCCAAGTCCAGTCACTTAGCAGTTGTGAGATCTTGAGCAAGTCGCCGTGTTAAACATCACTTTTCTTATCAGAAGTGGGAGTGAACCAGTTTCCCAAGGTGACCGAAGAGTAAGTGAAGCATGTGGGCTGCAGACGCGTGTAAGTGCTCAGTACACAGTGGCAGCAGTAATAGTAACTGTCGTAACTGAGAAGCAGAAGGGTGTGTCTTCTCATCCTTTGGTGAGCATTTTCTGATTTGTAAACTCCTGGTTGTATTTTAAGACAATGCCTTTATCATTTTAATAAGCAGTGTAATGATTTGAGGAAAATCATTTCAGTTCTAATAAGAACACTAGCAGTACTAATTATGCACATGATAGCATTTTAATAGAGTTCCATAATTTATGGGATGGGGAGAGACTTAGAAAAACATGGATCGACTCTCTGGAGTCTCAGATTTCTGGTGAGTGACTCAAACAGACTACTCTTACTTCCTGCCAGTGCAAATAAATCAAGTGTAAACCTTTACTTTTTAACCAAATTGTGAAAAATGGAACAAACTCAATTATAAGAAACTGTTTTAATGAGACACTTGAGTCTTGGGGTGATTTGCTAAGGAGAAACTCTCCAGTTTGTCCCTGAACTAACACAGGCAACAGATCCACTCACTATTGAGTTCCCCCCAATGCTCCCCCCACCCCCCCGCTGCTCTGCGTTTAAGTAATTGAAACTTCTCAAGTATTGAAGTAGGAGGTGGCTCAGTGATCCAAGCAATGGAGACTAAAAAAAGACTTTGAATCTAAATAAAAATTTTCTAACTGCCGTGTTCTGAGATGTTGGGAAAGTCACTTACAGCCCTTGGTTATCCTGATCTTGTGACAGAAAGAAGGGGCATGAGGACCGTGGCTTGACTTTACAGAGCGTCGGTAAGGAAGTAAAACATGAAATGATCCTTTGTGGCTTGGGTGAAAAAAATGTATGTCGAATGAATTTTACATTTCAAATAATTTATGGACAGAGTCCAGGTATGTGTGTGTACCTCAAATGCAAGGATTTTAAAGGTTTCCAGCACCTTCTGGTGTTTTTAAGAAACAGAGAAAAGAATTTGATCAAAATAATGTTTTGTCATCAGTGGTAGATGAACTAGATTCAGACTTCCAGATCTTATATGTCTTATTTTGACAATTATGTTTAACTGAGTTTCAACATGGACCCTTAGATTCAGGAAGAATTCCGAAAGATAAAGGAGAATCAGAAAACCAAATTTTAATCAGTATTCTGAGAGCAAAAAGAAATAGCCGAAACAGCACATGTTGCGGAGGGCATGTGGCCAGGGAAGACTAGCTTTGGGTAAAATAGGACAGGACGGAACTTCCAAGCCCTATCTTCTGCCCATTAATCCCATTAGTGCTACAGAGATTGCTCAGGGTTGATTATCTCTGGGGAACTATGTTACTTCAGCCCTGAAATGGTTTTCTCAGTCCCACTGGGCCCAGTGAACATTCTATACACATTTACCACTATTCTCTCCAGCCTGCTCCCCCTCTTCACCAGTCCAGTCGATCAAACCAACTGCAGAAAGTGGCACAATGACCAGGACTTGACTTTAGAAGGGGTTGGTAAGGAAATAAAATATGAAATGATTTTATCTGAGTCTAAATAAAAATTGCCTAACTGCCGTGCTCTGAGATGCTGGGAAAGTCACTTACAAACCTTGGTTTTCTTGATCTTACCAACTGAAAAAAGTGATTGCCGTCTTCCATTTAACATAATTTCTGGACACTCTCAGCAATCAGTCTATGGGGTTCCCTTCATGCCCCTTTGGAAGGCAAGATAAACTCAGGCAGAATGGGGAAGCAGTATGTGCTTAGGTTGTCTTTAGGCTGGCTGACCAACTCTTTGTTTGACTTTTGGCATATATTTGGGATTTTCACAGTATGACATACTTTCCCCATTCAAAATACCTTTCAAAATACCTCTTTAAATTAGAAGTGAGATACCTAAGGGGTGTCAAAAATGAGAGGAAAAACTGCTTCTCTTGTAGTCTCTTTGTCTAGTGTGGCAGGCAAATGGGTTAGTTAATTGTTAACCTTGTAAACTGCCTTCTCACATTAAAAACAAAAAACAAAAAAAACACAAAACACCTGGGTCCTCCCTGGTGGTGCAACGGGTTAGGACACAGCACTGCAAGCTAGTCGCAGTTGCTTCAGTGAGAGTTCGATCCCTGGCCCTGGAGGTGACTCACATGGTGTCTCGCCTGCTGCTCCCCTCAGCAGTGTACTTCCTAGATCTGCCTGTCCTGCTCCCCACTCTGTCTCTGGTGAATCCTCTCACCGTCCTGCACCTCTGGTCTATACCCCAGTTCTATATGCATAAATAAACACATCTTTAAAAAAAAAAAACAAAAACCTTCCTCATTGGGTGGTTAGGAGACTTAATGGATTATTTAATTTTGATATTATCTGATAAATAATAAGCACAGTGCCTACCTGGCATTATTGAAGTTACTCAATAAAAGTTAACTAAAATAATGTTAATTCTTCTAAGACAAAATGTTAATAGGTCTATTAGGAATTGAGAGTGCACCAGGACTAAGACTAGTTAGCTGGCTTCTGCATGTGGAAATGTGCTGGCCATAAGCACATCTCTGTAGGTAAGTGCCTGCATCCCCCTTGCCTCAGTGATAACTTACATTGGACACAATGAAAGACCCATGTGGTTTCAGGCCTGTGTGAGCATAGTTCAAAGGGTTAGAGTCAGTGAAACTCAAACTTTGATATGACTCATTTTACTCATTACTTCATTCATTCAATCCACATCATTATCATTGAACCTATACTGTAGGTTGATGTTGATAAAATGATCTATCCTTAAAATGACCTATTCCCTAACCTTAAGATAGTTGAAGGTGAAGGCAGGTAACTTACCAAACAATTAGGCAAGAAGTTCCTGAGTAAGGAACTTACTAGAAAGGAAAAGCTTCCTGGAGGAGTTGCTACATGAAAGTCCTGAGTAAGAGTTATTTAACAAGCAGGGAAGAGTGGTCCAGGTCCAGGTAGCTGCACATACAAAGGCACGGATCATTATGTGTGACGGATCCTTGTCTGCTAATTCTGACTGCTGAATCAGCGCAGGGCTGGTCTCCACTGATTGCTTATATTCTTAACTACGTACCTTATTTTTCATGTGTCTACAAATTTTGGCTTGTATTCTGGTCATCACTATATGTTGGAGAGCAATGCATTCTACTATGTTGCTCTGAAGAATGTTAATTTTTCACTTTAGCAAGCAGTTAATTTGACTATAACTGAATACCAAATTTCCTCTCCCCTTTGGTGGGCAGAAGTTCAGATCTCTAGTCAGATCTACAGTCTTGCACCACATGATGATGCTTTGGTCATTGATGAACTGCATATAAAACAGTGGTCCTTACATACAGCCTCGTTCTGTAGTAGGGTATACTATCTGGGCTTGTGTAAGAATACTCTGTGGTGTTCTCACTGTGACAAAATCACCTAATAATGTGTTTCTCAGAGTGCTTTTCCACTTTTAAGTGGCACATGACTATGTCAATCTTCCCTGAGTTGCTTGGAATCTGTCATGCTCAGAAGTCAGCCAGTGGTTTGGATGGTGTTTAGATGCAGAATTGGAGCTCTCATGTGAGCTTCTACTCCTATTGGGTTCCCCCCCATCATTTTCCAGCTGCCTCAGACTATAATTTCTGAGTCTGCATGTTCCCATCTGGTATCTAGTCATTCCATAGGGTGTCTGTTTGGACCTACTCTCCAACAAAAAGGTGCAAAATCTGAAACCTCATTCAGTTCCCCCTTTTTTCAGTTTCTGCCTGTTTTTACTAATATCTGATGCACAAAAATAATTGCTTTTAATTTTTTGATAAGCGATATTTGTGTATAGGGGATTGGTCTAATATAAGTTACTCCAGGATACTGGAAACAAAATAACACATTGGCTATTTCAAAAACTTGAAGTAATTCAATATGGCTGTGTGTGTTTGTGTCTCAGGGAATGAGTAGGTCACACAACTTAGAAAAAGATGAAGGCCAGTCATCAAGAGTCTTATTATACTCGGGGCTTAATTTATCCTGAAGGCTGTGTTCCAGAACTTTAAAGACTGAGTAAAATGATCAGAATTATATCCAAGAAACATTGACTGGCTGTGTATGAATGATGTACCAAAGAGGTAGGAAAAGAATTTGAAGGCTGATGGGTAAAAGAGTGCTCACTTTTCTCCTCTGTGAGACAAAAGTTTGAACAAACTGATCATTAACAGCGCTTGGACTCTCATATTCTGATCTTTCCATTTATGCCCTCACTTGGCCTTGCTGGAGCCGGCAGCCCCAGAAAGACTGTGTTTTGCAGAACACTATTCATAACCCTTTGAGCTCAGGCTTTAAATGATGCCATTAGAGAAAAATCTACTTGGTGTACTCCAGTTTATGAATAGTTTAAAGTAATGAGAGCACAAAACAACACACATGGGCTGGTAATAGCCCGTGAATTTCAACGGCTCTCTCTTCAGACCTCCTGCATCACAACAGGCATTTGGTTATCCATGAGATCTTAGATGGCTTACTATTAATCTAGTTTTGATTCTTTTCAGTCCTCAAAGAGAAGGAGATGGGTTTAGTAGAAGCCCAGTGACAGGAACCCACTGAGACAGGGACACCATGCTGGGAAGGGTGGGGACATATTCTCTTGCAGTTTCTAAGAGCCTGAGGAGATGCCGGTGGCAGTGGTGTGGATGTTTTGATTTTATTCTTTCCTGGTTCTGAACCAACAAGAAAGCAAGACTTCCCAGAACCTCAGCATGCCTGGCACCTTTTAGGGCTTCTTGGGGAGCAAAGGATTTCTTTGTGTCTGATCACGGATGATCCGCTGAGAAGCAACTTCTGCCCTTGCTGAGGAAAGCAGTCCAGAATC
Source organism: Condylura cristata (assembly GCF_000260355.1). Taxonomy (NCBI): domain Eukaryota; kingdom Metazoa; phylum Chordata; class Mammalia; order Eulipotyphla; family Talpidae; genus Condylura; species Condylura cristata. The sequence goes on along the minus strand of NW_004567135.1, from coordinate 9,361,126 downwards.
CAGGAGGTGACCTCCAGTGTGACACATTTTTATGTGCTTTGCCTCAGTAGGAACTCAGGTCTTTTAGTGCTTAAAGGTAACTGAGTGTGCCTCCCTTGGCAAATGGATACAGTGTTCTGTTCTTGAAACATCAGGTTTTAGGAGTTAAAGAGGCAGCGATAGATTTCTCACATGCCGTTGTTTGCTTGTGACAGTCAATAAGGCTTTCCTCCTAGGATTGTATGGCTTGGTGTGGAGATTGGTAAATTACCTTCCTGACATTTTACTTTGATGAATGTCATTTACTCAGCTGACATTACTGTCTCATAGTTTCTGAAATTTCTCTCTGATCTGTTTCCAACCTGCAGTGTGAGTACATCAGTTGAGATACTTGCTAGGTAGGTGGACTTAGTCTAATGCTGATTGAGATACCAGCTAAAGACCTGGTTATGATCCCTCCATGGCTGTTCTGCAAACTGAACTTGAACCTTACTTTTCTATAGTGCCACTTACTTCCATCACACTTTGGTCACAAAATTGGATTTGGTGAAAATATAGGGAGTGGAAGAATATGCTGTGGCATGTGATGGCCAAAGGGCAGCTCAGAAGGGGGAGGTCGTGGCTTCCAGCATCACCATCGTGAAATAGCTTGTTCCCCTCTGCCTGAGTGACTGAGACACTGTCAGCAAGTGTCTGTTCTGGAAAAGCTCACAGAGGGGCTCTTCCGGGCCTGCCTCTCCCCGCAGAGGTGACCTTTGTATCTCACTTAGACTCCTGAGCCTTCTCTCTGCCTCTCCTTCTCCCCCTCCTTTCCTTTTATCCACAAATATATTTTGAGTGCTTCTCAGGCTTGTAAGTGCTGGAAATGCTGTGGATTTAATATAGGCAGGTTGACATTCTAGTAGGAAGAAAGTGATAGAAATGAGGCAACAGCTAACCAGTAGACTCTTTCAACTACTGGTAAGTATGGGCAGAAAGTCAGGTGATGAGATGGCGGGTGCACAGTTGGGTGGGGTGTGTGTGTTCTGGCCGTTTCTGAGGGCGCATACCTCCCTGCAGTAATGCTGTGCCAAGATGCTTGTAAAGAGCCGCTCACTACCCGCCCTGGAGGGAAAGGTCATTACAGACAATGGAAAGCAAGTGCGGTGGCTTCCAGTGCGGTGGCCTCCAGTGTGGTGGCTTCCAGTGCGGTGGCCTCCAGTGCGGTGGCCTCCAGTGCGGTGGCTTCCAGTGTGGTGGCTGGTGTGCAGTGGCCACAGCGCCTGGTCTCGAAATCCAGGGTAGAGAAATGTTCATGCTTTGGTTTGTGTGGAACTGTTGTGCTTTAGACTGGGAGCAAGCAGTAGGCTTCTATTGTGTGAAGCCACCTAAATGCTGGTGTTTATTTGTTACAGCAGTTAGCACCACCCTAGCTAATACAGTATAAATAATTGCAGCTAGCAGGACAGAAGACCTGAAGCGCTGTGGAACTGAGCACAGGAAAAGGGAAGCCAATTATCACCTCAGCAACAGCAGCTGTTGAAGAGCCAGGGCGATGTTCCTCCCCCCTGGAGCTGCGGTCTGAGCCAAAAGTTCTGTCCTGTGCTAATGTCAATTCAGAAAGCAGCCTTTCCAGACTCTTGTCAAGTCACTGGGAGCGCTTGGTCCGCTAATTAAGCAATAATGTGCTTGTCCAATAAGTACCATATGGTTGCAGTGAATCAAGACCAAATTATCTTAGCTTTAAAAATTAATATTATTAATGGTGATAAAATCTCACAATTTTATGTCATGCTTTCCTTCTCAAGAGCTCAGACTGCAAGAATTAAATCTATTTCCAAATATTCTACCGATTGTACTGGAGGAAGAAATGAAGACTCTCACAGAAGTGGAGAAAATGTCTTTAGACTTTGAGATAAGCTCATGTCTTCCCCCTCATCTTCATTTGTGACCACATAAAGATAACTAATCTTTCCAAGCAATAAACCAGAGGAGTGAGATAGAATTAGGGAATAGGATTACGTTAATGTCACGTGAAGGAGTTGAAACAAATAAGGGACTGTAGTTAATTAGACACTACAAAATGCTAAGGTTGGAGAAAACCAGAATAAACTTGCCCCAGGAAGCCGTCCATGCTGCACAAATTGGGGTGGGACAGAGGGTGTGAGGGATCCATCAGGAGACTGTGGATTCTGAGCAACCAGCGAAGTTGAGGGCGAGAATCGGGGATCGAGCTAAGAGAGAACCTGCCTCACACGAGCGAGGCAAATGGACAAGCATCGAAGGTGTGCCGGGCAGAGCTCCTGCAGGAGGGATGCAGAAAAGGGCAATAGTCTTGGTGTTTGGCTCTAACCCAGTCTCACCTCGTCACTCAGTGAACCCAGAGGTTCTGAGTTGGGGAGCGCGGGCATTTACAGCTGAGAACAGTAATTAGGAAAGGGTTGTGAGTCACAGAATCCAAGAGTTTCCAAGGCAACCTGGAAGACCATTCCTTGGTCAGTTCTCCATTTCCAGGAAGATTCATCATTAAAAAAAAAAAAAAAATTAACATTTTATTCAGCAGATATTAATTGGCTAGTTTGTACTTTTTTTTTTCACCCTGGAGGAGCTTGAAGTGACCATATAATTCCTCATGCAAAGTAGGACACATTGGAGAAAGAAAAGGGGCACAGTTAATAATTATGTAGGGACAAGAGGCGCGTACAGAGACTGGCTTGGGCACACTTGACGTACTGTGGCCCCACTTAGGAGACGTCATTCTATTCCAAATCAGGTGCATTGGATGTGCCCAGCCCACTTCCAGCTTGTGTCCACATTTCGGCCATGTGGGGCTCCTCCCACCCATACTATCGCCACTTACTAAGTGGGTGACCCTGGCCACGTTCCTTATCTTTTTTGTGCCTCCGTTTCACCCTCAGCAAAGCGGGCATGGCACTGGGAGGCATCGCCAGGTAGTGAGGACGACATGCGTTAACACAGACTTACCTGGGAACACGCCTGACCCCGACTGAGCACCCACGTGAGCTGTGTAACACCTCGTCTGCCATCTTTCCCTTGAGTTTCCTCCTCTGGTGAGCCGGGATTCTAAGCCCTACCCTAACAGGGCCTGGAATCAACATGTCAGCCCCATCCTCCCTTAGCACCAGCAGCAGACATCAAAGGGGAGTTTCAGTACTTTCTACACAAGTTCACAGACTCATTACATGGGATATTTAGATGTGGTTAAAGAAGGGGCAAGGGAGTTGGCCAGATCAGGAGAGGGATGTGTGGCCTCCTGTGAAATAGGTCACCAGGAACACAGGTAAAAGGACGGCCAGTCTGCCCCAGATTCAAAGGCAAGAGGGAAGACTCCCCAAGTCACAGGACTCTTTGGCTGTTGTCTCAGGATCAAAACCACGGGCCTTTCTCTAACTGGGGAAGGCGCCTGGGGACATCCACAGCGACAGTCACCAGCCCGTTGGCTTCACGCATTTGGCCTCCATCCGAGCTGACGGGATGCACAGACCTAGTCCAAGTACTTTGAATTTCTTGAATTAAGTTCATCTATAAAATTCAAAATTATATTTCTAAAAAATGACTTTATAATGGAAGACATCTCCCGGGGAGCGCCATGTGGGGCGGCTGCTGTGCCCGCACCTCCCAGCATCAGATTCAGCAAGTAGCAGCACTTCCTAATTTAGCTTTTTCTCTTGTCTTTCGAGACTGGTTTTTCCTGATGTTTGAAAGCAAATTCCAGTTCTGTAATTTCACTAGTGAATACAGTATGTGTCTCTTACACAAACGGATGTATGAAAAAATATCTGTCATGCCTTAGATTGCAGTAACAACCAAAAAAGAGAATAAATCCTTAATATGACCCAACCGCTTATCTGTAAACTTCCTTTCTTGGTTGGAGTCGGGACCCCGGGACCGTCCACACATTCCCTGCTTGTCTGTGTTCTAGGTTTTGTTTGATCTACAGTTGTCCCCTCCTCGCTTTTGAACAACACCGGTTTGTTGCAGAAACTGGGTCAGTTGTCTTGCAGAATGTCCCACATTTGATTTGACTGACTACCTCATGTTGTTCCTGAAATTGTGCCTTTGTCCTCCTTATTTTCTGGAAGTTATCTGCTTTTCTAGCTGTAGGGTCTGAGCTTTGCAGGAATGTCCCTGGTGGCCTGTTGCTTCCGGTCTCATCACGCCGGGAAGGGAGTATCTCGGGGCTGGGAGGGGCTGTCAGCTCGGGGCTTGTCGGTTCAGGGTCTCCTCCACCGAACTTACACCTCACTCTTTCCTCTGGTGACTTTAGCATCTTGCGGTGGCTTCCCCAGATCCATGACTTCTCTAGGGCTCGTGAAATGTGTATTTTTTTGAATCCATCATTCTTTATGCATTTAGAAATGGGAAGTCTATCCAGTCCCCTCAGCTCTGATTTTGTTATTTTGAAATATAGTTTGACAGGAAAAGCAAGACAAGTGGTTTCCTGTACTTATCAATTTTCAGAATAATTACTTTGGTGGCCTAGAAAAGGAGGCAAGGTCTTTAATCAATTAATTCCATTAATAATGTTAATGTTTTAAAGCCTCAGTGCTATCAGGCTATCAACACAAGTTCGACCCCTAGCCAGCGAGCTGACCCACAAGGCACAGCAGACCTCTCCTGTCACCCCACTGTGGTATCTCAGTAAATCTACCTGTCCTGCTCTCCACTCTGTCTCTGGTGAATCCTTTTACCCAACACCTCTGGCCTAGACCCTAGTTCTTAAATAAATAAAATAAATCTTTAAAATAAATTTTTGAGATCCAACTATTATGTTAGACATTGTTTTAAATCCCAGTGGTTCAGCAGTGAACAAAACAGATAAAACTCCCTGCTTTTAGGGAGCTTACGTACTGTTGGGGGAAGACAGACAGAAAATCAGCAAGTTTGTATACTGTGTTAGGTGGTGACAGGGCTATGGAGAAAAACACAGTATAGGAGGTGCTGCAGGGGTGGGATTGAGTTTGCAATATTAAACCCTGGCCTGGAATGCCTGTGAGAAGGTGACATTTGAGCAAAAGCCTGAAGAAGGTGAAAAATGAGCCTAAGCCTTGTTAGAGAGGCGCGTGGAGGGCTGAGGAGTACCAGAAGCCAGGGTGGCAGTGTGACCGCGTCACGGCAGTCAGGTGGCGGTGAGGCCACTGAGGCGGGGCGGCACACCAGGGCCTTGCCAGCCACTTCAACGACGTTGCTTTTCCCTGAGTGAGTTGGGCCGTTGCAGTACGTGGGCTAGTGTGTGATGGGAGCGCGAGCTTTTGGGGGTGTCAGGTAAGGGCCGAGCCGAGTTCACGCTGAACACCAGCAGCCCTCCTTCCCAGCTGGTGCCGGAAGGAGGGGAAGGGCCTCCTCTGTGTGTGGGACACTCAGTGCATCTGCCTGTGAGTTGGATCCCAGCAAATACTTCCCTCTCAGTCCACTGCAGAGCATTTTATAACATAAAGTCCCAGGACAGAAACCAGACCGAAGGACCGCACAGTCACCAATGCAGAGGATGGAACTGCATCCTGCACTAAAGCCTGATACTTGGGGAAAGGCCACCACGTGATCCAGATCCTTCTGTGCTGGTGATGGGTCTGTTGGAACATCTCCGCCATCATTGAAGAATTGGTGTTGACTGGTCAGGAATTTCTAGGTGGGTCACTGTGGTAGGAGAGGCCAGCTCTTCAGGGTCACCATCTTAGCTGAGGTGAGGGCTCCGCTGGGCACCCAGGCCTCTCAGTCACCTGGAGGACACCTTCCCCTCGGTGCTGCCTTGCAGCCTCCAGGGAGCCTTTGTGTGGGTGAGCATCTGTGTGCCTCTAGCGCCCACCCAGGCTTCTGTAAATCCCTGGTTCTTAGCAACCAGGGCAGCTATGATACCAGCAGCTTTGCGCCTGTCAAGTAACTGTTCCCCACTCTTATCTCCTCGGGGCTGGTAGATGCCATGAAAGCAGACAGAGAGAGACTGAACCTCAGCTTAAGCAGGGACTTTTAAAATCTTTTTTTTTTTTTTTTGACTGAATCTAGTTGATGCAGAGCTCGCCTCAAAGAACACTTGCCAGCCTCTCGCCTGTCGTTATTTCAGGTGATTGTAACATCTGAGATTCTCCCCCGCAGGCCAAGTATGATGGCCTGCACCAGTTGGAGCACCAGGGCTTACCACCCCACGAGTTTTCCTCAAGTTGCAGCGAGTAAAGAAGGGCCCTCTGAGGGGAGCGATTTGCCAGAGAAGGGACATCTCAGACTCTGTCTCTCAGTAGAGGGGAGTTGCTTGCAGGGAAGGAAGCAAAGATTTTAAATGGGGGCTTGTCCCACCAGTGTCACAGAACAGAAAATGCAGCCTCCTGGCAGGGGCTTCTTGAGGAGCCAAGGGCTGGAGGGAAGGAGTGGAGTACGCATTTACTGAGCTTTGCGAGCGGTCACATGCTGGTGGCAGCTTTTCTTAAAAACACCTGTAGGAGGCATGAGCCTGGCTTTTTGCATGAGCCTGACTTTTTGTATAGGACAAATGCAACTCGAGATTGATGCTGATGTGGGATTATTGCTGCACGCCGTCCAGGACCCACGGAAGGCTTGATAAAAGATCTGAGTTGGAATCTAAGCTGCTGTCTTATGATGTCAAGGCACCATGTCTGGGAAGCTGGGTGCTAAGACTTGGAGTTTTGGGTCCTGTCCAAGACTGTGACTAAAGGCTGTGAAATCTCTCAGCTCCCGAGAAGGCGCTGCAAATACGGCCACTTCCTTCACGAGCTGGTTCCCACCAGGAGGCCTGAGGGCTGCTGGAGCCTTAGCAGGACCTGTGGGTGTGCTCTTTTCTGAGATGAATTCCACAGACTCCAAGAGGCAAAAGGAAAGAAGGAAGTGATGTGAATCTCTTCAGTGGTTAGAATAACCTAGTAGTTGTTTAATAGATTAAACAAGCATTAAAATGAGCGCTCAGAAACTTGGAATCCAAAGTCTTTCATTATAATCTGACTGTTGTCTCCAGACACTCGTGGCCCTTACATGCCTCCTCCCAGTGGAGCTGGGGGTGCTTGGAGCACAGGAGTTCGGGGATGGGGTGCAGCCAGAGATTAGGAAATGCTCCTTGGGTCTGCTGATGGCAGATTAATGAACCTGGGTTGGGGCAGCTATTTAGCGAGTAAACTGTCTGACTGAGGGACAAAGTACAAATTTGTTGGTGAAGTCATCACCTTAGACCCCTGGGCCCTTTAAGTTTGAGGTAATCCAGCCCACTGCTCTATTGAAATGTTTGACTAACATTGATGCAAACACTCTGGACACTGCATTCTGAGCATTGATCCTGGTACACGTTCTCGGTTTAGAATATTATTGCGGTTAGTGGAATGTTGCTGGAGTATAGGCTCCAAACATCCGAATCCACGAATCGGAAGCGATTCAGAAAAACAGGACCTCTGATAGAAGCCACAGACATCAGATGGTCCAGGAAGAGGTCTTGCCTTCCGGTCTGGCTTCTTCCCCTCCCCACCCTACTGCTGGACTGCCGACGGTCTGCTTCTCTGCTCCAAATGAGACTTTCTTGTCCCGCTTTGTCTAACTCTAAAGTTAGCACTTGTCTGGCTTTGTCTAACTCAAAAGTTAGCGCTTGTCCGAGTGGTCTGCAAGCCCCTCCCACCCCCTTCTCCACCCTTTGACATCAGCTTTTGGTTTGGGCAGGTGGGCCCCCCCCCAGTGGCTGCTCTGTGAGCCTTTGCTCACGCTGGCTCCAATGGGGATCGTGCTCTCTAGTTCCCTGGGACCTCGATTGACACCTGTCGCAAGGCCGAGCACGTGGCTCCAATGGGGATCGTGCTCTCTAGTTCCCTGGGACCTCGATTGACACCTGTCGCAAGGCCGAGCACGTGGCTCCAATGGGGATCGTGCTCTCTAGTTCCCTGGGACCTCGATTGACACCTGTCGCAAGGCCGAGCACGTGGGTGTGAATGCATGAAGCCCGTGTTCTGCGTAAACACACACCCGTGTATCTGCACACAAAGAAACACCACACATGCCTGCACACGGACAGAGAGACAGCACCCCTCTCTCTAGCCCGGTACCTGACAAAGAGGGGCGGCCTAGTGAAGGACAGGGTCAGCCTGAGGGTGCGGCTGGCAGGGAAGCCACCGGGATCCAGAATTCCAGTTCCTGTTTCTCGTTTCCCAGCATCTGCTAGGAAGCCCGGCAGGACGGAGCACTGGCAAGCTTGGCATGGAGCCCTTCTCCTTTCAGAGGAAGTGCAACGTCCCGGTGGGATGAGTCAGTGGGAGAAGGGAACTGGAGTGAGTCACTTTGGGAGGAAAGGCTAAAGGATCTTCTCTGCTCAGAGATATTTTAGTCTCACTAGGTTTTTCCCAATCCTCTTGTTTAGATGAAGTTTGGGTCATCTGACAGCTGCGGGTAGGTTCTCAGATAGAATGCGGAAAGCTTTCCCCCTCTGACCCAAAGACTGTGTTCTAGAACATTGTTGCTGATTGGATGGTAATTAAGGGGTTAAGGGAGCTGGCTTTGGAGCCAGGCAAATTGGGTTCTATTCCCAGTGCTTCCCAGAACTAGCTTCATAGTGAGTGGCGGTTTCACGTCTTGAAGTCTAGTCTTTATCATTTTCAAAATGAAGCTCACTGTAAATAAATGTGTCTATTCCACAACTATCGCTGGAGTACTTAAAGCATGTCTGGCTCAGAGCTGGGAGTGGAGTACACAGTGAATGCTAGAGACTGTGTCCTGTCCTCTGGGAGGGGTACAGTGGGGGAGACCTACCCCATTCCCTGAGACAGGTGTACTCCGAGCAGGTCAGTACTCAGAACCGTCATCACCAAGCTCACAGTTCTCAAAGTCAGCTCATCTCCTTGTGTTTCAGCTCTTCACCTGTCTAGTGTGGAGCTGAACCAGAAAGCCATCTCAATGGGACTGTCCTTGAGCCTCTAGGTTGGGCTAAAGATTTTGAGCTTGTCCTGGAGTTGTCTAGAGAACCTCTAAAATATGCCTGGATGGACAAGACAGCGGGAAGGGGCAGCTTTCAGGCCTTTAGTAGGGGCAGGATTAAAATTGGTGCGATCTCAACAGACCAAGTCCCATAGTAAGTTCTCAAATTCATTTGCCCCAGTCCATGACGGAGAAGAGCAGACTTGAGGATACTTGACTTGAGTAAAATCCAAATATTTTCTCCCTGCGTGACTGAGGCTGCTACAATTAAGACACAATCTCAAGCTACAGCGCTAGGTGAGAATTGAAGTGGTTAGGCTAAAAGAAGGAGAATAAGAATAGCTAATATTTTGGAGTTATTGTAGATCAGAAGACACACATACACGATATCATTTGATTCCACCTTATCATTTCATTCCCACGGCACCCCCCTGAGTTAAATGCACCATTGTATAGACGAGAACACCAAAGCTTCAATTAAGTAATGGATCACAGGGGACGCTGTGCTCATGGCCCATAATGAGCAGCTGTAGGACTCAGACAAGAAGATGTATTTTAAGGGGGTCATGTGGAGAGGGAGTAAACTGATTGTGGGTTGCTTGTTAGTGTGGAACTCAGTGGGTGGATGCTGTGAGTTCAGTGAGGAGCTGTTGGAAATAGAATATGCCGAGAGGTCACAAGTTCTCCATTCCTGAAAGCACTTGAGTGGAGGATGGAGGACTGAGAGGGATGTCAGGGAACTTGACCACATGATGTGTGCGTGTCTGCAAAAATGTCATGGGTGCCTGGTTGGGCCACATGCCATCTTCCTCAGGAGCAACAGCAGAGATACAGGGAAATGTAGCCACTGGGAAATGCTGGTGGAAGCAAAACACAGTGTGGGGTGATCTCAGCGAGAACATGGCGAGCACCGCAGTAGGATCCTTGTACCCCGGTAGGATCCTTGCACCCTGCATTGACGCTTTGCTTGGGTCTTCTGTGCCTCTGCATCTGTCCACCCTCTGTTCCAATAGCTTCCAGGATTTTCCTCCTCTACCAACTTGAAATCCTCTCATTTGTGAAGGTTTCATAGTCTCTTTGCCTGTGGATGAGCTATGTGAAGATCATTGTTATCTTGTACTATCAGGAACAGAGAATCTAAGTGGCTAAATGAACAAGTGGCTCTCTATTGAATTGTTTAGAAGCAACAGTGATCAGATTCACCCTGTACTCACTCCCTCCCTTTGTCAAACTTATCTGGGAGCTATTTGCCTAGTGCCTGCTTGGGCCAGACTATGCCCACTACGGGCTGGAGATCCAAAGGCGATGAGAGTGTCCTGTGCACCTTCCGGGCAGGGAGACAGGGAAAGCAGGCGGGCAGTGATGACAGAGTATGATTTTGGAATCCAGGCACCCAAGGACCCCAGGGCAGTATGGGGGGGTCATACCCAGATGCACCTGCTGGGTGTGGTGGTCTCATTCTTGACAAGAAGGAACTTTGGCTTTGGGCAGATCTTGGTTTCAGTCCTCAATCCATCACTTGCCTTGTAATTGTTGGCAAGTTCCTTATCCTTTTGGAGCCTCTGTCTCTCCAGCTATTCAGTGGGGATAATATTACTTCCTGCGCATGATTTCCGTGAAAATCAAGTCAAGTGAAATGAATTAATTTAGAGAAATCACTGAGCATAGTGCCTGGGTCAGCAAAGGGTCATCCCCATTCCCCTCCCTTCCAGACCACGGGGGAGGCAGAAATACTGAACCTCAAGCCTATGAGTCCCTAGGCTGTGGCCCCCAAACTCCTGATCACAGATTGGTTGTCACATTCACCAGGAATGGTTTCTTCAGCATTACCTTTGGGGGCTCTCCTCTGGAAGCTCTATTTTACACAGGAACCTCAGAAACCCCTAAGTGATTTTAAGGCCTAGCTAGGCTTGAAGGTGTGTGTCTGTGTGCATTGTTCTGGAGGACAGCCCCTGGTTTTCATCAGATGCACAAGGTGCTTCATGATCCAGCTAACTGCTAACTGCTGCTGTGTGCTTGCGGCCATGGAAACTGGGTCTAGAAGATGGGCTTTGGACAGCAACCAGTGCCCAAGGCTGGCACTGATAGGCTCTCCTCCTCTTCCCGGTCCCTCCCTCTGGGGGATTCCCAGGGAAAGAGAAACAGGTGCTTGGTCACTGACTCTGGCAGGTAGGTAAGCAACTTCGGAAGTCATCAGCTCTGTCTTTAGAGGGTCTTAGAAAAGTTGACATGGAAAATGTTTCTGTCTGGTTCTTATAACCATGAGAGCTGTTAATAATTATATCCATCTGAGGGAGTAAGGGAGACAGAAGAAGATGGGATATGTGTGCCGAAGAACCCGTTCTGCATGGTCTGAAAGTGTTTGCAATTTTTCCTAATTGGTCCAATCCTGTTCTGTAATGAATTTCCTTCTCTCTTTTCTCCATCCCCTCCCCCGCTGCCCAGAGCTTCTGGTTTCCTGGCAAGGCAAGCAGGCGGCAGAGTGGGATGCTGCTGCTCTGAAGGGTGTTCAGGTGTGTGCTGGTAAAAAAGCAGGCAGGAGGGGACTGTGGGCTCTGCGTTTGGGAGGAAGGAACTTGTTTTCCACATGCCTCTGCAGTTGGGAGCCCTGGACTTTTTTTCTTGTTTTCTGTATATGTGTGTGTGTGTGTGTGTGTGTGTGTGTGTGTGTGTGTGGTGTGTGTGTGTATTTCATTTTAATTTAAGAATTTTAAATTAAATATATATAATTTATTTATTTATATCGATTTTACCTTACGGCTCATTTTCGTACAAAGTTTGCTTGCTTTTCTAAGGTGCAGTCCCCATTCCCACCACCAGTTCACCGCGCATCCAGCTCATGGTTCAACATCTCCACAGTCCCGTGCTTTTCCCTCTGCCCTATTTTGATCCCTCTCCCTCCCGCTTCCCTGCAGAGTGTCTCTGCTTTATATTTGTCTGTTTATGTTTTTTCTTAGATCCTCTATTCCTCCTCTAAGTGAAACCATCGGGTATTTTTCCTTTTCTTCTGACTTATTTCACCGAGCATAATCCCCTTGGTTGCTTGTATTTCTGGTGAATCTCCCAAGATGCTCTGTGAACTGTGGGAGCAGCTCTGACTTTCCCCTGATGCCCTCAAGTTTCCTGCTGCAGGGATGGAAGTTCACAGCTGCTTCCGGTGGTGACCCGGTTCCCTAGTAGTGAACCAAGTTCACTAGTTCTGGGGCCTTGAGTTAGGGTACATGTTCCTTTGTTGTCTTCTGCCAGGGCTAATCACACGTGGACCTGGGAAGGTAAATGGCCTCACGGGGGGCATCACCCCCCCATCTTGAGGCTTCGTTGAAATAGGGTGTAGCGAGAGCTGTGGGTATCTTTCTATATGTCTTGTCTATTTGACCATTCCTTCAACAGATGAATCTGTTGGAGGGCAGACAGACAGAGACCCCCAAACTTAAGCTCTTTGGAGGGATTCTGCCATCTGATGCATAAAGATAAAGCATACTCTTACGTGAAAAGAGCTTTAATAGGATTAATATGCACAGAGAGAGAAGTGAAGAAAGGATATTAGCATCCCAAGTGAACACCCAAGATTACTAATCTTGGGTAATACTGTCTTGCCCAGCCAAACAGACTTGGCCTGAAGTGGGGCCACCGAGTCCTGAAAGGCTGACACAAGTCAAGGCGCCTTCTAGAGGGGACCTGTAGGAAAGGACAGAGGGTTCAGGCTGGTCTGAGACACAAAGAACAACGTCAAAGTGCAAACCGAGTTGAAGCCTGCACTGTGAGCCTCCCCATAGTCTCTCCCCCTGCTCACCCCCACCTCTTCCAAATGTCCTGGCTCCACATCTCCTTCCATGCCACCCAGATCCCTGGTGCAAACACATTGCCCAGAAGCAAGTGGGCCCTTCTTCACAGGTCTCTCTGCTCCGTGTGTCTCTTCTGTGTCTTTCCCACGTTTTCTATTTTCCTCTGGTGGCTCAGCTCTGCTCCTCTTTAGTGGGGCAGGGAACCTGGGACCTCCCCTCTTTATGGAGATCCTCTGCTGCATCCCTGTCGTCTACCCCATGCCAGGCACTGGCTTAGGCACAGGGAGTGCAGTGAGGACCGAGGCTGAGTAAGCCCTGCTCTCGTGAGCTTGCAGTCTAGTAGGGCTGCAGGCACTGAGGTGGCTTGGTGACACGACAGAACCTGGCTTTCCCAGTGGCTTTCCTCATCAAGTCTCGGGGGTGACGAGAAGATATGGTCTATGCTACACAATGGAATACTACTCAGCAATCAAAAAGATAAACTCATGCCATTCGCAGCAACAAGGGTGGCGCTAGAAGGAATCATGCTCAGTGCAGTAAGTCGGAAGGAAAAAGAAAAATATGGAATGGCTTCATTTATAAGAGGAATATAGGGGAACCAAATAAGACGGGGGAAATTGTATTGTTATTACAATACAAAACGCAACACAACAAAAACAAAACAAACAGACGGTTATAAACCAGAGATATCCTACCGGGGACGGGGAGGGAGACTGAACGGAAGGAGCGAGGAATGTGGGGGACTGTGGTGGGGGGGAGGGGGAAGTAAACACTGCTTTAAAATGAACAATGATGTACATAGATCAATAAATCAATAAATTAAAAATGCCCCAGGGGCTTTTATTCCCACTTCCTCAGCCCCGCTGTGCTCACAGCACAGGGCCTAAATGATGGACAATAACATACATTACTTAGATGCTTCCCCTTGCAAGCACACTTGCCTTTAAACTGGATATTAAACTCTTAGGAGATGTGGAACTAACTTTTTGGGGGCTTCCTGGGTGGGAGCCCCTGGGAGACCTGGACTCTCCCTCTGAAGTGGCTGTGTCTGTCTGGTTGTAGCATTCCCGGTGCCTGGTGCATTTGTGAAGGTCCAAATGTATTGTCCACTGTCCCTGCAAGTGGTTTCCTTCCTGGGCTTCACCTCTGGCGTTTGTCACGTCCACGTTACCTTGGCGCCAAATCCTCCCTTTCACTGAGAGACAGAGGGAGGGAGGAGTCCCCTGCCCCATAGCAGCGAGGGGCAGGTGCTTCCTTCTCAGCCCTCCCCTCCCCCAGCGCACACACTAGACCCTCCACACCCACCATGCCCCAGCCTGGTCGTGGCCTTGCAGTCGGCCTGCATGTCTGTGCTTGGGCCCCTCCCTCCCCTGGCACTTTCCTCCTGCCCTGCTGGGGACCCCGTCTTCTCATCCTACCCTTGAGGCAGCCTGACTTCTTGTGCCATCTCTGACATCGCTGTGGCCCTCCCATGAAGCTTGCAGTAGACCCTTGTGGCCCGGTGATTCCTCTTCCCAGCCAGCCCAGTGGCCTCTCTGGCCGCAGCCTGGCTCCCCTTTGGAGCGCCTGCCCCCACTGAACCCCACTCTGAGGAGGCAGCAGCCAGATTCACGTCAGCAGCTGCTCCCGCTGGGGCTGTGGTTTTTGGTGGGCCGCTTTCAGGGCTCTCATCTTTGTGGGAAGCCTGCCCAGCGCAGGGCGGCTTAGAATGGGACGGCTGCTGGAAGGGCCCCTTCCCTACGGCGGGCTGAGCACGTGGCCTGCCGCGGCTGGAGTCGCCTAATGCTAACAGGTTTCTTGCTGGGCTCTGGGCTCTGCCCTCCGCCGTGTGGAGGGCCTGCTAGGCTAGGCTCTCCTTCCCCAGACTGGACTGTGTCTTTCTCCATGTGGGCAGAGTCAACTTCTTGTAAAAGTGAGCCTTACATTTGCTTGACATTGTATGTTTCAGAACTTCCTGAGGCCAGATCGAATTTAATTCTCATCACCACTCTATGAGTGGATATTGTTTTTTACATACTATATAGAAGGGGAAACTGAGACTCAGAGCGTCAGGTTTGCAGTTTTTAATATGTGTGGAAGCTGGGATGCTGGGGTGTTAAAAGCTAAGTGCTAGGGTGTGCGCCCAGTGTTGGAGTTCAAGGCCAGCTCTTCTCTACACACCCCAAACCTCTCTTGAGGACCCCCCTCCTGAACCAGAGGAAACGGACGTGATTTGTGTTTGGAGTTGAGATGGGACTGGCATTGGCCAGAGGTGTACTGGGGCAATGAGGGGTGGAGTGGACCAGACACGTCCCTCTGGGAGCTGTAGCCACTTCCCAAGGCCAGACTGGGCAATGGCTTGATCCATTCTTTCCTGGGAGTTCCTGGAGACTCTCCCTTCTAACCACACAAAATGATTCTTCAGGCAGGTGGGCAGAGGGTGGGATACTGACTGACAGAGAACAGTGCAGCTTGGAGAACACCTCCGTGTGGCCAAGGGGACTGCTATCCATGTAGGCAGGGTCCTAGTAGGACCCTGTGAAGAAAAATCAAAACCAGAAAGACAGACAATTTCTCATCCCCATGATAGCGAGAGGCCACAGGTTTCATGGCTGCCCTCTTCCCCTGGGGAGCCTAAGGCCCCAGGCTCCCTGGCATCTGGGCATGCTACCCTTCAGCATATCAAGCCTCGTAACTTGAACCCAGAAACCACATCAAATAGACTATTTTTGCTGTGGTAAAATTAGAAGAATGGTTTTATTGCTATAATGTTGGGTTTTATTAAGAGTAAATTATTTATTTTGGTCTTGTGTCATAACTCTGTTATGCTGATAGATAACTTGTTGTGTTGTTGATTTGAGCTGCATTTGAATCGTTGACATGAGTTACACTTTGTAGACGTTGAATTAAATATTCATTTTGATTTTGCAATTTTCTATTTTGGTGCAACCATTTTTGTTTTTAATTTTCAAGTATTTTTGTAAGACAATGGAAGACTTGTTAGGGTATAAGCATTAAGCCTCTGGTGCCTAATAGATAAAATCTTTTATACCCCTTCCCACCCCTCATCCCAGCAAAAGAAATTAAGGGACTACTTAACTAAATAGATACCCATTTCTAGGCCTAAATTATATTAGGTTCTCAGGCCCTCTAATCTCTTGTTAGGGGTTGTTTTTATAACTATGAAATATAAAAAATGCTCTCTGGAAGAATGAAAAATTTCTAAACATCCCAAACTGATGATACTAAATCAGTTACCTCAAATCCTTCAGCAGAAGGGAGGATATAAATTCTATTAATAAATGTATGACCCAGCTCAAGTTTTCAGAAGCAGAGGGCAAGGATGTGGGAAGCTGGCTCTGCGGAGTTTCCACCACACCTTTGTGGGGCTCTGACACACTGTAGATGCAGGGTTGCTCCCTATTCCAGGAGTCTCCTGCTGGGGGCTCAGGTGACAGAGGCATCTTGCAGGCCTCGTAGAAGTGTTGAGCCCTGATGGGTGACCAGAGACAGAACTGGCCCCGCTGTTAAGAGCCGAGTATGTACAGGGGAGGGAGGCTGGAGAAAGCTCCCGCCACCTTGGGGGACTGCCACCCAGGCAGTGGAAGCAGGAGGACACTCTGCCATGATGTCCTGTTTGGGGACTCTGCTGCCCAAGGAGAGTGGCCGTGTCTGGCTTCCAGCAGGCAGGTTCTAGAGAGCGCTGCTGATCATCTAGAATATCCTACCAGCAAGCCAAGACTTGCTGAACTGGTAAGAGATAGGGGAAAGGAAGGACTGTTTGGCTGTCCTCAACCACAGTGATTACCTGACATAAAAAAAAACTAAAATAAAATGGCATGAAGTAGTGACATGTCTGATTCAAGTGATATGCTCATTAAGAGCTCTGATAACCAGTGATACTTAAAGAAGGAAAAAAACCTCACCAAAATACCTGAGCAGCTTTACTATGGGGAAAGGAAACACAGGTCCTTTGAGGTCCTTATGTGCGAGGACAAAGGAGATCCTGAACGGGGCCACCTTTGGCCCAGGTGAGAGACGGAATCTTGTAAGTGGGCAGAGATGCTTCCAAAACCCAGGGGAGGCATCTTTTGGGCCACGCCTGGTGTTCCTCCATTAAGGGAATAGCGCAGCCAAGCAGAACCCGCTCTTTGCTAATGGAATGAAATCCCCTTTCTACATTAAAAATGAGATTATGTGAATCCTTTAAAATTTATTTGAAAGAGGGAGGGATTTTTTTGTGCGTGATGCATTACCGTGAAATGACACCGTCTTCCTCCTTATTGCCTAATTAGCGATATTGTACTTGTGTGTGAAATGGTGTGTTTAAACATTGCCAATCGATTCCAACAAAAGATTTCAAAATACTGTAGGATGGAGCACAGTGAAAAGTTCCTGCCAGCCAGCATCCTTGTAGGGTAGATTTTTGTCATTTCCAGGCGCGCACAGTGGGGCCGGGCAAAGGCGGGGTCTGCCTGGCTCTTGGCTTCCCGCCCCGTCTTGTATTTTCTGCCCCCAGCAGTCCCCTCAGTCAGGGCGTGGCTGCTCCTAGGGATGTTTTTTCTCTTTCTTTGTTTTTCTATGACACTGTAGAGGTATATTGGACTCAGCTGTTCCATTCATTCATTCATTTATTCCGTACACACTTAACAAAGACAAAGGGCTAAGGAGATAGATGGTCACCCCAATGGGACAACGTGTTTTTATAAAAAATTGAAATATAATCTAGGAACAGATTTTCGTGGACCTGGAGAAACACCGTGAGTCACTGTGTAAGTCACTGTGTAAGTCACTATGTAACATACAGCCCCAACTCTTGGTGGCTTAACCAGCTGAGGGTTAGTTTCTTGCTCACATCACAACCCACCTGGATGGGCAGGCAGGACAGAGAAGTTGTTCAGCCTCTTCTGTTTAGAGGCTGTGCCATCCCCTTAGGTCTGGCCATTTTCTCTGGCTCCCCTGAATCCAGCTGGCAGGTGAGGGGTAATCGGAAAGAAGAGGGCTTGGGGGAGTGCATCCAAAGTGCCCCCAGAGGTTTCAGAGGTGGAAGTCGTGCTTGCTCCTCGTTCCCCGCATGTCCATTGTCTAGAATGCGGGAGAGCCTGGGACCTGTGGGCTAGCCGTGCTGGGAAGGAGAAACAAGCTTGCTGCATATTCGTTGTCTTCCATAATTCAGGAGCCACTTGCCCGCCCAGAGCGCCTGGAGCCAGAGTGCCCGGGGAGGCATCGGCCTTGGTGCTGGGTCGGGGGAGAGCATTTCTAGTGAAGGAAGTGGAGGTCGCTCTGACAGCCTGGATGAAGTGCCATCGCCAACGTGACCTTGGGCCCGGTGGTGTGTGTCCCAGATGGTGTCATCCCTGATGCTACCCCGACTTAAAGCTGGTAGAGATAGCAGATGTCTAGCCGGCGAGGGTCTTCCTAAGCCCCAAGCTCAAATTTGTCTGTCAGATCTGGAAAGGGACCCCATCCGCCATTCAGCCCATGAAGATCCCATGGGAAGAAAGAGACCTGAGGCCGTAGGGCGGAAGCTCCTGGCGGGCCGTGGATGTTGGCAGAGCAGAGCATGGTTTGGGAGTGGGGACCGTGGAAGGGGCTCGCAGCCGCTCTTCCTTCCCATAGCGTTTGCGTAGGTTATGATGTAGCTGAGCGGCCTCTCTTGAGACACTCTTGCGCGCTTAGCGTGGGTGGCATGGGAGGTCGGCTGCCAGGTTGGTTTAATGCAGTGACCTGGGACAAGCAGTCCCGAAGTCTCTGTGGGTTTGGTTCGTGCCTCTCTCAGTCTAACCTGAATCCTCGTGATTTGCCAGCTCAGTCCCCAGTTAACGGTGTCTCAGTGAATTCACGAATCCAGGGTTCTTTGCTACTTGTCAGGTGATAAATTGTGATAAAGTACAGTTAAGATTTTCTCGCTGGCAGGAAAGCTGGGTGTGTTCAAAGCCTGAATAAGGTCCCATCGGCACGCTTGTTTGAATTTTTCACACAAAAGTAATTTGTAGACCATCCCCGACTTTTGAATTTCTCTTTTATTCATTGTTCAGATGATGCTTCAAATTTAGGACATTGCACGGCTTTGCATTTTCCAGACTAACCTGTTTATCCCATTACACAGATGAAATACGATCTGGTTGCCGGGAATCACAATGGAAAATAATATTTTGGCACATGAATAATATTGAAGCACAGGTACAGATTCTCTGCATTGAAGTCATCTGGGAAGGAGGGCCTTTAGGAGTCACAATCAGAACATAAACACATAACACTGACGTGCATAAGGGCGCCCAGCCCATCTTTACTCTGGCAACAAGTTTGGAAGGGGCAAAGGGATGACACAGTTGGTACCTGCAGTGCCATCCTGGGCGACAGCAGAGAGCGCGCTGGCCTGGGCTTTTACGACCGAGGCTACCTGCAGCCCTGAGCACCTCCTGTAAACAGGTCCCCCCGGGTGTTGCAAATATCACTCAGGGCCAGGTGGTCCAGAGCTGATAGGAGCAAGGCAGGCAAGAAGGGAAGACTCTCAGTGTTCTAGTGCTTCCAGAATTCTGAGAACTGGTTGGCGGCTTGTATCTGAGCAGAATAGATGGACCGGAGTCACTCAGCAAAGCACATTCTGGCCGTTGTAGGTCAGCAGGGCTCTGCCCAGCGTTATATCCACAGCTGGCTCCTGCCCAGTATCAGCTATCCTGAGCACCCTCCTCCAGGGGGCACCACCCTGTTCTGCTCTTCTGAGGTGGGACCTAAAGCTGCCAGAATCAGGAGCAACCCGAGGTCCCTCACCATGGAGATGGGCACAACACACCCTTAGAACACTTAAATTTCGCCCCTTCCTGGTGGCGCCACGGGTTAGGATTCAGCACTGCAAGTTGGCCACAGCTGCTTCTGTGCGAGTTTGATCCCCAGACCTGGAGCTGACCCACATGGGGCAACAGACCTCTCCTGACCTGCCCGCTGCTCCCCTCAGCAGTGTACTTCACTAAATCTGCCTGTTCTGCTCCCCACGCCGTCTCTGGGGAAGCCTCTCACTGCTCCTGCCCCTCTGGCCTGTACCCCAGTTCTGTATGCATAAATAAATAAATCTTAAGAAAAGTTAAATTCCACCACTGTCCAGGCTGCTTTTTTCTATCAAGGTTGTCAGTTGAGACCCCCAACTTGAGAATTTATTTGTTCCTTGCTGGGTAGAGCTCTCTCCCTCCTCGCGCTCCCTCCTGCCTCCCTCCCTCTCCCCTCCTTGCTTCCCTGTGTTTTGCATCCGCTGAAGCCACTAGCTGACCACTGAGAATGCCCAGTTAAACCCCGACTGTTGTGTAACTTAAACTCACATTATACCCCAGGAAATCTGACACAGCCTGTATTTCTGATTGATTTAAAAAATTAAGACTCTGTGATATAATGTAATTCATTATTACATAATAAAAGCCTATTATGGATTGTAATTTTTCAGTGACTAACTCAATTTTACTTATTAATGTTCATTTAAATCTTAGTTTATTATATGTTCAATACTACAAGTACTAGCACCATGTTGCTTCAAAAATCAGCCATTTGGAATTTTTTCATCAATTTAGACAAGACTCCCCCCCCCTTCCTGTTCTTCTAAACATTCAGCTAAGTGGGGGATACCTGTGTTTAAAATTACATGTGAATAGAGCCAGACTGGGGAACAGTTAGATTTCGAACCACAAACTCCAAACTGAAATGATTTTTATTCATTTCAAAATCTGACCTTTGGAGGACCCGTTCACAGGAGCAGATTTCTCATAAAGACCCACCCAGGGGACTGGGTTCTTGCAGAAATGAACCTGTATCCTGAAACGCAGCAGCCACATCATCTCCGAGCCAAGCTGCAGTTTCATTAGGGATGTGCCCCTGGTTCACATTTTTTAGGTTTGGTAAGTTCAGTTCAAATTTATTTCCTCCTAAATGAGTTTTTACTACCTGAAGGCCGCTGTGTGGAAACGACCTTCTGTCATGATGTGGTGTGCCTGTCCCAGAGGGTGAGATGGCCTTGAGGTCCCAGCGCTGCCCTGGCTTGCTTGGAGGGGATGGCAGAGTCACCCTTGCAGGCCTTGAGCACCGACACACGGGCGGAAGGACGGACCAGTGCGCATCCGACCTTCACGGGCCAATGCCGGAGCTGAGAGCAGCTCCCGGGGACAGCCTGCTTCAGCCCTCCCAGTTGTTCCCTCTCTGCTCTCTCTGGTTTTGCACGCCGCAGGCCCCTGCGCCCCCGCCTCGGACCCCCACCCCTGGCCCCCAGAAACCATCCTCTAAGAACAGACTGCTGAGCTGGGCAGCCAGGAGAATGCCCGGTCTCTGCCGAAGCCCAGGCTGTTGAGCGAGCTCCTTGGGCGCGCGCGACTCTCTGCGTGGCTCCGCATCACAGCTCCATACACTGCAGGCCCTGCACGGACGTGGGGGTGTGAGCTCAGTGTTGCATGCTATTAATGAGCTTCACCATGTTACCAGATTGTGAAGACTTCAGTTTTAAAAAGCAGAATTGGAACTAGGTTTGGAGAAGGTAAATTCCTTCAGTGTATTTCATAGAAAAGGTTTTTATTTTCGGTGACTCTTGGTTTGCACCGGGTGAGGCAGACAGAGGTGGGGAGCGGGAGGGTCAGACAAAGGCTCCTGGAATTAAGGGGACAGGCGGGATCCAATCCCCTAAGCAGGGGTGCTCGGGGGCTGTGGTGGCTGGAGCCCACGACCACAGGGTCGTCCGAGGTGGCATGCAGAATGGTTTCTCGTGATTTTTAGGTTTTAAGGTGAGGGCTACATTTTGACTTACACTTAATCATGCGTTGTGGTTACTTTATCCAAAAAATTCTCTCTAAACGTCTCCCAAAGCAGTTACTTTAATCTTTATAAATTTATCGGCAGTGGGCCCTCCCTGGTGGTGCAACGGGTTAAAGCGCAGCACCGTGAAGCTGCCAACAGCCGCTTCCTTGCGAGTTCGATCCTGGCCTGGAGCTGACCCGCAGGGTGCAGCAGACGTTTCCTGTCCCACTTACTTCTCCCCTCAGCAGTGTATTTCAATCAGTCGGCCTGTCCTGCTCCCCACTCTGTCCCTGGTGAGTCCTCTCACTGCCCCTGCACCTCTGGCCTGTACGCCAGCTCTGTATACATAAATAAATAAATCTTTAAAAAAAATTTATCAGCTGAATCAAGTCACCCCTCTTGGTACCTGTCTCAGGTTGTCTCTCCTGACCCCTCACGAGTGGCGTCTAGCTGTTTTGTCACTCTGCCATGCCGAGCCTGTCGTGACAAACTCTTAGACCTGAGCCCACTGGTCTCTTTGGGTCCTGCTGTCTTCAATGTAGCAGCCTGTGCCCAGGGAGCTCCCTTTAAAGACCACGGTGGGCACAGTCACTCAGCCATCATAGGCAGAGGGGTCTGGCCAGGGGAGTGGCGGTGATCCTCCTGAGTACCTCTTAAGTGATGGGACTTTCCCAAACGCGTCCAGCCAGTGCCCGCCATGTTTCGTGGCCAGCAGTCGGTCAGGTGCCCATGGGGAAGAGGAATGGCTTCTCTTGGCCAGCTTAGGTGAATCAGGATTTACCTGAACCTCAGGAGAGGGGTGGATGCCTGGGAGGTAATGGTTCCAGTGTTATCATTGGCCTCCGTGGTCAGGACTCAGAGAATACTGACCGTTTATATTTTTCTAATCGTTTATCATATGCAGCCACGTGTTGCTTTCTTTTTGTTACACTGATGGAGAAATGAGAATTTGGTGGTGTTGGACCTTTGCCCGACCCAAGCCTGGGCGAGCTCTGTGCCACCTGCAGGTATCGCTTTTGGTGAACTGGGCTGACTTACACGGTTTTAGAGTTGGAAGGCCTCCAAGAACCTCCAGCCCAAGCTTTTCATCTGGCAAATGGGGAAACTGAGGCTCAAGCTGATATGTGATCTGCCCAGAGGCTCAAAGTCTGTGGTGCCCCAGGGCTCTCTGGTCGGGGCCTATTATTGCGGTTTGAGCCCCCCCACCCCCCACTCCTCAGGTAAGCAATGCTCTGTGCCCTTCTAAGTCTTCACCTCTGTTAAGTCTGCACAAGAGCTGAAGAACTGAAGAGAGTCATTTATAGCTTGGCATGAATATTAGATATTTCATATTTTAAGTAATCTCTTGAATCATTTATAGACATTTTAAACATTTATTAAGGAGGCATGGAAATTATTTTGGGGGCCAGGGAGCTTCAGTTTTCTTCTTGGTTCCTCAGTCACATCTTCTGGGTAGCACCTCTCCTGCCCCCTTCTTCCTCCAAGGCAAGCAGGTCACAACCCTCTCAGCAGCCGCAGCAGAGAAGAGAAAGGGGAAAAGCAGCTGACCCTACGCCCATAGGTCCTTGAGTTAAAAACATGCGATGTCAGTAGGTGCTGTCGCCAACTTGAGCAAAGGTTGAGCTGAGCTCATGAACCAAGGGCAGTTGGGCCCGCAGGTGGGTGTCTATCTGACAGAGCAATGCCCCCACACCCTCCTCAGGTCTCCCGACCTAGAGGGACGTCTCAGGCCCCGAGATGCTGTTTCTGGAGCTCTGACTGCGTGATGATGGAGACTGAGGGTGTGGCCATTTGTATTCCCCTCATTTTCTTTTTTTATCCTGCATAAGTGTCATGGGACCTGACTGAAGTGCCTGGACCATTTAGGAAGTGACTTGATGTCCACGCACAGGCTGTTGGAGTGGCACACACAGTCTGTCCCTGTGGGGACGCTGATGGGGACTATCAGACCACAGGTCCAAGGAGCGAGAGTTTGGCCCCAAGAAGAGGTGGAAGACAGTGTCTCTGCCTGTAGCGCTCCATGCTCTTCCAGTTCTCCCCCGGTAATGTCCCCCAGGGCTCCCACCCTGTGCTTCTCAGTGCTTCCCCAGTGCCTCTTCCAGCAGCCGCCCACATCTGTGTCTTCCTCCTATGGCAGCTCTCCTTCGGGTCCTTTTGCATTGGCCGGGACCATTCTTTCTCAGGCCTGTCTCGCCCATTGCAGGGGTTTGGAGCCCTGGGCTTTCAGTTCCCCACCTAGGCACTGGCCAACCGGAAGTGCCCCTAGCTGGCTTCTAACCCCTGGGTGTTCCAGAGGAAGCACCCTGTTAGACACAGAGCGGATCGAGTCAGAGCCCTGACTGTCTGTCCCGTGCTAAGCCAGTTTCTTTAGTTCCTATGTTGTTAGGGCAGTTTTCAGAATCTGGAGAAGGAGGATACTTCTTCCTGGTTGCCTGGCCTCCAGCACATTATGGCATCACACAACAAACAAATGAGCATTGATTAACCACCCCTTCCCTTCTCCCCCACCCCCGGGGGCTCACTCACGACTCAGGATACATTTCACACCAGAAAGATTGCCACCCAGAGCCAGCAGGGCTGCACGGCCACTCGGCCTGAAGGATCATCGCAGCAGCCTGCTTCTCTCTAAGTCTCAGAGCCCAGAGCCCCGGGCCTGTTCAGGGCAGAGGCCGTGGGTGACGTCTGCACAACCACCACTTCAAAGGGGGACGCAAGGTTAGGGAGGCCTGGCAGTTTCTACAACATCAAACAGCTCTTGCAAAACAACAATTTGGGGAGTTATGAATGAATGAGAAGCAAACGGGTTCCAGTTCTCTCAGAATGCATGTTTCAAACTTCTTACCCACAGGCACACACACACACACACACACACACACACACACACACACACACACCCGTGTGCGCGCGGCTTCCCCCTTCCCAAGGCAGGGGTCAGTGCTGGCTGAATCTGTTAAGAGAATTTCAAGGCCAGCAAGCTTTAACAAAACACTCGAGTTTCCTGCTTTCCCTTTTTCTGGCTGCCAGCTTTCCTAGAAGGAGGTCACCCACCCATTGGAGCCCTTCAAAGGGTGGGGTGAAGCCTGGTGAGTGGCTTCTGTGCATTAGCTGGGAGAGCCTGTGTGTGGAAGTCCATGACAGCTGAGTCCTCACATTTCCATTATGGGAGATGGCAGGGTGGGGGTGGGGGGCGAGGAGGTGGGCTGGCAGGTCGCTCAAAGAGGAGCGGAGGAGCCAACAGGCTAGAGGGCCTCACTCTTTTTTTTTTTT